>NW_027121033.1:0-600000 GCF_030686945.1 Centruroides vittatus
AATCATGTTTTATTTCTTTGGCTATTTTACATAACAGAATAAAAGTATGGCGATCAGTTAAAATTGATCTTAAATTCTTACATTTTTGGACTCACGACACCTTGAAATGTCGTAAAATTCAAAAATTTCAGGTTTTTTTTTATTTGTACGTATGAATGTTAGTCTATGTGTGTGTAGGTGTGGCTGTGGGTGCAGGATTTTGTTAATTTTATTTGAAGCTTAACTCCTGTGATTTATGTTGAAAATGTTTGAAATTTTGCAGGAAAGTTCGATTATTAAAGGGCTGACGCTGTTAAATTTCCATGAATAAGAGTTGAAGGGATGAGAAAATAAAAAGAGTCAAGTTTTTCTCTTTTAGGATCTTAACCTGTCAGCTGCGCACTCGATAATCCGAAACAACACCGCTGTTGCGTACAGGTTTTGTGGTTTTTAAAGTGGTTTTTCAATTTGCGATATCTCGCTTAAAAATTGTAGTAGATATAATCTGTTTTCAGTTTTTTATCACGTACATATTACACTTTACGATTGTTAACTTCAAAATATTATGTACGTTTAAAAAAATTAATAAAATTTAAGATTTTAAAATATTTAAAAAAATCGTTTTTTTTATAAATTTTCCATTAATTTGTTACATACGTTACTTAGACATGTATATTTTCTGTCAAATAAAAAAAACTGCAGCTTTCTAAATCAACGTAGAGAAATAATATGGCCTATAGATTATAACGCCGATCGGCGTGGGGGGGTGGTGGCCTTTCTAAATCTAGGTCAATACACTTTTATTACTGATGATGTGTATTTGATTCTATTTATACGTTATTTAATTTATTGTACTAATAGTAGACTATAATAAGCGATTATTACTTTATTATATTAACGACTATACATGTATATCTTATGTATTACGGAAGTACCACCATAACCGGAAGTACTTTGTTTTTTGAAAGATTTATGACTGAATGGCTTAAAAAACAAGCTTATTTGTTAAATTTTTATGTATATTTATCCTAAAATTTATTAAATTGATGCTAAAAATAGATAAGAATAACGATTTATAATTGTTTGTTTACGTTTGTAGCTGACAATGTAGCTTGAAGTTGGTATAACTTTTTCCAAGAAAGTTCCCACCCCACAAACCCAAGTCAATGCTTATTGGTCAAAGGATAGTCATTTAGCTATAATATACCAATTAGAACTTAACGGGCATGCTAACTAGGATTTTATTGTCAAATGAACAAAAGAAAGGTCTCCCATAGACTTAACATGGAATGGAGGAGTTTTGTGCCTAAATTTAAAAATACGGGGTGGTAACAAATATCTTATTCGTTGAAACAGATTTAGTGTATGTAGATAAAAGCCAATCAGTGCTTAAATCGCCACCAACTAGTTAATTACGAAAGAAAATTGACAGTTACTCCAACTGGAGTACTCCGCAACAGTTTAACGAAAACCGGTTACTCCAATAGCAGTACTCCGCAAACAACTGGTTAATAGCGATGTTACTCGTTATTAGCATTTACAGTTTTTTTTATAACACTTATCTCTACCCTCAAAATTTCGCTTTATGCCATTTTATAGTATTAAAATATACAAAGTTTTTCAAATAAATATGATAATAGATAGGGCTACTAAATGTTGGCGAAAAAATTGTCACTCGTTCCTGGCTTTTTTTTATAAGTAATGTATTAGTTCGAAAGCTTGTGTAAGTGTTTCAAAGCGATAAAATTCTGATAGAAATACGACATTCCTTTTGATATCACTAACAACAAGAGTAATTTTTCTAAGAATCTTTGTACATATTTCTTTTTCAAAATTACTTTTTAGTTATTACTAAAATGTAATAATAATTACCTTCAAAATTTTCAGGAAGTGGACATGGGAATCATTCCAATCTTTATTAGATTCGAGTTGTATTCAATCACGGAGTTTTCTGCAGTAATAGGATTTCACTCTATAGTGTTCATTGTGAAGAGACCAGAGAAGATCCCTAATTGGAGTTCCGTTATCGCTCCATTTTCCTTTATGGCAAGTATTTGTCATTACAATTATAAAATATTCTTATTATAATAGCAATATTTTAACTTTCTAGATATGGATCGCTGTGCTTATAACCGTCATTGTGTTTGGACTAGCGCTACACATAGTGTTAGAACGAGACTTTGCATTACAAGATATAGAAGTATTTTGGCCAAGAAGTAAGGTTTTCTGGAATTTGTTTCGAACTTTCGTATATCAAGGTATGATCATTTATTTTTGTATAAATCGTAAATATTTTATTGAACCATTGAATTTGGTATATGCAGGAATAAATTTGGATTCTATAAAGAGGTTTCCATCCAGATTTCTGATTGGAATATGGTGGCTATCCATCGTTATTCTAGGGTCTAGTTATAGCGGGACTTTAATGTCGTTCATGACGTATCCTATTACTGAAAAAGTTCCAAACACTTTTCATAAGTTAGCAGATTCTATACTAACAGGGGAATATTCTTGTGGAATAGCCAGTACATCTACTTTATGGCAAACTATTCAAGTAAGTGAGAATATGATATAAAATTAATATATATCTTAATATTAATAGCTGTATATTGTATATTATCTGACGTCAAATTATTTTCTAGAATTCCGAATTAAAATCTGCGATCATCATACGAGATCATATAATACAAAACAACAACTTTGTTGATATAAACAAAGGAATTGAAAGAGTACAGAAAGAACGATTTGCTTTAATATACAGTGATTTTATATTAAAAAAAAAACTTTGGAAAGATTTAGACAATTTTGTATTTTCAAATGACAAATTTTTTACGTTTATGGAAGCATATGGAATGAGGAGTACTTTTTCATTCAAAAATCAAGTCAAGAAAATGTGAGTCCATAGAAGCTTTACATAGTTTTTTGTTAGACTATAATTTCAGAATAATTGTTTACCTATAAATTTCCACTGTTGTTTTTGTATCTGTCTGCCTATCTTTCCTTCATCTTAAGATTGACAGATGAATGTCGAAACTAAAGGTGTAAAGTGTACTCAGTACGGGGAGGAAAACCTCATTAACTATATATGAACTTTCGGTTTTCACCAGAAGACACGTTATTGCTATTCAAACATTTTCCGCTGAAATGACGCAGATGAATGATAAGCACAAATCCATTTCTAACAAGAAAAGTATGAAATACAAGAGTAAGACACTACTAATTTGAACTAGAGAGCATATTGTAAATTAAATAATTAAAAAATATAATTAAAATTTGCAGACCGGTATTGAGACAATATTAAAGTGAACAAGCAATTATATATTGACTTCGTCACAATATCAAGCTGCAATTTTTAATCATATTTTCAATCTATTTAATTTAAAATACATGCTTTTTACTTTAAATTATACTGGTTTGTCTCTGTACATCACACCTTTTCTTGAACAATAGACTTGTGCAAGTTGTCTAACATTTTTCAGATGTAAAATTTGAAATGAAATAACATGAACGTTAGTATTCCGATGCAGTTTTTGCATAGTAAATCTAGGCCGTATGCACTCAAAGTTTCATTATCTTGTCATGCCTGTTACCTATCGAACGACGTTCCTGAGATAAAGAAGAGTCAAAAACATAAACAGCCAGACAGAGACAACGCTTGAAGTTTTATAGGTCTACAAATTTCTAAAATTGCATCTCAATAATTGATCGTTTCAGTATAAAAATTAATAACTTATTTTTCAGAACTCGTCGGATATTCGAATCTGGAATCATCGAGAAAATCGATTACGCTCAACAATCTGGAGTGAACAAACCTTCAGAATTTCGCAATTTATCTTTAAAAGATATCATCAGCCCCACTCTGTTACTAATATTAGGCTACCTTCTATCTCTTCTCTGCTTAATTGTTGAGAGAATATATATAAAATTATTCTGCATTTTACGGATGCTGCCAAATTGAATATTTACATTATTTGTGATAATGAACAGTTAAAGTGCTTGAAGTTTCGTTTCACAATAATACATACAAGCTGATTAAAACAATAATTATATTTTAGCTAGTATATGCTGTATTGTTGATATGCCAAGTTAGTTTAGAAATTAATTATACAAATATTTCAAAAATTTTATCGTAAATAACAAGAATTTTAAACCAATTACAAAATGTACATTATTTAAATTACAGAAACCTTTTTCCTGATATAAATCTAAGAATTAATAATTAAGAATTATGCAAAAAATACATATTTCATGTGCTTAAAATATTAAGTTTAATTGAACAAGTGTAATAGTCGTTTTATCGTTTACATTCTCAGATCCAACTTTTAAAAGGTATTTCTTATATTGTGTCTACTGAACAAATTAGCTTGGGCATTAAACAATAAGCGTCAACCATTGTTGGCTTAGTTGTGGCAAGTTACTTCTGCATTATTTCTCATTTGGTGAACACGTTACTGCCATTTTAAACAATATCGTGAATGCGATGAAGTTTCCTATAATAGTAGTCTAATGCACGAATCTTTAGAGTTAATGAATGCTACGAAAAATTAACACAAAAGAAAAAGTCGTTCTTCATTCTAGTGACAGAAAATAGAATAAAAGTAACATATTGCCTGCCATATTAAGCAAAAAATTGTTGATATCATTAGGGAATGTGCTAATTGATTTAACAGAAGCAACATCACGTGTTACGTTGCTGTCAAGTCAATTCTTTTCGTAGACAGATTATATATTATTAAAGTTATAAAGAAGATAGACCCGAACAACAATAAATTTTCTTTCTTTACATCAATCCTGTATCGCATTCTTCTGTAAGCATCACAGAAATGACGTAAATTAACTTCGTTTATTTTGCAATGCACAAGAAAAATAGTTTTATTCTTATTACATGAAAAATAAATCAAATCTTATTAACAATGTTTGCACTTTCAGCATAATGTCTGGATGATGATTATGAAGATATTTTCGCAGAAATTAAACTGTTAAACCATACATTCTCATTATCATCCTTCTGTCAATCTGTTTATCCTTAATCTCGATAACAGGGTTAGGTAGATGAATGCCGAGACCAATATATGGAGCGCTTATAAAAATTAACGTATGCATTATAAAATGATTATTTTGAGCAGTGATTTCTAAACTATTTTTGTTGGTTCCTTGAACTTTTTCCCAACGCTCCCAACACATTTTCCAATTGAGTGAGAGAAGCTTGAAAATATTCTTACTTAAACATTTTACCAACCTTGTGTTATTACTATAAATTGTTCTTTACATTTGGAAACTATTAAATGCAATGATTCTTCTTACTTGTTATAAAAGAGCGTAGTGTCAAATTTGGGAGCCACTTGATTAAAGAATGTAGTTTTTACCGTACTCTAACTTTTACTTTTGTTATTTGTTCACAAAAAGACTTTGATAAAATACAAAGCACAAAGCTGTCTTTGTTTACCATTTATACATTATTGACAAGATTGCATTCACGTTTATTAAAATTTTGACAACGAAAATGAAACATTGTATGTTTCCGTTGAATTATACTATTCAATCATTATTATTATTCCTTCACCATTTTGTAGCATTCTATTTAAACTGGAAATAGAAAAACTACCAATTGCATCTTCAGAATACATTAAATTTTGTATCAGAGTAAGAGCAATTTCTATTAAATTTATTCTTATTGATATTTTATCAATGTTTTCATGTAACCAGGCTCTAATTTAAAATCAGCATAATCTTTCCTGAAATTGTAAGTTATTACTTTTACTGGTTTTCTAATTGGCTCTGCATTTTCCGTAAAAGAAGAAAATGATGATAAAGTTATACATGAAAAATATTTAGATTACTGAATATACGATGAGTGTTGCGACTTCAGTGATTTTAATTTTGTTTTCGCTTCCGCGTCGTACGGTTTCTTCTATTTTGAAAAAAAAAAAATTCTTAGTAATAGATATATAATACGTAAAATCTACGACTTTTAGAATCCAGTAACAAAATTTTAATGAAAAAAGTAACGAAGGTTTTTGACCTTGGCCAAGGTCTGCATAAAGTTTATAAACCAAGAAAGTTTTGAACTTTTGGAGGAAGCTTTCCTTATTATGGGATTGATGCTACTAAATTTTGGTGATTAAAAGTCGAGGGTGTAGGGAGATACAAAGTATGGTGTTTATCTCCACTTTCGGACAGATTTAATGATGATTTAACCGTTAAATCGTCATTAAGTCTGACCCAATTACGATTTAGTCTGACTATCATTTACGATTTATTATAAAACTTATCTCTACCCTTAAAATTAACATTTTTGCCATTTTATAATACTTATAAATACAAAAACTATTTACAAAATATGTTATAAGAATGTTATATAATAAAAATAGAGGTTGACAAATAAAATAGGTAAATGTAAGATGGGAGTTCAGACGGTATTATTAGATATTGACAGCGATAGTTATTAATGATGACATGGAAGCTGAAAGGTGTAGTAGGCCATCAATAAATCTTCATTCATATTCTACCTTTGATAGTGCAGAATATTATGTAAATTACCAAACTATGTAGAGCCAACGTGAATGTCATAGGAAATGTAATTTCTCATGTCAAAAATACAAAACTATTTTATTCCAAATACTATTTCTCCCTACACTAAATCAAGTATAATTGTATGCCACATTTTATGTAGTGTTAAAGTTAATAAATTATTTGAAAAATAGTTTGTCTTTATGTGGATTAAATTTCCATGGTTATTTAAATATATCAGAGTATGAGCAATGGTTTTCCTAATTATATTGTCATACATATGTAATAAAACAAAACAGGAAAATGCGAATTTATTTACTTATTTTATAAAACAAAAAATAATTGCGAACGATTCAATATCCACCATTATTTTTTTCAAAAACGGAAAATTTTAGCCTTTGACAAAAATTTAACCAGGGAGTCACGCAAAGGAGAGAAATTTCAACATTCGATAAGTTAATTTCAATGAAAATGCATCGTGGTGGTGGCTGTGGCCGGCGAAGTTTGAATGGTCACGCTCAAAACCAGCGATACCAAAGATGATTGGAGAATGAGAACGAGACCCGCCGTGAGCGTCGAAGTGAACCCGCTTAGTAGTGAGTCTCCGAGACATAGTCTTGTCCAAATATGGCCTTGCTGTTTTACTTGTTTTCGATTTATTTACATCCTTATCTGTAATTTTAGATCACCATATTATTAATTTCTTTTATAAACCAAATACACTTTTTCTTTCTTTATACATGATATGAAATTTAAAAATGTAATTAAATGTAAAGATTTTTTTGTCAAAACAGTAGAAAAGAGTTACAAAAATGCTTTAAAACGGGAAAATCACCTACTAACCAAATAGATAAACAAACTTCTTTTCGCCTAACAGCCACTCACGCGCCGACTATCGCCAACCTGAGAAATTAATTCTACTAGAGAGCATAGTGCAAGAACTAGTATATCTATCGACTCTGGTGAAACTCGTTATTGGTTTATTCATCATTCAGCTCACATATTTACTACTACAGAATGTCAAGAAGAATCACATTATTTCCTATTAGTTAAGCTAATTTTACGGGCGTATTTCTTAGAATAAATCATGTGTCACTTATACTCTTCACAACATACAGATTATGCTATAAGACAGATTCTCACAAAGCACATTTTATTTATAGACCAATGATAATTTGATTTTTATTTTCTTACTTTTATTTTTTTTCTTTTAATTTGATTTATTTTCTTTAAGATGAGGATCTGATCGCGACGCGTGCTATATGACGGTGATCGTCGTTATTATTTGACTCAGCCATGAATTTAGCGTAGTTGTGGCCGTGCGAAGGCAAATATCCGTAAAGCCCTAGCATAGTGTGACTAGGTTTCCAGCCGCGCGGGCGACTGCAACCGCGACGGCTTTTCCTGTTAACTAGTAATCCCCCCTCGAAAACCGGCGCGACTACAACTGCTACTAGAAACAAAAAGTTTGTTCTACTCGCGCCGATTGCAAACGCGCATCCAATCAGCAAACGCCTTTGTGCCACGTCATACGGTGACAGCATTGAAAATAGTTCGTCCTCATGGCAGATAGAGGCAGTGGCGTAGCGTGGGTGTCAGCCGCCCGGAAAATTTCGCTCCCTTAAATAAAATACGGGGAATCCCTACAAGTCAATACAAACGGTGTTGTCAGTCGCTACAATGAGCAAGATGTCATTATTATACATTCATTTAAAGAAAGGGGGTTCCCCAGTTTCGTCACAGAATAAGTAATGAAAAATTCCGTGCTCATTTCAATCGGTCCGAATCGTAGGTGCGACAAAAATATGAAATGAAATGGTTCAAATTTTTACAAGATATTATTATTATTTATTGTGAAAAAATGCCGCCCCTAAAAGTGCCGCCCCTGCCGCTCCCACTACGCTACGCCACTGGATAGAGGATTTATACTTTTACAGAATCGAGATTGATTGAACTTATTCGGGCTCACGAATACCTGTGGGATTTTAATTCTTCGTTTTATCGAAGATTTTATCTTTTTGTGTATTCTCGCCAGCTATATCAAAATAATTGCTTTTTTAATTTTATTCATTCCACAGAAGGAACTGCTTACCATTTTAATAAAAAAAATAGCTAAAATTCCGTAAATACTATGAAGTAGAACGTAAAATGTCGGTAAACTCACAGAAGTAGTCAAAAACAAGCTACTGTAATTTTATTGGTTTATTATAGGGTCACGTGTTTCCGAGTTGCAACGTCAACGAACAATGTGTGACCACGAGAAGACGCGCGCGACTCGCGCTTGTTGCAGTCGCGGCCGCCTGCGCGGCTGGAAATCGCAGTGTGACCAGGGCTTAAATGATGCGTTGGGCGCACAGTTCAGCACGTGGCGAGAGAACAAAGAATGGCACGTGGCGCGAGAACAACGAAGGATGGCAAGTACAATACCTTTCCGTTGAACAGTCGACCGTCGACGAAAAATATCCGTGGTTACACTTTTTGAAGGTCTAGATCAGCGATTCTCGATGTTCTCATCTCCGCGACCCCCCAAATCAGTGGCGTAGTTAGGGGGTGCGGTAGGTGCGGTCTGTACCGGGTCCCTGGAAAGCGATAGACCCATGGGGGCCCCAAAATCGCAAGTAAAAGGGTTCGAAAAATTTTTCACGGCAATCAGAACAAAGCAAAATTTGGCATCTGAATGCTCGAGCTGGGGCCCCTATTACACAGGAAAAACAGTAACTCAACTGTAATCTAGTTATACACTATATAAACCACTACACAAAAATATTTTAGTCCGTTTACGTAAACAAAACAATAAAATACCTAACGCATCATTCATCAAACGAAAGAAACTGAAAGTCCAAACGCAATGTTTTTAACGGAATAAATAAATTCAAAGGCCGAAATTTATAGAAAAAAAATACTTTTTTCGTTTGGACGTTCCCGATTACCATTACGGAAAAAGCAGTGGCGGCCTTAGGGGGTGGCGAGCAGGGCAATCGCCAGGGGCCTCGCGCAACAACTCGAGTAGAAAAAAGTTGATATTTAAAACTTTTTATTTTATCCTTAGCTATTAGTTATAAGCCGCAAACATCATTTTTAAATCCCTGCGTATATCTTTTAAGGCATTTATGTACCTTAGTTTATCATCATTATTAATTTGTCGTCTTTATGACTGTTAACTTTTATAAATCTTCTAATATAATATTTTAACACTAAATTTATTTATTTATAACTTTTGCATTTGTCGTCAATCTTCAGAAATATCTATTTTCAATTCACATACTTTGCACAAAGGACAAGGGCCTCGCAAAGATCTGCTGCCCGGAACCTCGCAATCATTAAGGCCGCCGCTGGGAAAAAGGACATCCCTGCCAAAAAATTTTTTTCGGGAACCCACAAATCTGGTTCCGCACTGGGCCAGGGATAACCGTAGCTACGCCACTGCCCCAAATAGTAAATATAAACAAAATTAATATTTCGCGACTTCCACCCAAAGGATTATAACAGTAAGCCTTACTATTACTAATTGAATTTTGACTGTAATTATAAATGTAATTTTTTTAAAATATTATATAATCACATTGCACTAATTTTATACATAAAGAAAATACCGACAGTTTAAAAAATGTAATACATCTATTCCTATTATTTTATGTCCCTGCATTTATAAAGCGACGGGTATGAACATGCGTGTATGACGTGTACATACACGAGCAATTTACAAGTTCCAACTTGATGTGTACGTGCTCTTTGTAATTTGATCCACGTATGGAGAAAATTTTAAATGAAAAACAAATGCAATCATCACACTAATTTCTTTTCTTTACATGTGTACTTATTGTAAGTAAAATGTTTATAAGTTTATAATAAATGATTTTTCTCATAAAATGATTTCATCATTGTCTCGCGACCCCCAGGATGAGAAACGCTGGTAGACATGAATGAGTAGACAGTTTCAAAAGAGATGAAAGTCCAACGTTTGTATCTGATTGCGAATGGATGGAGTTTTCATGTCGTACTGTAGAGTCCTTCATCGGGTAGAGAGCACCATAAATCATATATCACGTTCGGGTCACCAGTTTGTAGCACTACTTTGTACTTAATTTTATTTACGATACACAAAACAAGGCTACATACAAAAACCTTAAATTTATTATGTACAGTACGAGATATGGCGCGATTATACAAATCGAACATAGAGGCAAGAACACGAGCGTCTAGAGCGAGGTCCGAATTCAAAGTGAGGTCAAATTGTTAGGTTGCCAGTTTGTTAAGTTCAGGGGTCCTCCTGGTGGCGACCTTTGGATTTTGTGACCAGAGCTGTCGCCACACCAACAAACCGTTTTCGCCCAGCTTACAGATTTCGTTTAGATTCAGACAGATATTTTAGGAAATGTCATGCAAAAGCAAACAAATCCACAAAAAATCAGTTTAGTTCAGAATTGATTATTTTTTTCATCCTCATTCGAATATACTGTTATAGTCGGTTTGATTTTAAAAAATACACATCTAATACTTCTTCAGCTTTGAAAATCGACATTCTGTGCAAAATAGAACATTTCTTTACATGTGTTTCAAGAAAAAAAAAAACATATTCATTGCAGTCTGCCTAAGCCAATTAACAGCTATGATTGAGTCATGATTGAGTCCCAAAATGCAACAGATGGTTTTGTTTTTTGATGTATCATTTTGTTGTTCTGTTGAGACAAATTTAGATGTTAAAGTGTTGCTTATTAGTACACATTTTATTATACAGTGTATTTAAATGCTATAATTGAGTGAAAATGTATAAAGACGGTTTGATGAATGTAGAAGAAGGCAATGTTAGATCCAGAAAGAAACGTAATACTGTTGAAGTACCGGTAAAAAATAAAATACAAAAATACAGAGCTCTTTTCGGGTGCAACTCTTTCACGCCACGTCACCATAACAACAAATTGTTTAAGTGCTACAAATTTCGACTATCAGATGCAGTTACATGGAGAAAATCTATTTATGAATTTCCAGATATCTATGAACAAGTTTGTAAAATAAATTCATACTTAAATTTTAGTAACGTAAAGAGAAGAAGACCGAAACGTGTGAGGCGTAAAATGAGTTCAATTGCAGTTTTTTGATTTCCCAAAAATGTTTTAGAGTACTTTTGCTTGGCAACTTCTCATTTTTACTAATGTGGTTAAGAGTGAGCAAGTACGAAGTAGTTAATGAGGGAATAAAAGGAAGTGGGGATGCTTACAAACTGGTAAGTAATGCTAGGGTATTTATAGCAATGTTGTTTAATATCAAGTGCTGTGCAATATTATTTTAAAAGTAAGAATGATGCTTAAGAATATGTGTTACATACATATGGGGGTAGGTATGTGCGACTGTATTATGGAGTTTTACGAGACCGGGTGGAACCTTGTATTTGAAAACTATAAAAATAACGTTACGTTATTTATGGACAATCTCAGGCAAGAAAGTACAACTTGAGCATGGCCTTCTTGTTGCCAAGCCATTGGCTCTCAGAAATAACTGCAGATAAGTATGACTAGTTTCTTATTGGCTTATTACATGCTTCTTATGCAATAACATTTAACAAGATATAAAAGTAACTACAGAATTTACGGATTCTTTGCATGGTTATGTTAAGCATTTAACGTTTTACAGAATCAGGTCATGAATATTAGTGCAAATTTCTATAATCATCATATAATTAGTTGTAAATTTTGTTACAAAGTTCTCATATCTCAACTTACATCTGTAAATATATTAATTTTAGTAATTATTAAATGAATTAAATATCACCTATTTAATGTTAATTCGATGGAAAATAGGTAGGGCCTATATGTTATATTGGTTAATGTTACCTATGGTTCCAAAATGGAGGCTCGTCTCTGATTCCAGCAAATAGAAGAAAGGAAACAGTGGAGACGCACGTTCTAACCTAACATAACCTATTCTAATAATTTTGTTGGTAATAATTATGGTAATTTATTAGAATAGGTTATGTTAGGTTAGAACGTGCGTCTCCACTGTTTCCTTTCTTCTATTTGCTGGAATCAGAGACGAGCCGCCATTTTGGAATCATAGGTAGCATTAACCGTTATATTTAATATCTGTGTAATAATAATACTCGAATTTTTAATACCAACTATTTTTTTTTTTAATTCAATTATATGATAATCATTTCCGCTAGAAAACTTCCTCAGAGACAATGGATTACCGAGTTTTCATATATATTCTTGTATTTCTTTTTTCAAGATCCAACATACAGGAAGACAGACAAATTGAAAAACTAAATCGGTGGTGGGCAGCATTTTCATGTTTTCAATGCCGTACATCAAAAGTTGGGATTCAGGTACAAGTAAAGACTTAAATGTAATATTATTATTTAAGTGAAATTGTGGGAACTGTATACATCGGATCTATATTAGTAAAGTAATAAGCAACTGAAATTTTCTATCTTTCGTAAGTGGTATGTTTCCCAGAGATACGAGTAGGATGCCAGTTGTATTGGAGGAAGATGCCAGTTGCATGGAATATGTAATAGTCAACAATAACGAATACCTTAGGTGTGTTATATAATGTACATTAATTTGAACTCTTTTTGATAATATTTTTATGTTTTAAGTATTGATTTTTATATAATATTAAGTTTTCAATCATATACAAAAAGTTATTAAATTCATCATCGAAAAAGTATTAAATTCTATTTATATTATCGTGCAATAATTTATGAAATGATATATATTATACGTACTGTACGTGTATTATTTGATTGAAAACAAACAGATGTTACAGTATTGTTCTGTAAAACTTTCAAATCTTAATTAATGACCAGTAGTTTCCATTATATTGCAACACGTTCCTTAGCTATAGTGTCTTCCCTAATTTTATGTTTTGCCTACATTCATTCAAAGTAGAATTAGTATTAATCTAAACAAATTAGGAAAATTTTAAAAGCATTCTTTGAATAAACATTTCAAACTCACTAATTTGGCCACTTCTTGAAGAAAGGTGTTTTAATTAGCACAAGTGTGATATTAATGACTGTGAAAAAGGCAATGTGAAAAAAGGTACGAAAACCGATCGTTTATTATCGATAATTACTGGTAACGAAGAAATGTCTCGATAAATTGTTTGTGCCAACTTTAAACTAAAGTTGGCACAAACAATTTATCGAGACATATGGTTAATATAAAAGAAAACCCTTTGAAGAGGGAAAGAGTACAATTTCCGAAATGCATCTGTGTAAAGTGAAGTTGTCAATTATTTCTTGAATACAAACAATCAAAACGGAATGTTTGTATGGGCTTTGGATGTAACAATTCCTAGAAATGAAAGTATTTTGAGCGGTTATATATTGACATTATCAGTCATTTTTTATCACTTTTGATTTTTTGAGTAGTCTGGACAAAGAAAAATGAACTGGTGACATGCAATACTGCACACAAAAGTGAAATCCGAGTAAACAGGAAAACAGAATGAGTGACATGAATAACATTTTTCGGTAACGAAACAGCTTGGCATCCACTCTGGAGGGTATGTCGGTTAAATGAGAGACGTTTAGACTGTCTTGTAAAAAAATGTTAAAACGAAAAACGGGTTACGATGATTTTTTAGAACTCATTTCTTGTACAAGTATAAGTTTTTTAAGGTAGTAGAAAAATATATACCGGCATGTAAAATAAACGTGGCTGAAAAAGTATTTTATTGGAAATTATAAAGAAAATACAATAGAGCATCGATTATCCGACTTCCGATTAACCGACTTATTGGTTAACCGACCGCGTTCTAGTCGGCAAATTCAAATGTCCGCTAGTGATGTGGCGCTACAATATTTGGTTATGTCTTGCTACTTTAATATTATTTTTGTTAAATTTTTGCATGTTTTAGCTGGCAGCACTGGCTCGACCATGAAAGAGAGGCTAGTATTTAAACCAGGCCTAATACACTATACTAATAATGTATTTTTTCATACTTTTCGGTTATCCGACTTTTCAGTTATCCGACCAACCCCAGTCCCCAATTAAGTCGGATAATCGATGCTCTACTGTATAATAAAATCTTCAAAATCTTTAAAGTTATACAGAAAATCCTCGTTTATTCGAACTCGGATTGTTCGAAATCCCGTTAGTTTTTAACCGTCCAAGCCGGGAGGACCTAGGGATTTACACGTAAAGGAATTCGGTTAGTTCGAAATAAGGCTACTTCGAATTTCAAAGTGAAAATACTGTCTAAACTGTAATGTGCACATGCTAACTCGTTCATTGAGATCGAAATGCCTCCATGCTATAAGAGAACAACATGCTATAAGAGAACAACAGAAGAACAACTCTAATCTGATCAATGTAGTTTTGCTTTTAGAGTAACACGTTTTCTTGTGTCACCTTATTCGTGAACTACTCTTTTTTACTCTTATGTCATCAAATGCGACTGAGTTTCGGGATTGCAAGATTGGGCTACGAGGAATTGACTAAAATATTAGCAGGGTTCTAGGTTACGACTTTTGGGCAACTTTAAAACTGATTTGGCTACATTTTGAAAAATTCTGCTTTACTTTTTTAAACCTTGTCTGGTGAACTGTGAGGTTCTCGTCGGATATTTGCTGCTTACCTGCAATTTATTTATATTATTACTATTAAGTAACGAAAACAGCATTCTATATAAGTAACACTATTCCGTTTGTTAATTAAATTACATCAATTACGCGGCATTTACCATATTATACAGAGATATGTGAATCTCGGATAACTCGAAATTCGATAATTCGAAGTCGCAAATATTTCGTTTCCTGAATTTCTAACTAATGAGAATTTCCTGTAATATAAAAAGCTGGCAAAGAGATTTCATTACTTTTATCGAGATCATTAAATACAAGAGCCCACCAGTGGACAAGTGGTTCTGTTCCCTGAACACTGGGAGTTCGGTCGTGGGTTCGCGCCTCGCCATTATGGGCTGGCCATGTGGAGATTTCTGATTTCTTGGTAACAAACAGAAATAAGAATTGCTATAAGGAATACTCACTTAATATCATCATTACAATAATCTGAGCAAGATAACGCAGCGATGAAATGGGAAACGTTTTTCTGGAGAAATATAACATCGAGTAGAAACTATGTGAACAAACAAATTGTGATGAACGTTTCCTGTGTTACTCAAAGGTAAAATCAAGATTGTCTACATAAAAAGTATTGCTGCACGTTAATCAAGACATTTAATTCCTTCCATTTGTGTCTGAAAAAGAGATCTTTAATTTCTTGATGCATACCGATGTCCTCACATCACGACTGTTGTATAAACCAAGCCAAACCTGTTAGACACCTTTTATGGAACTATACGCTCTCTGAACACATTTATCAATAATTGAATTGATTGTTTGATCAAAACCTATCAATGTTCCTACAAAACTTCTTCCATCCACTGTTATTATTCAAACAGTACAATTAACATAACTTTGTAAAGAAGCCATTAAGTTGAATAATGATTCAAGATTATCAAAGAGAAAAAACGGCGATATGCCAAGTCCGAATACGTAGAAACTATTTCTGGTGTAAACGGGGTGATGCCATTCCAGCACAGGGCATTATTTCCCAACTAAAGTTTGGCAGGAAGCGAAGGGAAAATATGTGGAAGGCTGCAAAAAGTATCATGAAAACGCACGAGTATCTTTAGACAGTTGGAAAAAAGTTTTAATGTAGTTCTCACACCAAAAGCAAAAATACGTCCAGGCTGTATGACCAGTGCGATGTCACAATTGTGACAAAAGTTCGTTTTTAAATCAGCGTACATTATTCGCCGAATCCATATTCAAATGTTTGCATTTAAAAAAAAAAAAATTTGAAATTGATATCGAATTATTTTCACGTATTTTTTTATAATTTTTTTATTAATTTCTGGTGACAGGTTACGTGCCGCGTAGTATTCCGGTGCCGATGCGCCAGTGGGCACAGTAATAAAGTGAGTGGAAACTATTTTACACACTACAGTTTTGTTATTGCATCAGGTGTGTACTTCCAATGCAATGCGAATGGTTGCACCTGCAGACAATGCATATATTGGACGTTCTTTATGTCTTTCAATGCATATTCAAACGGACGTCATGGGAAAATTCACTTTTCTACTAAAATTTGGAATCGCTACAATACGCTGTACCCAGTGTGAACTGTTATTGCTTTTGCTTTCCGCACTTCTCGCGCGGTGATAATTGCACTCACCGGTATTGCAAATTATATTTGTTTCAGATTTCAGCTTATTGCACTGGCATTTATTCACACTAAACGTGTGAGTGTTGTAGCGTCAGCTACTTACTACTTACCTGATTGCTCCCGCATCTTCCGATCTGAAGGACCATGCATTTGTAGAGACAAAAAAATGTTTTTGTGGTTTCCTCATGTTTTAAATTATTTTTATTAATTTTTTTTATATAAAGCTGGGCTGTTATCAATGATACTGCTATACCGAAACAACTTGCAGCAAGGAGAAAGTAACCCTGCTAACACCCGCAATTTTCCAAAAATCATGTTAATATCGATGGTCTTCAATTGAGAATGTACAGTACTGGATATTCAGCTGGTAAGAACAGAAATAAATCTAATTCCTCTAAAATGGAAAAATCTAAATATAATTTTAAACTGTTTAGAAGATTAGGAATTTCTGTTTTATTTATATATTACTAGAAGATGAGAACGGAGTGACAAAAGGAAAGTTTCAAATTATTACATTATAGCCGATCTTACCTGTTTCTCCCACGTACATGAATTAGGTTCATCCTCTTTTGAGACTAATTAGAGAAATTTTAGATTAATATAAATCTATGTTCGAATTCCTGTAAAAAAAAAAAACGCTTCTAAAATAGCATAGTAAAATCTGTTCAGGGTAATTTTTAATTTACCCGTTCTCCACGCAGAGGTGGGAATGTTGGAAAATCCTTTCATTGTGTACGTTTTCGTGACGTACCCTAACTGTGTATCGAATTGCAGTTTTCTACTTTTAACAGTTTGCGCTTTGTCTCAATATTATAATTACAGGTAACCCCCGTATAAAACGGGAGTTACGTTCCAAAAAATTGCCGTGTTATGCGAATCCGCGTTATACGAAACAAAGAACTAGTGCAAAAAGGAGGGTTAGGTTCCAAAAATTAAAAAAACATGCTGTTAAATCCTTCTTTAAATCGGATTTATTATTCACAAGTCGAAATGCCGGATGCAGGCAGGCATCGGGGCATACAAAATTACAAATAAAAATAATAATATACTAAATATTATACTATAAAAATATAAAATAAATATATAATAATTTATATTGTTAATTTAAATTAATTTAAATAGTAGCCAGGGGTGCCCCTAGTGGCCATTTTTGGGATACAGTGATAAAATCCGGTTTTTCAGCTTTATGCAGTAGATTTTTTCATGGGTAAAATACTTATTTATTATTTAAGTAAATATTTTACCAGAGGATTACTCATCCTATATGATGATCTCAGCATGAGCATCATTAGCTGGTAACAGTTTTTATTACATTTCATACTGTACGAGTGTTTTATCTAACTCCCGAACCGTGTTAGAGTGAACCTGTGTTATACGGGGGATGTTTCCAATTCTCGAACCGTGTTAGAGTGAATCCGTGCTATAGAAGTGCCGTGTTATACGGGGGTTACCTGTATTATCAATCCATTTTCATTATATTATATGAATAGAGTTAAAGTTATAAGAAATTTTGTTTTCATTTATCTATTTATTGGATATCTAATATAAAAAAAAACTTATTAAAGTCATTATTGAATTTTAACTAAAAAAATTTTTAGTATTTAAATTTTTTTTTATTTAAGTAACCTAAATAATAAATGATGAAATAAACTAAAAACTTGATTTCGATTTTTTTATTATTATTTGTTTACGACAACACGACACACTCTCTATCTGCCGAAGAGGATGCCTTCCGGGAAAACTTTGTGGATAACTGACTTTTATTTATGTTAGAACCAGTCCAGAGTTTATCTTCTTACACTCATCAACACCGTCGCTCAGTATAATTCTCCTGGAAAAAGAATTAAATTCCACATATTTATAGAATTTGGGATCTCTAAGTTAGATTCCATATATGTAACTATGCCTGGTAAGTTGTATGCCTCGTAAAGGCCTCGAATCCAGTGGCTTTCAGGGAAATTAAGTTCGAGTTGCCTGTCAATTTGACAAGACTATATGATTGTATCTTTGACGAGTGGTGATTCTCAAACTCACGCACATCTTACTAGGAGGCAAAAGATCCTTCTACAGGTTGAAAATAATGATATTGATCACTTCTTTGCAAATAAAACTCACACGGGTATTCAATATCCTATTCGCTACTTTTCATACAATATAGTATTAACGCAAGTACAACATACACGTTTAATTCGTTAACATTTTTTACATTGCTTATCTTTGTGCTTTGTCGTTGTTAGGTGATACTTTCTATTGCCATATAGAGTAGTCTGCGTTATCTCCTCACAATTATTATATATACACGCCTTTTTTCAACGAAGTTCTTAAAGCCACGAATATCTTAAATAACTCATTTAATAGCCGTGATCTAACTTTTGCTTATTTTAATAAATCCTTGAAACGTATATTTGCAGTTATTCTATCCGGAATATTTCTCAAATTTGTTCAAAATAGTCTTGTTTTCGAACAATGGCTCTCGTCGAACATTATGGCTATTTCTAAAAGAGACAAAAACTCTTTCCGTCCCATTTCTATTTTGTCTTTCAAGCTGAAAATTTTCGAGATCTGTTTATACCGTAGACTACTCATCAATTTCTTCTAAATGAATTTCAATTCAGCCCTGTAGCCTTCGGCATCATTCCACCACTACCAATCTTTTGAAAACTGTGTCAATAGCACTTCAGAATTTCGAAAAAATGCAACATGTCTTCATAATTTGTATAGATATTACCCAAGCGTTCGATTTTATAATTCCCAAACTCCTCTTCTCTACTCTTAGAGAACACTTGGAAATACGGCCTGCATATCAACCCTGGCTTAATAATTACTACCTTATATACATCTGTGTAATTAAACTTGTTTATTTTAAATTTCTAGATTTTTTTTCTTATGTAGCATTCAGCAAGCTTCAACCTTTACTTGTAATTTCATAAGCTGACGATATTAAATTGATCAGGGGAGTCTATCCACTTTCTGACGTGACAACTTAATCCTTTTTTGTTTTATAGGTAAGTTCTTGTTTTCTCATGTCTCAAGGAGTAAAGAGGAAGACTTTTTCACTAACTGTTCCGGAGAGAACACCAAGTAGACCTAGAAGGAGCAGTTCCGGTCAGGACGAGGAGGTTTCTGAATTACTACAAAATCCGAGTTTTGATGTATCGGAAGGTGTTCGTTTATTACAGCGTATGCGTACTGCTCTTAATGGTAAGGTGGAGGATTTTATAAAGCGACTCGACCATCTTACGAAATGGCTTAAGAATGTGGATGAGGCTCTTGTTGATTTTGAGGTTAGATTAGTTAATATTGAGACCAGGATTGGTTCGGGTGGGTCGGAGACGATGAGCTCCTCCCTTATTTATAATATCAGTATGAAAGTGTCGAAAATGGAACGAGAGATGGATTATATGGACAATCAGCGGAGAATTAATAACTTAGTGATACACGGTTTGGAGGAAGGAGCCGGAGAATCGGCAATGGATACATGGAGGCAGTTAAATCTTTTGCTGTGAATAAGTTGAATTTGCCTCTGTTGCGATATGTTGATGCTAGGCGAGTTGGTAAAAAATTTGGTGATAGGCCTAGGATAATAATTTGTCAGTTTAGTTCTCTTAGTGATAAATTATCCTATTAAAAAAAGCAGTTTTTGAGTCGCGTAACTTAAATGTATTTGTTAACGATGACTTTTCTCAACGACTAAGAGACATTAGGTATAAGTTACGTGTGTTTGGAAGGCAGAAGAAATCAGAAGGTGCTCATAGAATTCGTTTAACCTATGATAAAATATTTATTGATGAAGTGAAATATGGATATGATGAGAATTTGGGTAAAATTATTGTTGTGTCCTCATAGCAACCACTAATCCAGGCTACCTCTATAGTGGCGTGGAATTGCGCCAGTATCAAAAATAAGCCGAACTCATTTTGGAAGTATATATCGCAATTTGATATAATTTTTTAATGTGAAACTTGGCATTCATCTAAAAGTAATAAAAGTAATTTTGAGGTTTTTCCGGATTATAATTGTATCATTGGTGATGCTCTCCGAGATGGTAGTAGGGGTAGATTCAAGGCTGGATGGCTGCTGTTTATAAAAGTATGTTTTTGTTATAAAGTAATTTATAGAGATGATTTTTTGGTTTTGATTAATATTATATTCCTGCGGGTGAATTCTTGTTATGTTTTGTTTATATGCAAGAGCATAGTTGGCAGGAAATTTTTGAGATTTTAATTAATTTTCATTTCAATGAAGACTCTAACCTAATTATTTTGGGTGATTTTAATGCTCGGATGGGTGCGGAAAATGTTATCCCTGATTACATCGGTGATGTTTTTGGTATTGATTATGCTAAAAGAAGCAGAACATCTAAGGATGCTATCGTGAACAGCAGAGGTCAAAAGATGCTTCAGTTCTGTATAGATGATAACCTAATAGTATAGAAATGGTAGAATAGTATTAAATGGTAAAATGGTAGAATGGGTGATGAAGCCGGTGAATATACATTTGTGTCCAGTTTGGGATCATCGGTTATTGATTTTGGTCTAACAACTTCCTGTGTATGGGATTGTGTTAAATCTTTTTTTGTTGATGATTGTTGTTTATTGCATCATTTTCCTATAGTATTATGTTTGGACAATCCTGTTCAACCCAAGGTGACTAATCAGGGCAGTTTTTACGAAAGAATTTTTTGGAATTGTGAGACTATGAACAGATTTGTGTTTGATTTTGAGAAATATTTGTTAGATTGTGATTCTGTTTCTTTATCAAGTGTTAGTAAAGTAATTGTCGAAATAGCTAATTCCCATAATATGAACTTTAAACCGAAAGGACTATATAAATATTAACAATTGGTTTGATCTGGATTGTCGCCTAATGATCCGTAACAGAAATAGAGCTTGGCGAGCTTTTAAGAAAAATGGTTTTGAATCGTATCGTAAATTATTTGTGTTATTTCGTGGTTTGGTTAAAAAAATTTGTTTAGCTAAGAAAAAAAGTTCTTGTATACGGTTCAGAATTCGGGTATTTTCCGTAAAAATAACAAATGGTTTTGGAATTTGTGTAAAATTAGAAATTATAATAGTAAAGTTAATATTTCTTTGGAGGAGTGGTTTACTTATTTTTATTCTTTATATGGTTCGTCACTTCCTTTATAGTGTGGATTTGTCTGTCTTCAATGAGTGTTTAATTTGGTCTGATGAAATTTTGGATGTAGACATTATGGACTCTGAATTGAGCTACGTTTTAAGTAAAGTTAAAGTTGCTCTGCGCCTGGGGTTGATGGTATACCTTCTGAATTTTGGAGGATGGATTCTGTTTTACCGATACTGCTTAGAAGTTTTGATAGAATCTTGAAAACTGGGGTAGTCCCAAAAGATTGGTGCAGTGCTATTCTATGTCCGGTATATAAAAATGGCTCTAAATCGATCCCTAATAATTATAGAGAAATTTCACTGCTGAACTGTGTGTCAAAGATTTTTTGTAATATATTGTATCATATATTGTTACTTGGTTAAATTTAAACAATATTTTATTTGAGAATCAGGCCGGTTTTCGTGAAAAATATTCTAAGATATATAATGTTTTTATTCTGTATAGCCTTATTACTAAGACTTTAATGAGGAAAAGGCGAAAAGTTTATGCATTCTTTGTTGATTTGTCCTCAGCTTTTAATACTGTAGATAGGAATTTAATGTGGAAAAAAACTCTTGAAATATGGCATTAGTTTTAAATTTGTTTCTCTACTTACAGAATTATATAGTGAGTCTAATGTAAAGATTAAATGGGGTCGTCTTTGTTCTAGGTCTTTTTTCACTGCTACTGGAGTTAGACAGGGCTGTGTTTTAAGTCCTGTGTTGTTTAGTGTATATTTAAATGATTTAATTGAACAAATAACTAATTCTGACCTATGAAGGTATAGAGGTGAACGGCATTAGTATCAAAATATTGGCTTATGCAGATGACATAGTCTTGATTGCCGACTCTGTTAGAGGTTTACAAGGATTTATTAACATTTTGGATATATATTTATTAGAAAATAACATGAGCTTGAATCTTATGAAATCTACAGTTGTTGTCTTCCGTAATGGTGGTAAACTTGCTAAGTCGGACAGATGGTGTTTAGAAACGATGTAATTCAGGTAGTTTTCCAATATAAATATCTGGGTGTCATATTTAAATATAATGGAAAATATAAATCCCATATTCAGACTGCTAAAAGGAACGCCTTTATTAAAACTGATAGAGTTATTCAGATGTGTAGATCGGCTAAATTACGTAATTTGAATGATTGTTTAAGGATTTTTAATTCAATTGTCACATCATCTTTGTTATATGCTGCCGAGGTTTGGGGATATCAATCTGACGAGTTAGATCCGGTCTTGGCTAATTTTATTAAAAAGTTATTTGGTTTGTCTCGTTGTACCCCAAGATATTTGATTGTTATGGAGTGTTCGCTATTACCTTTGTCTTTTACAATACTAAATAAATGTTTGAATTGGATCTTTAGGACTATTGAATTGGATGAAAAGCGATGGAGTAGAACGTGTTTATGTTGTGTGTTAAATAAAAGGGATTTGCTGTGGTCTAAAAGTTTAAGGAAAATTTGTGCTAATAACGGTATTAATTTTGATGAATTACTAAATAATTATTACTGTTGCTCTACTTTGAAATTAAATTATTTTGATTAAATTTGTTTAGTAGCTGTATATATGTTTAATAGGTGGTTGTCTCTTTAATCCGAAAACATTCGGTAGACTAACTTACAGCTAAACAGGCTTAATTAAAACTTTTTTATTGGTTCTTCATCAAATGCATTTCGGACCAGTTTTATGAGTCCTGGTCCCTCATCAGTGCTACAGGAAACCAAAGATTTTTTATTAACATGGGTGACGCGAGTGCGTACATAATAAGATTTACAAAAAATTCCTTAAAGAACATTTTTAACTAAATACATTTTTTATACCTTTTTAGTTCTTCGTATCCTCCTTATTAACTATACATTTCTCACTGGTATCTGTTTTCATATTCGTTTTTAATTCCTATTTTCCCGTGTACTTACAGTAGTACTATAATTATAGAGTTTTCTTATATAAAAAAATTTTTAACAAAGATCTGTGTAACTAATATAGAGTTTTCTAAAAGTAAATACGTACTTACTATTTTTTCCGGATGTATTACAAACATTTTACATCAAATTTTAGTTCTATAAATATATCTTTAAGGCTGTTCGGAAAGCATTGCGCTTTTTTCAATACTAGAACGTTCACAGTAGGGTGCCACACATAAAGCTATTAGTCTGTTGCGCCCTCTATTACATAATACCACTGTTGGTCGATTTGCATGCTATTTGACAGATTTACTAAGTTACTATTATTGCTATGTTTTTTTATTTCTATGTGTTCTTTAAACTTACGTTTATATATATTTTTCTCGGAATGTAAAATTTTGGTGTTATTTTTTTCTATTTGGCAACTATTGTTTATTATGTGGTTAAACCAAGGGGAGGTGTTATGTTTCAACCTGATGGCAGCCATATGTTCATTGATCCGTGATTCCAATTTACGCCCAGTTTCACCTATGTAATATTGTGGGTGTTGACAATTGCAGCTGATTTTATAAACGACTCCTGTTTTTTCCCATATATTGTTATTATTTGGTTTTTTAACATTACAGATTTGCTGCGATATTTTGTTTGTTAACAAAGGGGCCAAAATAATATTGTCATTTTTTAGGGATTTGGAGCATTTTTCATAAATATGTTTAGATATATAAGGGAACGGTTTATGGTTGGTTTCCTTCTTGTTTTTTATATTAAACCTGTGTTTGTAATATTGTGTTTGCCAGATATTTAATAAGTGCTTGGGGTAGTTATTAAGTATATATTTATGATTTAAATTTTCAACCATAGTTTGGCGTTCGTTATGTTGGCTCGTCCTAGTGTATATTTTCTTTAAGTCCATAATATATGTATTCTTTTTTATGGTACTAGGGGTGTAGGAATGGTAATTAATTGTTTTCAACCATTTTCGATGCTTTTTGAGGGAAGAGTATACTCCAAATACCTTAAAACTAAGCAGGACTATCAGAGAAGTTATACCAAGGCACATGATTTGGAAGATCAAAGGAAAATTATAAAAGCAGTAATAAGAATGAAAACCAAAAAGTGGAACAATCTAAAATACCAATTACGTAAGGTATTACGCCGACATAACTACCAAGAAAATCCATATAAAGGTATTGCTAACAACTATAAGTATAAAAAAGATATAAAATTAAAAAAACTTTTTGGTTACCCAACCCCCAGTGAAAAGAAAGAATGGGAAAATAGTTTAATTATAAACAAAACTAACAAACAAATCCCTAAATTTGTCAAAAACCTTCTTATTTTAGGTACTGACTTTAACTTACCTACTAATAGAATAACCGTTGATTTAATTGCTGACATAGACAAAAGTATTAAAGATATGCCTATTAAAAAAGAAAAGAAAAGTGATCTTATAGGTTCTGTAATACAAGACATGAAACAATCACACCAGAAAAATAAATATAAAGTTAATAAATTAAGTTTAAACTTAAGAAAAACAAAAGATTTTTTAAAAACTAATAATTTATCAATCATTAAAGCAGACAAAACGAAACAACTTATAATTATAGACAATAAAGTCATAGAAGAAAAAACTAAAGAACAAATTAACAACGAACAATATATAAAATTAAACAGAAACCCATACGGAAAAATTAAAAAAGATTTAACTATAATGGTAAAAAACATGTATCTGAACAATAAAATTAAAGAAATAGATAAAAATTACATACTAAATTTCAAAAATAATAGAACCCCTAAATTAAATATAAGGTTAAAAACACATAAAGCTGGTGAAAAATATAGGCCAATAGTAGATTTTCGAAACTCAATTTTATATAATTTAGAAAATTACATTAAACAACAATTAAAAAATTTTGAAAATTCAAAAAATAGTATTAAAAATGCCGATGAAGTCATTAATATAATTCAAAAAATAAAAATAGATAAAACAGATACTTTAATCAGTCTGGATGTTAAAAACATGTATCCAAACATAAAATGGGATCTAATAAAAAACAGCCTCCTAAATGAAACCGTTGATCATGATTTAATAACCCTAATAGAATTTGCCTATAAAAACAATTATTTTGAAGTATTTAATGAATTTTACAGACAAACTGATGGGATCAGCATGGGATCAAAAATGGGACCAAAGCTGGCTGAATTAGTTATGAAAGATTTCGATATCAAGATACAAAATATTCCAGGTGTGAAAAGAGTAATGAGATATGTGGACGACTACTTATTAATTTTTAACCATCAGATAACCAATGAAAAATTAATTTTTGAGAAAATTAATAGCATAAACCAATACATAAAATTTGATACAGAATTAGAAAAATATAAAAAAATTAACTTTTTAGATATTACTATAAAAAAAGGAAAAGATTGTTTCACTTTTAAAACTTACAAAAAACCATCGGACGTAAACAAAACAATCAATTATCATTCCTACACCCCTAGTACCATAAAAAAGAATACATATATTATGGACTTAAAGAAAATATACACTAGGACGAGCCAACATAACGAACGTCAAACTATGGTTGAAAATTTAAATCATAAATATATACTTAATAACTACCCCAAGCACTTATTAAATATCTGGCAAACACAATATTACAAACACAGGTTTAATATAAAAAACAAGAAGGAAACCAACCATAAACCGTTCCCTTATATATCTAAACATATTTATGAAAAATGCTCCAAATCCCTAAAAAATGACAATATTATTTTGGCCCCTTTGTTAACAAACAAAATATCGCAGCAAATCTGTAATGTTAAAAAACCAAATAATAACAATATATGGGAAAAAACAGGAGTCGTTTATAAAATCAGCTGCAATTGTCAACACCCACAATATTACATAGGTGAAACTGGGCGTAAATTGGAATCACGGATCAATGAACATATGGCTGCCATCAGGTTGAAACATAACACCTCCCCTTGGTTTAACCACATAATAAACAATAGTTGCCAAATAGAAAAAAATAACACCAAAATTTTACATTCCGAGAAAAATATATATAAACGTAAGTTTAAAGAACACATAGAAATAAAAAAACATAGCAATAATAGTAACTTAGTAAATCTGTCAAATGGCATGCAAATCGACCAACAGTGGTATTATGTAATAGAGGGCGCAACAGACTAATAGCTTTATGTGTGGCACCCTACTGTGAACGTTCTAGTATTGTAAAAAGCGCAATGCTTTCCGAACAGCCTTAAAGATATATTTATAGAACTAAAATTTGATGTAAAATGTTTGTAATACATCCGGAAAAAATAGTAAGTACGTATTTACTTTTAGAAAACTCTATATTAGTTACACAGATCTTTGTAAAAAATTTTTTTATATAAGAAAACTTTATAATTATAGTACTACTGTAAGTACACGGGAAAATAGGAATTAAAAACGAATATGAAAACAGATACCAGTGAGAAATGTATAGTTAATAAGGAGGATACGAAGAACTAAAAAGGTATAAAAAATGTATTTAGTTAAAAATGTTCTTTAAGGAATTTTTTGTAAATCTTATTATGTACGCACTCGCGTCACCCATGTTAATAAAAAACCTTTGGTTTCCTGTAGCACTGATGAGGGACCAGGACTCATAAAACTGGTCCGAAATGCATTTGATGAAGAACCAATAAAAAAGTTTTAAGCCTGTTTAGCTGTAAGTTAGTCTACCGAATGTTTTCGGATTAAAGAGACAACCACCTATTAAATTATTTTGATAATTTTATTCTTGATTTATATCGACGTATTAATGTAAGTTCTTATAATGTTTGGTATGATCACTTAAATAAATCTTTTTTCGACTGTTCGATTTATAACAACAATTTCTGTTTCAATATTAGCTCTACGATAATGCAAATCAGATGTAACTCCCTTAATTTTTTATAGAATCATTGCAGAGAAATTTGCATATATTGTCAAGGTGATCAGCTATTGGA
Organism: Centruroides vittatus; assembly: GCF_030686945.1. Classification (NCBI taxonomy): domain Eukaryota; kingdom Metazoa; phylum Arthropoda; class Arachnida; order Scorpiones; family Buthidae; genus Centruroides; species Centruroides vittatus. The sequence goes on from NW_027121033.1 coordinate 27,700, forward strand.
TGCTTTTCATGTGATAGCTAGGTGTACTAACTTAGAAAAAATTCGTGAAAGTATTCCGTTTGATAATTTTTGGACCTTATTGGTAATTCACGCAATTTTGATTTAATTAATTTTGTTCAGAAAATTAAATTATTTTTTAGGTAATATTTTGTTGTCTTATTGTTTCAGTGAGCCTTTGTACGGAGTGTGGTGTACATTTTGTTTCATTTTGCATATTGAAATATTCGATTTTGCCCAAAGGTGGCATTTGCTTTCTTCCTTTAAAAGTGTGTTCGTGGCAAAGGATTTTTGGGAGTCTATCCACTTTCTGACGTGACAACTTAATCCTTTTTTTGTTTTATAGGTGGGTGTAATTAATTTCTTTTATATAATGTTCTTTTTGTTCGGATAGTTCTCCCCACAATTGTTTTTCTTTTATATATATATATATTTTGTTTAAATATATATTTTTGATATCGCTTTGTGTAATATGTTTGTTTTTTTATGTATATTTTAATTTTCTCTGTAATAACTTATGAATTGTATTTGTATATTAGTTTAGTTTGTAACGTATAAACGTTATGTATTGATTTTTTGTATTCCCCGCATCATGGGTTTCTCCCAGTATGACTAAATAAATTAAATTAAATTATTAAATTTATCATCCACTATCCTAACGAGCTTCAGATCAGTCTACATCGTTTAACTTCCCTTGTAGAAAATACTTATCTTAAAATTAATGTCCCAAAACCTGTAATAATGAGTTATTCGCTAACTCGTCTCGTAATACTCAGTTACTTACTTTCTACACAGATAATAATCCTATAAAATAGACGGCCGAATGGCCGAGCAGTAAAGGTGGCAACCTATTGCTCTCGGAGATTTTTCGGGGGTGATCCGTATGGATATTTCGGGCCCCGTCCCTCACCACCCGGCCGCCCCATAATGGGCTTGCTTAAAGAAGCTCTGACCCATAATGGGCTTGCTTAAAGAAGCTCTCTTAAAGCCAACAGGGCAGAAAGAGTTACAAAAAAATCCTACAATTTCTGTTAATTATTTTTGGCCTCGGAGGGATTTTCGATTCCAAACTTACATTCAATAAACATGTTGATAAAATCATTACATCCCTAGCTATTTTTCGAGAAATTCTTTCGCGCTTTTCGAAACTATATATAAACTAGCACAGTGATTCCCAATCCGGGGTACGCGATAGGTTGTTTATGGGTACAGAAAAAAGTTATTATGGCAGAAAAAAAATTATATATTAACTATGTATCACAAAGTAATAGTATTAAAAAATTATTAGGTAAAAATGTTCCTTGCAACAATCGCAAACTTTATTATACATTTCAAAATGCAACAATTAAAATAAAAACTTATGCTGCCGATTGTACAATGCAACAGATCGATAAATGTTGCGCAGTCCGTCAATGGTAGTGGGGACACCATTATGCGTGATTAGTGATTATGCTACGAACTTTTGATGGTGGGGTGTGTTACCGTTATCATTATTATCTCTCAACAATATCCCCACGTGTTGTTTGAAAAAAGTATTTTTTATAGTTAGGAAGAAAAAACACAGCTAGTTTCTCCAGATTTTCTCTACAGATGGTAATTTTTTTCATTGTTTATTCAGTATTTTTATTAATTTTTTATTGACAAGACTGTCTTGTTTATAAAATCGTACTGCTTGCTGTGTTACCAGCTTAGAGGTATGAAGGAGTACATGTCAAAAGTTGCAATTTGGCACAAAGTATGAAGTGCCCAAATCATGCGCGCATAAAGAAACAGACTTGTAGGTACTCAAGAGACCGAGAACCGAGTCAAAATAAAATTCCAAATGGAGACTCTCTATACAAACAGGCAGTGCGAGATTTGCGCATGTGTTGCTCGTTGGAAAGTTGGAAATGCCACGGGGTACGCTAATGAAAAAAGGTTGGGAACCGCTGAACTAGCGGATGAATCCAGCGTTGCTCGGGCTTTTTATAAAAATTATATTTAGTTTTATAGTTTTGTTAAATTTATTGCCAGTAGATGGCGCTAGGTGTAAACAAGCAAATCGAATAAAGATAGAAATCAATTGATTTACAGAAACCCAATAGAAATTTTGGAGTGCGATGTTCCACAGTATCTAAGTTAGCTATATGTGAACGTAACTGCCGAGTTTCTTAGCAATTGGTCGAACGGCCTGGCGTGTGTAGCGAAGAAACATTTCTCATTTACATATATAAATGGTTTGTGTGTAAAAAAATGTACTATTAAAAATTATATGCCCTTGAAACATCTGAATTATTTAAAATGAGCATCGGGTGAATCGAACTCAGCACTGCAAGATGCAACGCACACGAGGGCGGAGCGAATCTGACTCGACCACCAACGCTTTTCTTTTATTTAACTTTTATAGTAATTTATACAAAGATATGTACAACACGTGACATGTACAACACGTGACATGTACAGCATTTGCAAAATATAATGAGGTGGACAATTTGATGCTATTTTTCAGCATCGTTCCTTTCAACTTATCTAGCATGACATTCTTGGACCCGACGTCCCTGTGAATAATTTCTGTCCAAGACACAAACAAATTCATCATGCAATTTACATTCGTTAAAGAGATGAATGATTTAAAAAATTACCTCGATTATGAATATATATTATGGCCAAAGCCACTTGAGCACCGATTATTTTGACTCGGGCTTCTTCCAAGGGTCTATTATTTTTTAAATAATGAATTATGTCCTGTTCATCCACATAGACAGAGACGAAACAGAAACTGAAGAAGACAATTTCTACTGCATAAAACCATAAAGTATTACTAATAAACCAAATGTAAAGTTAAAATTTACCTAGTGTTTGTTTTGAAGTAACATATTAAAGAGACTATGTGGGGATGGCTCCATACAGTTGTCCATACTTTTCGTTCTTTATTCAATTCGCGCCTGTATAAATAAAGTAATTTTTTATATATATACTAGATACAAATTAAGAATATTCGGTAGACATTTGTAATTAATGTTTATACAACACGATCAATAAATGTGGTGGTTTTTAATATCGAGAATGAACGTTTTATGTACTAATTACAGAATATGTTTATTATATTATTTGGACTTGGTTGTCAAATGATTTTCTATTTTTATAAGACCAAGAATATGAAAAACAAAGCTCAAAGCACACCTGTACAAGACTCTCCTACAAAAACTTAGATTCGTTTGTAATTAACATTAAATAAGTGTTAATAACAAATATAATTAATGAGGAGGCGGATAAATTGTTACTTGGTGAAGTGTGATACATGGTTAGTTTCGGCTTGAAGGGAGAATTGTGGTGACGTCATCGGTTCGAGTGTGGGGTTTGAACTTTTGAAGTTGCGGACTTTTGCTGACCAGCCATCCGGAAATCGGTGGCCGATCTACTGGAGGTGGAGGCGGCACCCCTTAGTAGACTCGGTGTTGAACTTTTGAAGTCATAGGTCCATTTGTTGGTGAGATTCAGTACTTTTTATAATATCATCGCGCGGGCTTGGATCGTCCGCATCGGGCTTATTTTTGTTCTTACCAAATAAGTTTAATGTTCGTCGTTGACAACACATCTTCAGTAAAGTTGCATAAAAATTTCAAAAATCTAGTGTTAATAGTTTTTAAATTAGAGCAAAATTGATTTTTTAACCAGCTTCACCGCTGCTAATTGCAAACATCATTAGCAACGGTCGGTTGCCTAAGATACGAAAGAAGTTTTTTTGGCATTTTTAGAAGTCCGTTAAACGTAACCGGAAGTCAACAAATTTTTTGACAAATGGATGATGTTGAATCTTCAAAAAATAGGAAGATAGTTACATTGGGCACGGCAGTGGGATCGGAGTTGATGAAAAGGATGGAAGCTGGTTCGAGAAGGCAACTGAATTACATCAGGACATAGGATCTGAGGAGGAGCAAGTCGGAGCGAAGTAGGGTTTCTCATTTCCCGGTCTTTTGCTTGTCCCAGGATTCCGGGATAAAACTGAACTGTTTCCCGGGACAAAATTAATTGTTTTTAAGATATACAAAATATCATGAAATCAAACGATATAATTATTTTTCATTTTTTAAAGTAATTTAATACGTTCTGTAACCTAGAAATCATATTAATAATGCTGTGTAAGATATATATTAAAAATTACCTTTGAATTACGTAGAAATTTTCACAACTAGAAAAAATTTATTAAAGTTTGCTGGAAACTGCATACAACAACAAAAATGCTTTTGAATTGAGTTGAAAATTAAAAACAAAACAGATCGAACTTCTAACTTACTGGTAGAAGGTAATTTTTTGTTTTTTTTAATAAAATATAATACAAAATATTGTAAATTTTTATAAGATTTTAAAAAGCAAAGATGGTCAATACTCCGATCACTCAATCTGATTCTTATTTTAGTAATGAAAAGTCTTGCTACCGAGAATGCCTTTTCCGATTCAATTGATGTGATTGGAATCGTTTGTAATGCATTAAGAGAAGACAGATGTTATGGTTTTTCACTTCTAGCCTGAAGATTTCTAGTTCATTTTCGAGATTATAGTACTTGTTTTGTTCTCTAGTATTTTCGATTTGTCTACCTCGACTGCTTTAATAGAAACATCATACATAGCCCAATAATTCGGCAGTTCGTTTGCCTTTAATAATCAGGTTATGAAGAAAAACTTCATATTCGTTTGTAACAGTACTGCCTTTGTTTTCTGTTTGCCATATTCTACACGACTCAGAAGTCAACGCTGCTTGACATGAGGTGAGATTGGAGTTTATGTTCAAAGAGCCGCATGCGGCTCGTGAGCCGACCTTCCGACCCTTGCCCTAGGCAGATCGCTCAAGTGTTGTATTGCCGTAATTATACAAAACAAACATATCCATGTCGTGTCGTAACTGTACTTCAAAAACGATCAACGCTACGTCTAACGACAAATGAAGAACCATCAAGAACGCGTACCAAAGATAATATATGTTTGATATCTAATCTTAGAGAAAAGTGGGACCACAGATAGAAGAGCTTTAGGGTGCGACTATGCAGACGCGAATTAGTAGCGAGCGATAGTTCTCGCAAAGGAAAACCAGGCACAAGCGAGAAGCGAGAAATCTCGTTGGCGAGAGCGAATTTCTGTTCTCGCACATATCTGACAGGGTTTGATATTTATCGCGTCTCGCCTCTTCTCGCTCGCTCGCGTCCGCATAGTCGCACTCTTATTGTATCCTATAGCTCCAAACAACATTAAACTTTTATCACATTGAAGAGCAAGCTATGTAGAATAAATGCACTGTAGCCTTTAACTATAATGTCTTTTCATTAGGATCTTAATAATTTTTTATTGTATACATAATCACGGCTTTGTTGAGCAGTAAATATCAAAAATCTTAACTATCTCTCTGTGGCCCGCCTTCCCTTATAAAAACTAAGATTGATAAAGAAATATACAATTAATCATTAGATTTGCAACATGCACACTTCCAAGTACAACTGGAAGAACATTTACAAAATTTTCTTTGTAATCCGAGCCCGTCATACAGAGATTATACTGATAGTGAAGTATTAGATTTAAGTTTATTCTACACTATTTGGGAGGTTCCATTGTTTATTCTCTACTGCCATCACCTGAATGTGATGGAAAAAAATAATATATTGACCTTGAGATGGTGCACCAGAGAAGACGTTTTACGTTCATCAAATCTCGAGTTAGTTTGTTCTATCCAAGCCATAAGCTTTGAAGGATTCGCATGCACACACACCAGACGTAACGAGAAAACGCATTTTGAAATGCTTAACAATAAAATACACGATATAACTGAAAACAGCGTAACAGCTAATTTGTTTTTTCGATATTACCATTTTCGATAAGCTTGTTTTTTAACAACTGTAACGTAACTGAGATACTGCACTTAATCTAAAAAAAAATCTGACCTTCATCTGTAGTCTCCTTCCTGTCTTATCAGATCACGTGTTTAGCAGACGGGCATCGATAAGTGATTTGTTTTTTTAGTTGCAGACATGAAGGATTTGCTGCAACACTTGGTCATCAACTACAGATGGCTGCTTGTACTCGTTCTGTTACCAATTTCTGTTGTTTACAAAGTGTTTCTCTTTGTCAGAAATTGGATTGCGTTCCACTATCGAGATTCTAAGAAATGTCACGAAGAAAAGGTCAGATATGTTCAAAAACAAGTAAGTCAATCTGTTATATTAGAAGCTTGTTTCAGTGTTTCTTTTATGGGTAAATGGATGAGGATGCAATATGGTGGTTCCTACCATGGGAATTCGAATCAGATCCAAATTATCGATTTGTCCTGAGAAATAGGAGCAGGATTTAATTATCTCCCTCATCTGCCCGTAGAGGTAACAAAGGAATATCGGGAATGAGCGCTCTCAGAAGGGGAGGACCATAGTTTTGTGCCAAATAATAGATACTAATAATATAGATTTGTCAAACTTGTACGGCATGATCAAAAAGTTTGTTCGGGGGTATGCAGCAGCGTGTATGCTAATGAGCGAGTCCAGAGTGGCAGTAAATAAAGGCAGGCATCTAGACATGTGATTAATTGGGTATCCATTTACTTCAGAATTGTGTATAGAATATGGCGAACATAAAACAATGGCAACATTGTTACCGACTGCATCCACACATGATCAGCATGCAATAATTGTTTTTGGCTGCAGGAGAAAAACCAGTGGACATTTGCTGCAAAAATTGGTGAGTGTGTGGGTGATTCATGCATGTCCAAAATCACCATTGTGGAATGGTGCTGTGGTGGTTGCAAAACGAAACAAGATGTGCATTGGTTGGGGAGACCAGCTATATGCAACATGGCTGTGAATGCAGACCACTGCATATGTTTTGGATAAGTATGAATCACCATTCTGCAACGAATGCCCATCAATTGCTCTTCTTAATGCAGCCAAAAACAATCATTGTACACTAGTAACGTTCGGATGCATTTTGTAACAGTACTGCTTTTGTTTTCTGTTTGCCATATTCTACACGACTCAGAAGTCAATGAATACCCAATTAATCGCATGCCTAGATTTCTGCCTTTATTTACCTTCACTCTGATCACACCATATATTTGGCCCTATGGCATGGCTACCATAAATATGCCATTTCTGTATGCTCAAATCAAGTAACATGCTAACAGAAAAAGGTTGAACTCTGTGCCAGATATATCTATTTACTCTAAACCAAGAAACCATTTATACGGGATGTTCGGAGAGGTTCAGAAGAGTGTTTTAAAACTGTCCTGTGGGCACTAAGAGGCATTTTTAGCAATTATGGGTTTGACTAGGCTAACAATAGGATGACCAAGTAGTGAGTGTATGAGTCTAACACATCCAGGCTGGCCAGCCACCATCTGAAAAATTCGACCCATCTGGATTCAGTCTCAGATTCCTTGGTGCAGTAGGCACCATCCCATTAAACTCAGAGGAGCTATAATTCATAAGTGTAATCTGGTTGCACTTGCAATTGTCAAAATTATGATCAGCCATAAAGTCTGTGTTGGTACATGTTATCAAAGTATTTCTTTCTTTCCTTACACAACCTGTTGAAACTAACAAGTAAGACAAACAATTCTAAAATGATAAATTTGATCAATTCAAAAATTCACCATGCTGGACAGTAGTGAAAGTTATGGCCTAAATCCCCATGTAAAATTTGAATCTCACATCAAATGGTACATCTCATCTTTTTGTATGTCATTCTATATAATCTGTAAGATTTTTGAAATAACCATGTAGGTATCACTATTTCATTTTGTGGTATTATTTTTCCCTCTGAAGATACTGGAATGGAATAAATCAGGTAGGAAAAAGCAGCTTTGCACTAATCGTCCAGGATGGATGACCATGAGTTTTTATCAGCCTAAGTATAAGGCAACGATGCACAGAATTGACGTGGACCTAAAGAACATCCTTGGCATAGATATAGAGAAACGGGTGGTCCGATTAGAGCCAATGGTCACCATGGGGCAGATTACATCGCATTTGTTACCTCTAGGATGGACTCTAGCTGTGGTACCAGAATTGGATGATTTGACAATAGGTAAGATGGTTTTGTTCTGTCTTTTCCTGCATACTTCCTCAGACTACTAATTTCAGGAGGGTTGGTTATGGGAACTGGTGTCGAAACTTCTTCCCATCGTTACGGTTTGTTTCAGCAGATATGTAATGAATACGAAATGGTCCTGGCAGATGGAAGCATCATCCGATGCAGTGCGGTAAGTGTTCAGAATTTCAAAATCAAATTTGTATTTGGCTCAGTAACCGATCTGGTTTCAGAAAGAGAACAAAGATCTGTTTCATGCTATCCCATGGTCTCACGGAACTTTGGGGTTTCTTGTTTCGGTGGAAGTACAGATCGTCCCAGCAAAAAAATATGTGAGAGTTCATTACAAATCCACATTTTCCACGGAGGAACTAATGAACAGGCTGAGATTTGAAACTACACGCAAAGATGCCAGTGAATTTGTGGAGTGTCTAATGTTCGATAAGGAACGAAGTGTTGTTATGAGTGCAGACATGACAGATATTGTTGAAAAAGAAAAGGTGATTAAATACACAGTTACCAGTTTGTAAAAAGCTTAAAATTAGTATCGGCTTCTGAAATTTTTTCAAAATATTACAGATCAACAAAATAGGAAAATGGTACAAACCATGGTTTTATAAACACGTGGAAACGTACTTACGAAAAACAGATGATATTGAATTTATACCTCTCGTCGATTATTATCACAGACATTCTAAAAGCATGTTTTGGGAAATTCAGGTAAATGGTTTTATTTAAATGCTAATTTAATAGAACAACTTACCCTCTTTCAGGGTTTTACTTCTCAATAAAATTACTTTCAGCACATAATACCATTTGGAAATCATTTCCTTTTCCGCTGGCTCCTCGGCTGGACTCTTCCAATCAAAATTTCACTATTGAAATTGACGGAGGTTGAATCGCTACACGATTTATATGAGCAAAACCATTTTTTTCAAGATATGCTCGTTCCTTTGGACACACTTCACCAAAGTATCAAATTTTTTGATGAAATAGTTAAAGTACTCATTTTATTTCTACTCTTAGAACTGCAAAAATAAGAAATTTAAATATAATCTCATTTCTCGTGCATAGATTTATCCATTATGGATATGCCCTGCATTGTTAGCACCAAATTTGGGATTCGTTCATCCGGATGGCAATTCTGCAAAGATGTACATCGACATTGGTGCATATGGAGAACCCCAGGTTTCTTACCAGGCTAAAACTACTACGCGCAAATTAGAGGAATACATCAGAAGCATTAAAGGGTATAAAAGTAGCTTTTAATTTGCTTGCTTAATCCTTACTTACTCATTATTATAGTTTTCAGCTACTGTATGCTGCAACATATATGAACAGGGATGAGTTTAGAAGAATGTTTGATCATACTCTTTATGATAAAGTCAGAAAGCAGTTAAACTGCATTGAAGCATTTCCGGAAGTTTATGACAAAGTGAGACGAAGCGCCCGAAAATAATTCCAAGATCTTCTGTAAACAGTCAGACAGGAAGACATTAAATCTTGCTTGATTAATTATACAGCTGTATTTATGCAACAAACTTCATTTACGCTAGGAAACAATATTTTAAGACACAACATAACAGACACACTATTTTGTTCTCTTCATGTTCCCACTAAGGTATAGAATGAGACACTGTTCTGTGTCCTGCAATCATATCTGGGTGAATAAAGTTTATCACAAGTACAATTATACCATTTCACGAATCAATTACAGAAAGCATGGTAGTTAGTTATGCTTTTTTCGGGAAAGTCTTGTTAACGGCACAATTTTGCAGCAAACTTCACTCAGAACTAGAACAGAATGTCCCGTAATTGTACTTAATGGAAATGAAGTTTGTTGCAAATAGCTGTGCAATTTCCCGAATGGTACTCAATGGATGTCCCTGTTTGTTTTTAGCACAATAAAACAAACAAACAAATGTTCTATATAAAATTTTTTTATTTAACAGAACAATTGGAAATTATCTTTTCATAACTTCCAAAAGCATTTATTTTCACATGACCAAACAAACAAAAACACTTATTGCGAGTTAACGACTCATTTGATATTTTACATACTACAAGAAGTCGGCAAGTGTCTAAAAAATGGTCAAACAAATATTAACAGGCAAGATACCCGTCACGGCCGAATACAAAAAAATCTAATCTAATCTAAGCCAAAGTCAAGGGAAGACTGGCGTGAAGTGGCTAAAATCCGACCGTACTTAACGCCGTTACAACTAATCTCCATTCTAAATTACTGATGAAAAAACGCGTTTACTTTAAAATGATTCCAAAAATAGACGTAGAAGTATGCCAAAATAACATGTCATTTGTTAGATGTCATATTTTACTATACATATAAAAATTTCAAACTTTAAAGAGCGTAAACTATTCACAACGGACTTAACATTCCGGGTGTGACTACGACATTATTGCTATTTTCGACAATTACTAATAGTAATGAATGTGTTAGAGCTAAGATACCGAGTCGTTCAAATCAACTGATCGATAAATTTTTGTAAATCCTTTCTTTCCTTTCTGCTTTATTAACTATTTTAGCAGGGTATAAATGAATTCGGTTAATGGTACAATCTATTTGTAAAATATAGAGCTACACTGTAGTAAATCTATATACAATTTACAATAAATTACCAAGAAAAAACAGAGTGCCAGTGTAAAATTACATTTGTACATTCTAAACCAAAAGATAGAGCAAAATGTCATTTATATCATGTACCAAAGACTGAAATTTGATTAAGCGTGAAGAAATTGTTTATATAGAATTCATACACATTAAAATTAATTTATATGCATAGCAACATTAACAGCATTAATGACAACCTGAATCACTGGCCACCTTTCTGCTGCACTGACCTAACACAAGTGTATTTGAGCTACCAAAATATTTGATTATTTAGTTTATATTCAAGTGTGACATGTAAGTCAAGATTTTAACTTCTGGAAAATTGTGTTGTAATTATTGTAATAAATTCCTACAAAGCTACCTGTGAATGATGCTGACCATTTTAAAGTTTAAAATTTATAGGCAAATGCAAAGAGATATTAAAAATAAAAATCTGTTTAAAACTGAATGAGTAACATGTGCTTTCACATGTATTTTACGGCCTGAGTGTGTTACTTATTTAATTCCAAATGCAGTTTTATTGCAATAGTATGTCGTGCATAAGCAATTTATAAATGATGAGCAATAGAAAAGCCCAGTTATTTAATCACTGTTACCAATTTTATTATCTATTTTATAGGGATATAGCAGTTATTGATATAAAGGATGGCTCAAAAATCAGTTAACCACATTTTTTTGCATATTTCACACACACTTGTGAATGTGAATCATAAATTGTATATCATAAATTGAATATGCTAGTCTTGTAATTTGCATATTTAACAAGTTAAACTTTGTAAGCAATAATGCATTTGAATAAGATGTTAATTTAGTTTTTACTGTGGTTGACTGACTGTTAGACCACCCTGTATTTGAGTTCTAATGAAACAATTCAAAAAATTATGCTCATTGTAATCACTTAAATATTGTTAATGGTATTCAAGTGATACTGTTTACCGACATTCAGCTGTCTAAGCATCCATACTGTCTTTGTTTTTATATTTCAAATAGCAGATACTCTCGAAAGCTAACTGAAAAAGCATTTTTACAAGAACATTTAACAAAGTAGTTACTTTCTCACTGTATAACATTCATAACACAGCAAAAATCAAGCAAAATTTAGCACAAAATTAAAGTATTAATTGTGATAAACTGTTTTCACTGAATAATTATAAAAGTGATACACATTTAATAATTTTGATGACGTTTTACAAATGATAACTACTATTCGTGATCACAATGAGCAGAATTCATTACAACAATTTTGAATGCTGTGAGAGAAGCAACAAATATGAACAAGTAGCAAACTTAAACTTCAAAATAAACAAATTATAAAGCGGAAAATAAAAACTAGCTGCAGCAACCTCAATCATATTGATTGTATTTAAGTAATTCTACAGTACACCTGTGAAGAAAGTACAACCCCTGGTCATAATTACGAAATAATGTTATAAATTCCTGCATCACAACGTTTCAAAGGCAAGTTTGAAAAAAATATTTAATGTTTGCATTCTAAAACTATGCCAAAAACACCAAAATTGAGTGATGCAAAAAAACAGTTAATAATTTCATATTACAAACATTGTGAAAAACATCAGATAATTGTGTACATTGTATATGTTTTGCAAAGTGTAGGGTCTAAAATTATAGCTAAATATAAAGCACAAGGAACTGTCTCCAATCAACACAGATGTGGATGCCCTTACATAACTATGGCACGAGAAGACAGAAATTACATCAAAATCATTAGAGGAGGAAGATTTAAGTCATCCAGAGAGATAAATGCTAAATGGAAAGAAGCTGGTACAGATGTATCTGAAAAAAACAACTCACAGAAGGTTAAACAAACATGACTACATATCAAGAAAAGCAAAGCATAAATCATATCTGACTGAGAAGCATAAAAAGACTACATCTGAAGTGGGCAAAAGCTTACCAGAAATGGGATTTGATGCATTGGAAACAAGTTATCTTCACCACTGAGTCATGTTTTTGCATGGAATACAGAGATAACAATGGTAGCAGAGTTTGGAGTAAACATAATAAAAAGTTTCTATCAAAGTGCCTTAAAAAGAATTAATTATTTAACATCTGTGTTTTGAAACTGAGCCAAATTGTATGACATACTCCATACTTTTGACCAGGGGTTGTACTCAAAGTAAATCCAACTGTAACTAAACAAATGGGAGGAAAATTTTCCAGTAGACTTTAGACAAGATCATATTGCCAAAAAAGTGCTAAAGTTTCCCTCAGAGGCTAGTAATTTGTTTGGTTGTAGAGCTCTATATTTCGTGTATAAATTTTACTTTTCACCAAGTATCGAGTAAAATGAAGAGTATGAAAAGATTTCTAGAGAATTGGAGATGGTAAAACAGAAGCTGTCATTCATATGAATAAAATCTGACCTTTAAACAAATAAGTACTTCATTAAGATTTTAAATTAGCTGTCAAAAGTAGAATAATTTTGTGTGAAAGTATTGTATTGTAAAGTTAAGGATAAGCATATGTGACAGAAGTGGCTCTCAAAGTCAAGCTAACAAAGTGATACGAACTATTGCAAATGAAATCCGAAGAAATTTTCAAGAAATATCCAAATTGTTACGATATGTTCCCATTAATCTACAATCACAGAATTGTATTTATTGCATTGAAAGAGAAACTGCAATAGATAATAGTACAACAGATTTTAAATCAATCATTTTGAAATACAGACTTCAACACTTTACAAATATAACTATAATAATAATAGTCCTATTTGAACAACCCAATTATTTCTCATCCAAAATGATATGTCGTTTTATATACATTTGAAATACACTAAAATTTAAAAATTTCTAGGTTAGATATTAACTCATTGGCTTAATTACATGCAAGTAAAATGAGAAAATTGCAGGTTATTTATTTTTACGTCTAATTTTATTGCTTCTAGAGATTTTATTGTTGTAAACTTTATGTAAATTATTAATGAGTCACTATGACTGATTGATTAGTTAATGTGAGAAAGGCACCATCACACGAAGGCTACATAATGAGCTCCAATTACATTTATTATAGCTTGTGCCTACCTGTAATGAGTCAAAAGTGTAGAGGAGGAATGGAAAATTATTAAGAAAATAAATCCGAATCCAGTTTCTAGTAACAATGACTTCAATTTTATTACACAGGTCAATGCTACGTAATGATTAAAGTGCATAGGGCATTACTGTATGTAAAGAATTGTATATTTGAAAATTAAAAATAATAATAAATTATTAGTTTATATTCACAACCACATAAATAGTTCAATAAAGGCAGAGAAAACTTGCATATAAAGAGCATTTTCAAGGCTAATTTTATGACTATTCACTCGCAGATAAGTGGCTTAAACTTAAATCTGCATTGATAACATATTTAAATCTTAGTTTGTGTGTCTAGTTTATTAGAAACATCATTAACAACAACTAAAGAACATTTTTCCTCTTTGTAAATACAATTTAAATCTGTATTAATTGGAAAAATGTCAAAATATTGTTAAATTAACAATGTTAATTAATCTATAATTTGCCTTTCTCATTACTTATTTCATATCTAGCAATTTATTTTCATTCTGAACTGATTTTAAACTATTAAAATCAATAAACATGCTCTTAAATCATCCAATATTACAAATTTATATATTATAAAGATAAAGCCAACCATATATTAATTTAAATAAGGAAAAAAATAAGCCAATGAGTTAACATTTTGATGCATATTGCATATTTGATCAATACAAGAAACTGCACAAGACAGAACACCTCTTTTAAATTGCACTATATACAACACAAAATTGCCATAAATAAAATAGAGGACTTTTGCCGATTAATGTTTTAATTGCCAAGCAACGATGCTAAAGTCATGTGATACAAAATCTATCTACTAAGACTTGACAAGAGATATTCTCTTTGCATAATAATGTGAGCGAGACAGTATTTGAACTATGACTTTTTTGGAAGAGAGATGGCACGCTGGAGTTTGATAAAGGTATCAAACATTTCGAAAAATAAAGAGAGCTTGCTTGGCACAAAGATTTTTTAAATGCAAGTGCAAAAATTTACAAAAAGAAAGTGATCAATGAATGATCAAGAGGCGATGAAATTAGTTTTGGACGCATTCTATAATACAAGAGATTCTTATGTGAATAAATAGAATTACAGTAAAGTGCTGAAAACCTGGAATTTTAAAAATCTGGATTCTGCTATAAAAAATGGATTTAATATCAATTTTTTGACAATGGAGTCCAGATAAACCTTTTCAGTGGCAATTTCATTATGTTCTTTCGGCCTTATAATTAGTGTATTTGTTTACAGTTATACTATAAATTATATTTTGAATCTTTGTAAGTATTATTACATTCCTAGTGAAGTAACAGCTTGAACTTAAAACATCTGAAATTGAATTACAGTTTATTTGGAGGTTACAATATTTAAAATGGTAATTTACAAATATATTTAAGTCAAGATGAGATCTGGTGCTAATTAGCCCAGATTTTCAGCACTATATTGTAACTCCCAGTATTTAAATCTAAGTTTAATGAAAATATTTTAATGTTACAATGTTTGACTTATAACAAAATCAGTGAAATATAATATATATATATATATATATATATACATTCTTCAAGACTATCTTCAGATTGAACAAACAAATTGATAAATTAATCTGTTCAGGTACAGTATAAATAATAAGATCAAGTTTATAAAATAAACAACAAATATAAATGATTGGGTCTAATTAGTAAATATTTGAGTCAGTTTGACAGATCTTTAAAGATTTGTGTAAAAAAAAATAGCTTTCAAACTATGCAAAAATACTGAAATTCTTGTATTATCAAAATATATTTTGTTAATAAGTTATCTAAGAATAAATTAGTGAATTAGTTTTTGAAATTTTATCAACAAGTCTTGCTGCACATTTGTGTATGCGTGATTTTAAGGATGTGCATGTAATAATGTTAGTTAATAACTATAATAAATTAATTATTTACTCCCCAAATTAAATTTTAGAATTTTAAAATGTGATTTTTACTGTTTGACAGGAACAAAGACTAAAAAATTCCTATTAATTGTTTGAAGTGTAAAGAGACAGATCTCAGTGTTACTAAATAATCACAGACAGAATGTGTGAATCAACTGACATTTTCAATACTGCAAACATATTTTCTGTAAACGTGGTGCCCCTGCATTTGATATTTGCCAAATGCTGAGCAAACATCTGGCCAATAACAAGTAGCATGGACAATTTGGCAATTATTCAGCAATTGGCAAATACCAAATGCGAGGAACTGCCTTAAAATTACAAATGCAGGTTTGGTTTCTCTTCAAAAGAATATCACAAAGCTGCATATTTTATAATTAAGAGAGTTTGATAAATATTTATACACATATATATAGAAAAATATTAAACACAACAATCTAAATCAGATCTAAGATGTGACACATTACAGATATATTAAATATTTTTGATAATTAAGGTATATATATTTTCTCCTATTAAAATATGGAAGCTGTTCGGATACGTTCTCTCCTTTACAAAAATTATACACTATTGTATAAAAACTATAGTATTGATTTATGATTGAATAATATTTAAGGCAACATTTCATTATTGGCATTAAAGTGTTTCTTCTAACCTTAAAGATGGAACATTAGATGACGTCATGTGAACAACAATAACCTGATCGTTTTCCGTGGAATTGATTTCTGGGGGACTCAGAGTTGATTGTGATCCATTAATTGTGGGTAAATCTTCTACACTTCGATAAGGTGGAGGAGGAATGCCATTCGTCGAGAATGGAGACAGATGCACTGTTGAATCTGATGATTCGGTATAAGGTGGAGGTTTTGGTAAGTGTTCCACTAACTGTACACCATCCGAGTTACTATATGTCACGATAAAGCTGCCATGAGTAGAAAGCGAGCATGAGTAAGGAACTATCTGTGTACGATACTGATGAGTATCTAACAAAGTCTCTTCATTTTCTAAATTAGGGTACACTATCTGACATCTTGTTTGCCAGGGATTTTCAGAATTTTCCTGGAATTAAAATGATTTTCAGAACAACATAAACAAAAAAAATTAAATGCAACTGCAATTAAAAACACATACGTTTCCTCTTCGACGTAGTCGTCCCAGATACCACGGCCACCTGAGAAGTCTTCTATTGTTTCCTATAGGATTTCTCCGAGAAGAAAGAGACATGACGGAACGACGCATGTGGATGCGACATATGGCCACAACCATTATTGTTGTAATAAAAATAAAAGCAATTGCACAACTCACTATTGTGTATATAGTACTTTGAAGAAAATTGATATCACTATACTGGTTCTGTTGCACAGAAGTCGTCGGCGATCCGATATAATCTGGAAAATAAGTATATTTCCTTTAAACTGAGAAAACATTGAATAATTTTAAAAAAAATCCCAAGATGTAGGAATGTGACAAATAGAGACACTAGAGAAACTGAATAAATAATACATAAAGTATGTAACAGTCTGGAGAGGCTTATTAAAAGCAGCAACCTGCATAAAAATGGGATGAAGGAAAAAAAGGATTGTGGGTGTAATAAGAAACTAATTATATTAACGCAGAGAAATAAACACTTCTATGTGTAAAAATGACTACTAGGCTTATAATCTCCAGCTGTCACATTACATACACTTATTTACAGAAAAGTTATACACTGTGAAGGAGGTACTGAAATTGAATAAAACTTTATTAGTGCAAACACAATGATGACAGCAATTTTAAGGCACTTTGGCATGCCTTGCTCAGTGTGCAATGAGACAACAACTGTAAATACGCTCTGTTTTGCAGTAAGTGGATTATTCTTTGCATGTAACTTTCTTTCCCAATGAGTGTAAGTTTATTGAAAATACATAAAAATATAATACCTTGATTTATATATTTGTGACAACATGGTATAGTATAAACTACAGGACAATCGGGATCAAGCGTATGATCACAACACTTTTGCTTTGGAATGCAACGACCATCGTCACATAATATCTTTCCTTCACAGGGATCCTGCCCTAATTAAAAGAAAATAGTATAGTAATAATTACTACAGAAATATCAACAGTAACTGCAAATAAGACATTGCATTTACCACATTCGTGAGTAGACTCATCTGCTTTGCTTGGACAATCGGCAAATCCATCGCACACATAACGACGAGGAATGCATATTCCTCCACCACAGGGAAAGAACTGTTCTGAACATTTTTCTTTGCCTGCTTTAACAAAAACTCTAACGTTGTGGTTGAGAACTATACCGGTACTGTTAACTTCGCAAGAATACACACCGCTGTCCTCTTCCTGTAAGTCTTGAATGTTAACCGATATCTCATTGTAAGTTTTATAAATAGTAATCCTCGACTTATCAGATCCGACTTTAATAGGGAGCATCCATACTGGTAGAAATCTAAGATAAACATTAACACGGTTAAAATTTCTCTGAACTGTTTTGAAAAAGTAATAATGTAATAGAAATTTGATAACTACAAGAAAAACAAGGCTGAAAAAAGGAATTTAAATAAAAACTTACTTATGTACTTTATCCTCGGTTTTAACTCTACAAGTTAAGTTTAATTCATCATTCACTCTTCTTACAATATATCCGGAGGGAACAATCGTCATTCCTATATCATCGGCTAGTGATAAAAAAAAATGTGTTTATATTTATCATCATTAATTGATTAATATAAATACAATAGAAAATTAAGACCAATCTCCAACTTCATTCTGCTTTGCTGGAGAATCTGGTATCACAAATAACACATTGGAAATTTCACCTCTAGTGACTTTGAATTTTACATAGAATAATTTGAAGCATTGTGTTCATTTAAGCTTTTTATTATAGTACTTAAATTTATATTACTCTTAGAAGAAGAGATGAGGAAAGAGAATTACTATGTGAGTGCACAAACAAAACTCTGGGAATTCAAATAAACACAGAATGATCACATCCTTCGTAGAGAGATCATTAAGGAATAAGGTGAAAGCTTTAGAAGAAATAAGGGAAGAAAAATACAATCGTAAGTCGACACCCCAAGGGGAAGTGAAAATGTGTCGAGTTATCCGATGTAATGACTAAAGTGAAGTTGAAAAAAAAACCACAAAACTACAATTAGGAAAATACAGTAGTGCAATGTACTGTACCTCTCTGACCATCCATCACTGGCACTAAAATTGGTTTCTACTCCAAATGCTCCAGCAATTTCCATCGCTTTTGTTTCAGTATCGGGCCCGAAACAGGAAGATTTGATGAACAAATCTGCTTAACCAACATACAAGAGAATCTTCAACATCTTTGTACAGCGACTTTCTCTGGAGTTTTCGAGATGGCAGCGATGAAAATCCAAGAAAAAGTTTCTTAATTTCCTCTTTTTTTCTTGATAATTCCCACCAATGTTGTTTTTGAAAGGTTTTCTTTGTTTTGCAAATTTGGCTTGCAAAGTTTTCTTACATTCAAATTCAGAAACAAGTTCATATTTTTCTTTAGCGGAAGTGTTGTTAGCTTTTGGACACTCATTTCTAACAGAAATGTGAAACACATGCTACAAATAATGCTTACGTGAGAAAATACAAAATCAGATTCTGCTGTGACGTTGATATAAATTGTATATTTTTTCGTTTATCTGTTATTATTTTATATATAAAAATACATAAAATTTTAAAGGCATTTTTATTAATATGTATATATTAATAAATAAGTTGACTCCCCTCCTGAAAAAAATGAGTTTACACCCTGTATACAGTCCAAGCGAAGAACATTTAGATAAGAAAGAGGAATTGGTAATTAATAAAATCTGCCAACGGTTTGGGACTAGCATAACAATGAGTCGTAGATATAAGAAAAACAGGAAGAATATTCTAAACATAAGAATTTTTTAAAAATTTGAATTGTTCAGCAAATGGCGCACAATAATTAAATCAAAATAGTTAAAGTTTTGAAGAAATTTGGGATTTACCAATGAAGATGAGTTATGAGCAGTTATAAACAGACAATCACTACTTTTGAATATTTTTAAACAAACTTTTGTGTGAAAGACTTCAAACATGTTTTGAATATGTCATCAGGTACGTGACCTTCATGCTCAAACACACTTCAAACCGTCAATGTATGCTGTGCATAGTGTGCTGCAATTTATTCTTGAATATGTTGATCACATGAGAAATTTTTGTCTTAAGAGTTTCAATGTTTTTGATGATCTTCATATACCACATTCTGATAAAAGATTGACTTGGAGTGGGACTCAAACCCGCAACTCTCACTTAGCATGCAGACTTGTTGCCAGTTATGCTACCTGTTCCTCCATCCAGTCATCGCTTTTGGACTAATTAATTTAGATATAACCATATAAATCAATTTTAACAAGAGATGGAGACCTAACCACCTATTCCCTGCCAAATAACTTCATAATTATTTAACCTTAACAGCCTGGTAATGGAATTGTTTAGGGTCTGGGAATGGATTAACTCACTTTCCATTATTTCTAATAGGAAAAAAATGGTTTTGAACTTCAAACGGTCTGCTGGAAACAAATGAAATTTAAAGTATGAGGTGCCACTGTATTTATTAAAGTTATTAAACTTTATTTTGTTCAAATTTATATTGTTTCCTATAGCCAATTATCACGGACTCTAAATTTAAAATTCTATTTCTTTTTTACAGCAAAATAAAACATTTTTCTACGCATAACAAATTATTTTTTGGGGTATACTATAGATTACTCCCTATGGAATTTCATGTGTTTGGGTATATATCTGAACTCAGGGGACCGAGACGAGTTCAATGATACCCTACTTTTGGACCGGAGACGAAAAATAAAAAAAGTTATCATACTTTTTTCCGGCGATGGCGCGATGATAGGGAGTCGCGTCGCTCTCCGCTAAGTCGGCCTCGCTATCACGATCGGGAGTCACGTGCTTGCCGTTAAAATTGCCTTTAGTAGACGTTTCCCCCCTTTTTTACTTTGTTCAAGAACTACCGTGAATCAATCACTAGTTTAGCACATGGCGGCATGTGGTGGCTCCCATACAAGAGGTCAGTCGGGCCGCCATGTTCGTTGCCATAAGTAACATTAACCAAAATGGCAATCGCGCGATGATCGGAAGTCAAGTCGCTCTCTCCGCTCTCGTATCGCATGTTTAACCCTAATGGAGATTACCGTAGTCCAACGTCATGGGTTGCAGATTTATCGCAAGATGACAGTACTAGCAACTATGGTGCCATCTTCATGAGAACATTAAAAAAGTGTGGTAAGTGAAAAAGTGTGATAACTTTTTTATTTTTCGTCTCCGGTCGAAAAATAGGGTACCGTTGAACTCGTCTCGGTCCCCTGAGTTCAAATATATAATCAAAGTCCTGAAATTCCATAGGGAGTAATCTGTAGTACACCCATTTTTTGTTGTGGTATCCTTTATAAAACACACAAATCCTAGCACTTTCAAGATTATGGATCGTCATCAGAAGTACAAACTGTTTAAATAAAATTAATTTTCCATACACTCAAAGTATATTTTAATCCTGTTCTTGTTTAATACTCCTCTTCCTCTGGATTTTGTTTTAATTTGTTCTATAGAGAGCCTCTTAAACATTTTCCATTTGCACCCCTCTTTTACCCAAAAAAATTTTATTCCTATTTTATATATGTATATAAAATAGAAATAAAATTTAAATTGCTTACTGATTTAAATTGCTAACTTGTAAAACAGGTTATTCTATAACAATTCTTTGATATACAAATTATTTTACCATTTATTAAAAACAAATACACAGTGTGAAATTTTACTGTTGTCAAATTTTCTGCAAACTTCATAGTCAGTTAAACAACTCCTTTTGGGTCGTGACTCACAGTTGAAGAAGCCTTATTCTGTAAATACACTGCCTTGTTCCTTCTAAATATTTCTATGCTCAATCTTCATTAAAAATATCCTTGTTATATGTATCACATTCCACTTACTAAATATTTTCGGGCTTTTGCTAATGCTTCATCAGTTTACTTATAAATTACTTTTGTGGTAGTCAAACCACAAAACATATTTGAACCCATGTTGAAGAACCCATAAAATATTAAATGTTGAAGACCCATAAAAGGAACGCAAGTAGGTTTCCACAACTCTGTCTTAGAATATAATGAATATAAAAATTTCTAGCTTGTGAGCACTAAGATTGGCTTTATTTTACCGCAGACTTATTATACCACTGTGGTATAATAAGTCTATATCATACCATTGTAGTATCATATATCATTTATCATATATCGTATATATCATATATCATAATATATATCATACCATTGTGGTATAATAAGTCTAGTAGTAAAGTACAGCCAATCTTAGTGCTCACAAGCTATTAAGAAGACTAGTATAATCATAGTATAAAAACTTCTATTAAAAATAAAAGTAACTTACATAAAAGTACTAATCTTGCCAATAAGAGAACAATAATACAATTACGCAAAAATTTATCCATCTTGATTGCTGTTCCCTTTCGTTGATGATCTGTACCTTTCAGAGCAACCTGCAATAGATAAAACATCAAAAAACTTCAATATGGTCATAATAAAAACACAAATATAATAGATATATAATATCAGGTTTTCCAAAAAGAATTCTATTATTTTAAACAATCATAATTATGTTAATTATCATCCGAGAATGTCAAAACATTGGAAAACCATTTAAGTTTCACATTTGCCTGTTACAATTTCTCGGTGCATGCACCTCATGTTTCACGGCACATCCAACCGATACTCAAATTCTTCCTATGCTTGCCGCAGTGTATCCTGTTGTCGACCCTCTTGCGATAGCTCTAATTCTGCATCTCCTGCAGCTAACGCATGTTGCACAATGACAAGTGATTCTGTGTTTGCAAATTGCAGAATGCAAAATGCCTTCTGTGTTATGGAGTTGCAATTTTTGTTAAGGCAGTAGATGAGACATTTGAAAGCAAACAAGAGACAAAACTCTAACAGTTACTCTATCAATTGTGTACGTGACATACGTCTCAGATAATAATTAATATAATTATGGTAATTTTAAAATGGTCAAATTCTTTTTGGAAGATCCTGTATTTTGGACTATAAAATATCTGAAATGTTGTTTATCTAGTATATCCAATGTAGATAAACTTAAAAATTACTCTTCATAAAAGTATTAAACTGAATTTTTGACTTGATTTTAATTGCTTATACTCAGAATCTCATCATTTTTAAAAACATTATTAGTTTGCTATCAGACTTTTCTACTAATAACAAAATTATTGATGAATTACTTGATTGGTTAATGCAAAATGGCACATTTAGGTTACATAAGGGTCGTAGTTACACCCATTACAGGTGAATACAAGATAACAAATGCAGATAAGGTTAAATTACGCCATCTAATTAGCCACATTACGTACGAACCAATCAGCAATGTCGACTGGCATGGTCAAGGATAAGGAACAATGCTCTAATGCATCCACAATAAATATTGGTAATCCTGATCAATTTAAATCTGAATTTATTTTGACAGCAGGCTAATGCCTTGCTAAAGTCTGAAAGCAATGATGAGGACACCTGGTTGATAGGAAAGCAAGGACAAGGAAGAAAAAAATTGTAATGTCAGTTTTCATTAATCCTGATGAAAGGCACAAAACAAACTGATAATTCTAAAATCCATAGGCAAATCTGAGATAACATACATGCTCACTTGAATAAAAAAAGATTGAATAATAAAGTTTACATTTAAAGATTGTGAAATTTTGTATGGAAGATTTCTCAACCATGTTAAGAGTGACACCAGAAACTGTATTGTGTGGAAGATTTCCCTAATTTTTTGAATCGTGTTAGAGTGAAACCTTGTTGTAGAAGGGCCATACAAGGGATACCTGTATTAAGTAAAATATTAGAGAAAACCATGTTAAATGCTTGTTTATTGTTCAAATAAACTACAAATAAGGAATTTAATATATTGAAGGTAGTTGTAGGGTAACTAAATCAACAAAGATAAAGATACTGTTTGAGGTTCATTTGTATGGCTGCTAATTTTTTCCAAATGAACAAGCAATTATTTATTGCAACGTCATCACAATGCCAGACTGCAATTTTTAATTTATTTAATTTAAAACATATGCTCTCAACCTCAAATTAGTAGTGTCTTGCCCCTGTACATCATACTTTTCCTGTTAGCAATAGAGCTGTGCCAATCATCTATCTAACTTCTTTGAGGAGAAAATTTTTGAATTGAAATAACATAACTTCTGGTTCACATTGAGAGTTTGTATATAGTTAATCGAAGTCTCCTGCCTCTAAGCATTCCATATCTGGTCTCGGCTTTCATCTATCTAACTCTGTTCTTGAAATTAAGGAGTCCTGATGGGCAGCCCCATCAGGACCCCTCTCCCTTGGGCATAACACCATTGAATTGGAACAAGGAATTATAACATAGTAGATGCACCAATTCTATTATCTGTTGGTGCATAGTGCTATCATTAACAATGTTGAAAAGTACATCTCTGATGACGCAAAATACTGGTGGGAGTCTAATAGACGAGTACAGTGGCTTAAAGTCTAAAACCGTTATGAAGGCAGGATGTGCTGATATTTCCTTGAGGAGGGATATTTAATTACTTTAACGCCTTAATTAAGAGGGCCTACACACACTCATCTTCTCAGATAGCTCTCCGAGCCAAGCTGAGGCATATTGAACGTATAGCCAAAGAACATGGTTATCCTGCCATCACACGTAAATTGATCCACAGATGGCACTGTTGCCAAGAACTAGACCCAACCCAGGCACCCAACAAAGTTCCACCCAGTATCATCCCAGTTACCTACAATCTGTACCTTAAATCACTATACTCTGCAATAACTAAGAAAAAGAATATTCGCATAGCTTATAGAAGATGTGCTACAATATTTGACATTTTACAGAATGGAAAGGACACCCCCAACAAATAACGACTCCCGGGTGAGTACACCATCCCACTCGTGGACCATAGATGGAACAGAAGCCTAGTCTATGTAGGATTCACCAAGTGCTCCTTAGAAGTGAGAATGAAAGAGCACACAGTGGATATTCTACATGTGAGGACCACCTCTGCTCTAGCCATCTATGCCTCAAACCCAAGTGTAGAACCAATGTTCAATCAAGCGAAGGTGATCAACACTACGCCACATGTACAGTACACCATCTTAGATGGCTAGAGGCTATTTACATCTGCATGGCTACACTCAAAGATGGTAACTGCATTAGCCATAAGGATGAAATTATTCCGTCAACAGCCTGGCAGGCACTTGTAGACAAGAACTTATGATAATCTACAGCAATTGAAGGGGCGCATGCCTGAATGACATTATCAATTTCCATGCAATAGAGTTCTAACTGGTGTTCCAATTGAATTTAATTTGAATTGCATTCATTCAGGAGTTATTAGTTACCTGAAGAAGAACCTGGGAGTTCGAAAATGTTTGTAACAGTCTGTTTATTAAAAAACGCACACTGGTAACAAGCTTAAATTAAATACAGTAAAATTCAGTACTACATTATGGAAATAGCATAAAGAAAAAATATAGTAGCTGTACTCTATGAAACCGAATTTAGCATTCTGACAGTTAAAA
This sequence comes from Centruroides vittatus, assembly GCF_030686945.1. Lineage (NCBI taxonomy): Eukaryota > Metazoa > Arthropoda > Arachnida > Scorpiones > Buthidae > Centruroides > Centruroides vittatus. The sequence goes on from NW_027121033.1 coordinate 52,980, forward strand.
GAGCGATAGACAATTGACTTTTTACTGTATTTACACTTATTTACATTATACAACATTAATTTCAACATATATTTGCCAATTAAACTCATTAACTTCTTATTTTTTTGAATAAATAAATTCAAGTTTACAAACAACAATAATTTAACCTTGGTATGGTGCCAAAAACAATTCTATTAATTAGAATGAACTTCAATATTGTCTCATTTTAATTAATTCTCTCTGCAGCCTATGTTATTAATATACATTTCTGTTACTGCTCGTTACGGAAGCCAAATCCCATTAATCTTAATAACATCCTTTCACTTCCTCAATCTTCCATTTTAGTCTATACGGATGACATGTCATTAAGTTATTAAATAACTGTCCTAAAACTACAAAAAATGATATAAATACTCTTAATACTATTCAGAGCATCCTAAATTCAAACTTTCTAAAGTAATTAAGCCTCATCCCATAATCAGTAAGTCTCACTGTAATGCTTGTAATGAGACTTATTTATTCAGTACAATCTAATCAGTTGCTATTAATAACAAAGTCCAAGATATTTGACAACATTTTCAAAATATCTCAAATTCTCTATCAACAGAACAATAGTGTAATAGTTTGACATTGATTATAATGACAAGAATTATTAATTGCATTTAATGATCCTCATCATACACTTGTTTTGGAGATATCATACCATACAGACACATGCAATGACTCCTTGAAAATAAAGAAAATAACGATGTGTCACACAACAAAACAAGCATTAATATTTAACAGAACTTCTAAAAATAATTTATTTAATTGATTATCATCATCTCTTATTTATAAATGTATATTAAAATATATATATATACAGGGTGTATCAGAATGACGTTTTAAAAATTTGGGGGATTGTAGAAGATGAAATTTTGAACATTTTGATATAAGGAACCCATAACCAGAAATGTGATATAAAGTTTCTATAGCACTTTGCACTTTGCGGTCGGTATGCTGAATAAAACTGCAGAATACAGTATTTATGACAAGTTTTATTGACAAAACAGTAGAGTACAATCAAACTGTACATTGAATCAGTGGCTGCACTACTTTAGAGTAAATGTTCAATGTGACGACCACTAACTTTGTTACATATGTGCAATGACGAACCATGTTTTGTCCAACTCTCTGTAAGATGCCACGCTCCCCTCTGATGGTATTAAATGCTGTAAAGATACACGCTGTAAGTTCATGAACTGTTCCTACAGAAGTTGTGTACACAAGGGACTTTACATAACCCCAGAGGAAGAAGTCAAGAACAATAACATGATGTCAATGGATGGAAGGGTAGCTACCAAAGTGAAGGGCAGTCAAGCACTTCCTACTGCAGTAGAAACTTTATATCACATTTCTGGCTATGGGTTCCTTATATCAAAACATTCAAAATTTCATCTTCTACAATCCCCCAAATTTTTAAAATGTCATTCTGATACATCCTGTATATATATTACTTAATGCTTAGTAAGAATTTGTTTCACATACAGTTCTTTTGGAGATTAAAACAAAAGCTTTCACTTAAGCTTTCGAGAATGTCTTCAAAAACAAAAGTGAGTTGGAAAACCTGAAAATATTAGGATTTAGAAGGAATTTTACATTTTGATCTAGCCAAACACAAGTATAAATGAATTATTTTAATAAATTCATCATTTTCCTGTTTAATTTTAACAGTCTTTTGATGTATATACTAAACAAGCTATTCTGAGGACAAGATAGAGTATCTGTCGAAGACTAACCAGTTATAAACCGAACCTTCTTAGATACCTAGTACTAAGTTATGTGAATAGCAGGGTAAATGTGTTCATAGTGTACAAATTCATTCAGGAAGTGCACTGTGTGATGCTTTCTCTACATGTTTATGCTGCTATTCACATAACTCAAAACTAGGTTTTGATAGTTTTGAGTTATGTGAGTAGCAAGGGATCACATCGCCAGCTGTGACACAAATTTGCAATTTATTTTGTATATATGAATAATTTATATAAATGTTTGATGATTTTATTTAAAAAATATAAATTTAAATTCTTTCTTTTAATTAAAAACTTTCTTACTCATATTTTCTATTATATGAATTAAATCAATTCTATTTGAGGTTATGCATTACATTATACAGTGCTTTGTTCATATGTAATGCTGGAACATGTAACTTATCTTAACCTTGCAGGATTACTGCTTTATAAACAGTTTAAATCATAAAGTTATAGTTAATAATAAAATCTGAAAAACATAAAATATACATCTGTATAATTCCATATAAAATCCATCCAGTGGCATGTATGATATTCACAAAGAATATTCACCTTTTGTCAAACATAAAAAAAAAAATCTTTCCAGCCATCTTGATATCATATTCTATCTGGTCTTGTATAGGGATCCATATATTTGATAGGAAATCTGCATCTTTGTAATTGATGCACTGTCCCCTCTTTGAAGCCTTGAAAATCTCAACAAAATCAAGTTCGTTGAGTGTGATGGCTGGTGTGCACAATCTCTGCCTCGTCAAACTTAACTTCCACTCTGGACTCTACTACATAAGCAGCTAAGCAACTTATTCTTGTATATGGCATAACAATATCCTTTTAACCTGCCAGCTAACGACTGGTGGACCCTATAAACTCTAACTTATGACCAAATCTATTGTCTATGATAGTAATCTGGTAGACATCCAGGGCTCAGCAGGAACTCATATTATTGTTATTGTTCTGGAGGAATTTATATACAAAAGGGTAATACACAAGAGTAATTCTTAAGTCTCTTGCAATTTTGTTATAAACAACTCCAAAATTAACATTATAATCAATGGTTATACAATGTAGTGCTTTTTGGTTGGGTCGTTTGCATCTACCTACCACACGAGGCTTGTATATGTATGTACAGAAGTTGCAGCACTCAATACACAACTGCTTATTATGTAGATGCATTGCCAGTTACATTACCTGCTTCAGGCCAATCTTTTCTTCCAGAATATCCTAAAAATTTATTTATTTATTTATAATTATTATATTTAACAAGACATGGCAGCCTGCCTTCTGCCAAACTGCTTAGTAATTTTTTAGTCCTAAAAGCATGATAACAGAATCCAGTCATTCATTTGATATTTGAAGTAATTATCAAGTTAAGTTGTATTTATTATATATTATTGTTACCATTAAATTTATTCTTATACATTTAGAATTGAAATACAAACACAAAAATACAAAACTGAGATAAAATTCACAAAGAAAAATAGCTTAAATACAAACTAAATATTTTTATATTCTTTCTTTTATATTATTTCTCTATAACAATTCTTGTTTCTAGTTTTAAGTTAATAACTAACACTTTTAGATCGCTTCCAATTCATTTTCTAAAAAATAATCTACTTTCTAAGTTAGAACACACTTCCAAGGATGAATTGCAAGTTTACGTAGTTAAAGTTATTAAATAAAAAATAGCTTGGCTTTCCTGGCACTCAAATAATAGGTTAAGGACATTGTTAGAAGGTCCGATAATTTTCAGTTATACTACAATATAAAATTTAATTAATAACAAAATTTTAAAAGAAGTAATTTTGTTGCATTATGATAAAGTTCTCCATTTGAAAAATCTTTGTTTAAAAAAAAAATGCCATTCCATTAGTGCTGCAGCAGAGAATGAAATACAAGCATAAGAAACACAACAACTGTGATAAAAATATATAAATAGAACTTGAAATTAACAAAATATGTAAAAGTTCACGTCACACCTTTCACCATGTGACGGCATACCAGTTGCAGAACACTGCATTAGACCACTATGAGCCCATTCAACTTAATATTCTAAATACATTTAGAAGTTATCATCAATAATCTATTTACAATTTTTTGAAAATTCAAAATATAACTTAACCAATTCTGATGTGAGTGCTAAAACTTGTTTGTATATTTGATAAATATTTAATAATTCCTGATAAGACTAATATATAAATGGAACCAATTATGTCTACACTTTCTTACATCATCTCTTCATAAAATAGTTCTGTATTACCAGTGTTACACAGTTACTAAACAATTTATTTTGCTGATTGACACAGTAATGTAATAATGTATCTATCAACATTACCCAATTCAAATTACAAAAAATTTTGGAAGAATTAACAAAAAATTATATGATCAAATAAAGCCACTATGTTTTAATCATATAGAAAACCACATTCAAATCTCAGTTTTTTTTTTATAAGGAGGAGTTTCAAACTGGGCCAGAGACCTCTTTCTACTCAGAGCACTAAGATGTCAAAGTTCTACCTATTTACATCCCTCTTCTCTCTTCTTTAACCATTGAGTCATGTATGACTATTGGTGACTTCATAGACGAGTTTCCTCCAGCGAGTTCTGTGTAGTGTCCAATCTTTCAGGTATTTGAGTTCCAGGCTGGTATCTGCTTTGATATTATCCATCCACCTGGTATGTTGCCTTCCCCTTTTCCTATGTCCCTCTACCATTCCCAGCATGGTCTGTTTTTCCAGGGAGTCAGCACAAATGGTGTGACCAAAGAATTTTAACCTCAAGCGTGCAATCATTGCCTCCAAGGAGATTTGCTGTCAAATTTTCTCTAGGACTACTTTATTAGTTGTTCTATCTGTCCACAGGATTCTGAGGATCCATCACCAATCCCTACCAGGATTCAAATCTGGGACCTTTGGATTAGAAGTCCAATGTGTACTAAAAGGACATTCTCAAATTATAGTAATAATCTAAGTTATAGTTCAATAGTTAATCCAGCCATATCATTTGATTACGTCTGTAACAGAGTTTATAACCTTTGGAAAAAGAAAGTGTGGTAAGGTTTGGAGAAAAACACTGGCTATCAGAAAATAATAATTGACATATGTATTTATTGATCACATCATTGGACAACCCTTACAACATACAAATTTAATTTATTTTTGCTCCTGCATGTCAAACAGAATGATGTCACCACAGTCACCTATAGGGCCTCGACTAGAAACTGCTTGCTGACAAAATAGCCCCACAAGAATGTAGAATGCAGTCAACATTGCCAACTTAGTGCTTTTTCCTAGACTTAGTGCTATTTTAAAATGTTGACAGTGTGGATGTGTTAAATTAGTACCATTTAGATTAATTTAAAACAAATTTAGTGCTTTATAAAATTTGACCATTTTAACATTAAAAAAATGCCAGCAACATGAAAGTAATGCAATGCAAAGTATGAAAACTGCTGTCAGCCAGCATTAAATGCCAACGGTTGGCAACTTTGATATCAGTTTCAAATATTAAAAAAAATTTAATTAGATAAATTAAATCTTGACAATTGACAGACAACACAATTAATAATCCTTCCTAACTAGGTTATTCTAATTGATAACAATAAATGAAGCGTGCAATGCCATAAGGTTGTAAATGCCATTTTTCTCAAAATACGTTTTATTGAAGAAATGAATTTTAAATGCAATGTTTTTTCCTACAAAAAAATATTGTGGTGATTGTGGTGCTCTAAGTGGCTATATTTTGAAGATGAATTTATGTGCAAGCCATAACGTTTTAAGTGCCAAAGTGCAAGCCACGTGACTTTTGGCACGTAAAATGTTACGATTTACATTTACATCATTTTGTTATTCCAATTTGTAACGCAGTGAGTTTTTTACGCAGAACCGGATAACCGAATCCCAGTTTATTAACAGTTAACCTGTATCACCTTATTATTTGATATTTCAAAATGGTATTCGGACTTCCATTAATCTTTCAAATTTGAAGTTTTTAAATACATTTTAACTTATATTACACTAAATTAATACCTTATTGTTTATATTTTCCTTTATTTATCATAATTATATTACAATTGATAAAGATTACAGCCCAGTTCAAGTACCAAAACTGTGGGCCCAACATTGTTGAAGCCAGGAAGCAGTCACTAATAGATTATTGCCAGTTTTTAATGTTAAAATTGATATTAAATTTGTAAATTGTGTTTAATAATTTAAATGTAAGTTTTTGGTATTCAAAACCGTTTTTCAGCTGTAGAAACATTAATTTTATGATTGCAATTGTTTTTGGCATTTACAACTTTATGCACTTGCACAATTTTGGCATTTACAACGTTATGGCTCTAACTCTGTTTTTAAACTTTTTTTGTTTCCTTACCATTATACTTAGGTGTTTGAAATTAAACCCAATGTTTTATTCCAAAGTGTAAATTGTTAAAATAATTTTTATAGCTTTTAATTAAAGTTTGTTCATTACAAAAAGTGTTTTTTCTCTCTCCTGAAAAGTTTGTTTTTTGGCATTTACAACATTATGGCATTGCATGCTTCAAATATCTATAACATAAACTTGGCCATTTATCTGATTTCTCATTTCATAAGATATAACTGTGCTACTTACAGTTAGATGCTTATAATGAAAACTAGTAAACATCTTCCAATGCCAAAACCCACCATAAGTTGTTTAATTGCAAAGAGGCAATGAACTCCTTTTTTATGTACACAACATAATATTAATTTTTCTATAATGACAATTAATTAATTGAAATCTGACACCAATAAACTAACGTTGCATAATTCGTAGACTGGTTTATCACTAATGGCATAGAAAAAACTGATAAAAGACGATTCTTCTAAATAAAAGCTATTGAATAACTTTCATAAACATTAAATTTACTACAATTTTTTTAATCCAAATCATTAAACTTATATATCTCAAGTTAAAGCATATTTATTGTCTTTGAAGAGTATTTTATTTATTACAATGATATTTACAATACATTTATATTAAAGGACGTCAGATATATGTATTAAATTTAGCAAGATATATTTAAAAAGCTGTACAATTATTTTTTATAATATAAGATTGATACTGTATACCACTAAAATGTTTAGAGGTGTAATGTTAAATTAACTGACTTTTAACTGCTCAAGTAGTGTCATTATAAAATACAATTGTAAATGTCTTTAGGATAAAATAAAGTTTTAATAGATTTACAAAAAAAAAATGTCAAAAAATAATAAATTCAATTCAAACCAAGAGGTCAAGGTTTACATGTGGCACTAACATTGTAACAATTTCTCTATTTTTAAGTGCATTCAATATAACTTTTATGTCAGAACAGTGAAAAGAACGGTGTTTGAGCTATTCTTTTTACTCCTCTAAAGCTAGCCCCATGCATTCAGTATTTGCCAATTGCCAAATGATCACATATTCGTTCCCTTTTACTGAACAAATATACCAACAAGGGGTGGAAAACTGTAAATTCTGTATGTCAATCATGAGTAAATCATTAATGCTACTCGGTATTGGCCAAATGTTTGAGTAAATATCAAATGTGTGGAGCTGGCTTTATGTAAAATCTATGTCAAACACACTTGAAAATGGAGGAATCTGAAAACATTTATGCAACAGGTGATCTTTTATTTGAAAGCAACTATTTTGATTTTCTGTAAATCTATGAGATCTTTTCCTAAAAAACTGTTTAGAAGACAGTGTATATTCATTTATCATCATTTTATGAACTTTAATGCCTGTTTATACACAAAAATTTTTGGTATAAAACAAAAGAGAAACGTTTACTGGAATATAAATCAAACGTACTACACCTTTAATACATCCAGTAGGAAGTCTTTAATAGCTTAAAAACGTTTTTGGCTGCGTTAATCAGCCTTCATCAGTTAAACAAATACCAAAAACAAACGAAATTTGAAAATACAAAAAACGGTTCTAGCGACCTTTGCTAGACAACAGTGCCCTGGGATAAGGCCTCCATCGTAAGAGCCACGCGGTCCAGGCAGGCTATCAAATACTTAGAAAAAATGGAAATACATAAAGCGCAGTTATCTACGCTTTGCATCAACCACCAAGATGCAGATGGCCTATCATCTGCCTGGAAGTCACTTGTCGAATAACATTACGTTTTGACACGGGAAAGGGAGTTTAGACCCGTCAATGCGCAGACGCGGTTTTTTGTAAATTTTGAATGCCTTTTTTTGTATTTTCGAATTTCGTTCGTTTTTGGTATTCGTTTAACTGACGAAGGCTGATTAACGCAGCCAAAAACGTTTTTAAGCTATTAAAGACTTCCTACTGGATGTATTAAAGGTGTAGTACGTTTGATTTTTGGTATATTCGTATAAGTAAAATTCTTTTTATAAGATCCTAATGCCAGAGGGATTTTGAAAGCAGTTTCACATATTTAAATAAAGAATCTACGAAGAAAGATTAACTTCACTTACATTTAACTACATTTCTATCATAAAAGGAATATCAAGCCCTTTCCATATCATGATTATACAAATAAATGCAAACTATTTTGTTATATGTATTCTAATTATACAGTATGTACTATATTTTAAAAATATTTTAGCAAAACTTAAATTACATACATCCTTTTGATTTACTGAAAAACAAAATATAAAATTTTTATATGGCAATGAGCAAAATGACTCACCAAGATGACAATGAAGCCATTAAATCATCCACATTCCTGCTACTTTTAAGCTACTTTCTCGCCAAAATATGCAATAAAGTTAAAATAAAAATACAGTTTATGTCGGCTGACATTTGCAATAGAAATTATTCTTGTATTCTAAATTACTTTACTTTTAGCATGTTTAATTTATTACAAAGAATAAAATAAAAACTTAAAAAAATAGATTTCATTCTATAATTTTACAGGAGAATTGCTCTTGAGACGAAATCATGAATTAAACTCAAGAGGTTGTCATGAATTAGATTTGCATCATTAGCATATATTATTTTATTACCTAGCATACTGGCAGTTATGGAGTTTGTTAATAATTCTAAGTAAAATGAACAAGACCCTTTGGTAGCCTACAAAGTTCACTGCTGACCCACATATAAAAAACATTGTTTACTGATTTAAAAGATAAGCAATTATTTGTTGTCTTCTTGTCCAAATTAGAAGTTCATATATAGTTAATTGGAGCCTCTGCCCCTAAGCTTTTGTATCTGCTCTCAATATTCATCTATCTAGCTATGTTCTTGAGATTAAGAAAACACACACACAGGGAATTTGAAAATTGCAGCCCAATAACAAATTACTTTTATAGTTTAAAAAAAAAAAAAAACAAATATACAAGGGGCACTCAAAAAGTTCCTGGAATTTATCTACAGTTAGAAAATGCAATATAAGATAAGGTAATGCATTAATAACTCCTCAAAAAACACCGGACTACATGTAAATCTTCCAGTCAAAACCTAATAACCGGTGCAAACCAATTATATTTTCATGGCAAACGTTTTCGGACACTTCACTGTGACCTTCCTTAAGCCTTCTTGTCTTCTTAAATGATTTACTTAAACGATTTTCGAACAATCAAACTCTTATTTCCGTTACGCACGTGCCAACCGAACAAATCGTAAAATCGAACAAGTCTAATTCAAACCGTTGAAATAACTTCCGTAAAACTTCCAAATTAATAAAGCTTTAATCAAATAACTAATCCTATGCTAATTAAGACTGCACCACCATTCCTCTAAAAACAATCCTGCCATCATTTCTATGTCGATGCCCTACGTTTCCAAATTTATCAATTTCACCAAAGCGCTTCTCCATTACTTCTTTAACACTTCCCATTCATTCATTTATTCCGTCTCGTCTTTTTGCAGTAGGGCCTGCCAAGCCATCGAAAACCTCATTTTGTCCTTCGCATTTATTGGCCTTGACCACTGGAAGGCCTTACAAATTTCTATTTGTTCTAACCATCTAATTTGCTCAGTATAATCAGGAAGCATTACGGAAGGAAATCGAATATTTGAATGAAGTGGCAAAAGAGCACGGCTACAGCAGATTGGTACCACAACTAGAAAAGAATTATGTAGATGCTAGCGGTCCGAATCCACCTAATAATGGGAATAATGAGAAGAATATCGTACCAATTTCGTACAACCCAGTCTTGGCACCTTTATATATATGTGAGATCTGGAATTCCAGCAGAGTCACTTTTTGTAATAATTCGTTTTAGGAATTTTCCCTTCATATAAACATCCTGTCTAGAAACAGTCTCGGACGAGCAAATATGCATCCCCGGCCGTATAACTGTCAACAATCCTTTGTTCTTCAACTAGATCAGATCATCTTGCACCCTTAGTTTATAGTTAACGTTCGAACTCGTCATATATTTTTAGTCCCGGGAGCACCTATGACCCCGATCACCATCCACCCACGATCACGTAACCAATTTTCCCAGCCAAAGGCTATAAAAGACACTCCTTTCCCCCCCTCAGGGGAGTCTCTTACCATCTGCCGGACAAACACCGTCGCTCGTCGTCACCGACTCAGACCTATTGTCCGAATGTCTCCGCGCTCAGTCACAACTATATAAAACTGTGCCTATTTCGGATACTAATCTCCACATCAAAGATATCAAGTGCTAACCGTCAGGAAACGAACTAATGAGGTATGAACGGAAACTGTAAGCTCTCTCTCGACCCCTACGCGACATAGGAAAGTTAGTCAGATTTTGTATTGGTGTCCTTTGTTAAATATTAATAAACCTCGTTATAATTTTAATCAAATTAAATATTGTTATAATTGTTAAATGGTCTCCTCTTTGTCTCGAATATCGCTTCGCCTTATCGTCGACCCCATCCGTCTCACCTCCTACCCACTCGCGTAACGCGTAACGCTCAGAAACGAAACAGCCATCCTTGACAAGTGAGTCGGAAACGGGAGATACGACATCCTCCTACCTCCCCCCGATCGCACATATAGAAGGATTGCGAAAAGGCAAGGGTTCGACATAGCATACAGGAGATGCCCATCTATGATGCAACTACTACGGAATGATAAGGACAGACCGAATAGGGGCAAACTTCCGGGGGTATACGCTATCCCACTAGCCGATAATCGATTCAACAGAAAGTTGGTATACATCGGATCCACCAAAAGGGCTATGGAGGTTAGAGTGAGGGAGCACCAGAAGGACATTGCGAATGGGAGAACTACCACCTCCTTGACGGTTTTTGCATCCGATCTGGAAATCATCCCAGACTTTAACGCTGCGAAACTGTTGGCCAGCACTATTCATACTGAGCAAATTAGATGGTTAGAACAAATAGAAATTTGTAAGGCCTTCCAGTGGTCAAGGCCAATAAATGCGAAGGACAAAATGAGGTTTTCGATGGCTTGGCAGGCCCTACTGCAAAAAGACGAGACGGAATAAATGAATGAATGGGAAGTGTTAAAGAAGTAATGGAGAAGCGCTTTGGTGAAATTGATAAATTTGGAAACGTAGGGCATCGACATAGAAATGATGGCAGGATTGTTTTTAGAGGAATGGTGGTGCAGTCTTAATTAGCATAGGATTAGTTATTTGATTAAAGCTTTATTAATTTGGAAGTTTTACGGAAGTTATTTCAACGGTTTGAATTAGACTTGTTCGATTTTACGATTTGTTCGGTTGGCACGTGCGTAACGGAAATAAGAGTTTGATTGTTCGAAAATCGTTTAAGTAAATCATTTAAGAAGACAAGAAGGCTTAAGGAAGGTCACAGTGAAGTGTCCGAAAACGTTTGCCATGAAAATATAATTGGTTTGCACCGGTTATTAGGTTTTGACTGGAAGAAGGTTTTGACATTATTGTGGTAGGAAGCTCAGCATGTCTATTTAATGTGTGATAATGCTTGTGCAAGTCTAAACTTGTGCAAGCCCAACAAAGACGCTACAGTAACGACTGTAGTGTCTTTGTTGGGCATAACTCCTTATTATTCGGCACAATGTCCCAGTTCAAGCAGTATTAAAAACATCAAGTGCATGTGCAAATTGAGGAAAACTGTTGCAGAGTTGTGCGATGCAGTATGGAGGAAGCAGCCCAACAAGTGGCATAAACAGTGGATTTCCATCATGATAACCAAGATTGTGCAGTAGATTTTTTCAGTATAATGCAAGTCTTTTAAATTCTGCCCCTTAAATGTTTTTATGCCACCCCCTTAATGGTGCCACCTGATACGGCCACCTCTCTGCATCATAGCACGGCACGGCCCTGATGATAATGCACCAAGTCACACATCGCTTATGCAGCAATTCCTCGCCAACCGAGTCACCTAACTCTCCAGATCTCGTTCCCAGTGACTTTTGGCTGTTTCCTACTCTCAAAATGGACCTCAAAGAAATGTGTTTCACAAGCAGGGAGGACATCATATTGAATTCAATGGCCCAACTCTTGAAGGTTCTAAAAGAAGCATTCCACACCTGCTTTCAACAGTAGCAGGATCAATGGAACAAGTATGTTTGTGCGGGAGGGGCCTACTTTGAAGGTGATTAGGTCTGCATTGCCATATCTCATGCCACTACAGTGCAGGATCACAATTCCAGGAACTTTTTGACTGCCCTTGTATGTGAAAGTATATACAAATAAATATTTAGCTTTGTCTACCTACTTTTCTTTTACCAAATTTACCAGTACATTTACTAATGCAATCTCTACTTCTGATTGAAGTGAAAGATAAGAGAGTAATTAAATAAAGTAATAAAAGTTATATACATCTTCAAAGAAAATATAGTATAAAACTTTGAAGCAAGATAACGACACCATATTAAAATCCATCGAATATAAATCCAAATCTTTATTATGGAGTATAAAAAAATTAGAAAATGAAAATAGTGACTAGTATGGACAACTCCATATTAAGATTTAAAATTGTGTGTGGTATCATCTGTTATGAGATGTTATTAAAAAATAACTTTTTGCTATTAAATTATTATAAAAAAGCAAACATGACTCAATTTTAAAGGTAGAGATGAGTTTTTTTAGAAGACCATAACTGCCAATAATGAGGAAAATTTTCATTAAGCCTGACCCCACTCGAGACATGACACACAACCCCCTTTATCTTTCCACCTCTTGACTTTTTACCACCAAAACTTAATAGCACCAATGCCCATTATATACAAGTTATAATGACAGATTTTGTTTCTTTATCTTTACTCCATCCTGAGATATTAAATGAAACAGATACCAACACACACATTTGAAAATTCCTCCCCTTTATACTTTTTTGGATTCAGGGTCTAAGAATATCAAGATTTGCAAAGAATTCAAAGGGTCAAACGTGATGCTATTCCAATACTTTCTTGTTATATAGGCCTACATAACAGCCAAGAAAGTAAAACCCTATAAAAAAAATGATAAAGAAAGGAACTCACAAAGTCTTATTAGAATAGATCAACAGTCTTTTTTGATAATCCTCAAAGCTGTATACAAATCAATCTTAATTTTTGATTAATCATTTGATATGTCATTACAATGATATTTCTGTAGATAAATTTGTCATAAATATCAGAAAAAAATCTATCAATACTTGTCAGTCTATGTCTGGAAAAAATTATACAGACTGAATATAGGCAAAATATTATTAGAAGAATAGATAAAAAGGAATTATTAATGCAGACTGATTTAAAATTTTGAAAAGACATTCTAAACTTTAAATCAATAATAAATACAAATTCTAAATAATGGAGACAGAGTCAATGTCGAACGGGTTCTAGAGTTGATTGTGTTGTTCTTATTCATGTAGAGAACTAACATGCACTAAAATCAAGTCAACTTATAAACAGAAATTTATCAGCTTTCAAGATACATATTTAAGTAGTAGTGTGTAATAATATCAATTAAACTGTATATTGATATACAAAAAATGGGATGAAGCAAATGTATACGTGTCTTTTATGAATGAACTATGAAAGGAGATAAATGTGTGCAGCATGTAAAGGATTTTCCATACTTGTTTAGATGCTTTTACTAACTTAAGACAGTGGAAAAGCTATCAGACAACTTCATAATTGCAATTTAAAACAGCAAAATATAGAAAACAGAAATATAAGACAGAAAACTGATAAATGGAAGCAGAATAAAGTTGATTGCATAAAACAATAAATAATCGTTACCATTTTAATTATTTCTCATTAAATGTCTCTAACAAACTATTCAATTAAAACAGCAAACTCAACCATAAAAATCAATATATCTTGTATATTAAATACCTGAGTCTAGAATTTTAAATCATCTGAGTTAAAAATAAATAATGCATCATATTTTACATCATAATAATAAAGCACTTTTTATAAAATATTAATATAATTGGCAATTCACTATACTTTGATAGCTTAAAATGAATACTACTTGGGTATTGTGTAATTCTAAAACATGAGGAATAATCTATCATTTGCTACAATCACATAAAAATTCTGAATTCTTATGCATCATTCACACACATTCTTGAGTTAATACTATAATTAACCTTTTAACATTTTCAAAAATTTCATTTTTTGTTACAAAAATGTGCACCATTTACCAAACGTCACATTTGATTTACATATAAGGAAATTTAATAAAAAAAACACCCTTACTTTATATAATTTTTTATTCAAAGTTTTTAAGTTTTCAAACAGACAGTATCATCCAAAATTTGATAATGACCCAGAATGGCTTTGATTTATCATTTTTCAGCTTGTGATAACACAAGCAGACATAAATAAACATGTCACCAATATCAAAATTTTGTAAATATTATTTGAATTGATGACCCGATTTGTGGGAGATAAATATCACGTCGACAGAAATGTCATGTTAAACCTGCAAGAAGATCAGATATAATATCAATTTGTTATTTTGTAATGCAGTTTATATGTTGAAATTTTATGAATTTATCTTGTTTATATTTCAATTTAGATTTTATAATAATTTGCATTTGTTGTTTACATAATTTTCAGTCCTTGTATATATTCATTTCTTAACATATATATATATATAAGAATGAAAGCAGATAAATGTAAAATATGCAAATTATACAAGAGTTTATGAATTCATTTGCATAATTGCTTTTCAATGTAAATAATTACCAAATAATTCAGATCTAGTACCAGATTCTTTAATCGCACAGACTGATAAAACAAAATTTGGAACATATCAATGTTCCAAATAATTGTTCAGGATTTGAATCTTAGAAAAGCACAAACATATTCATCTGCTACATAATTTAGGATTTCTTTTGACTCCTTATTTTAAAATAAAAACACCAGTCAATTAAAAAAGTCCAAAAGTTCAGAATCTACAGTGAAGAGAAAGCCACTATCTAATTTAGCACTTGTTTAGCCGAGGGATTGCTTCAGGGTTCAGTTAATAAGTTGATGGAAGATGACTTGATGCTATCATTTTTAATTACTATAATTATGTTAATTATTACCTGAGAAGTATGCAACATACACCAATCAATAGAGTAAATGCAAGAGTTTCACCTACCATCTGCCTATAAACATCTTTTGTCTGTTGCCTCCAGGAAGTGCTGTAAACAAAAATGGCAACTCCATAACAGAGAAAGCATTTTGCATTCCGCAGTTCACAAAGTCAGAATCGGTCATCATTACGCAACATGAGTTTTGCAGACAATTTTAAAGTGATCCACCATATAAGGAAACATTCCTGTTGCCCAATGACAACTGATCCTAAGTTTGTGGACAGCAAAACACAAAATGCTTTGTCTGTTATGATGCTTAAAGACCCAAATTATCCAATAGACTCATTTCATTAATTTAATCAATTAAGCAACTAAAACTAAAGTGTTTTGTTAGACTAAACATGTACTCAATTTCTAACGAAAACACAATTGCTTTAATGAAGGAAAATAGACTAAAATGCAAAGACAAAGTGCTTTTGAATGTTCATTGTCAGGGGCACGTTCATAAAAACTGTTGTTACAAAAACTATTAGAATATTTCAAACAGAAAAAGGAAAAACAACAGAATATGATTAACTTTAAAATTTTAAAATAGTAGGATAAAAAATCAAAAAATAAAAACAGAAGTGCAAATCACATCTTACTTTGCAGTATAAAAGTATTCATGAGTAATTTGCAGCCCTACAATCTGAACAGAACCTCCAAAACAATTAACTGAAGAAAGATGTTGTATTTATGACCATTATAAATTTGACTACAAGTCATCTTTGCTGGACAATGCTTCCATAGTGCCATGTGGAATTCACAGAATCCCTTTATTTTAATCCTTTCTGTCCGAGTTTCGGTCAATCACTTCTCTTTTCCAAAACTTAGCACTCACATATTTAAATTATTTCTTATTTCTACAGATCAATGTGACTAGCAAAATATAAAACTATACTTTGTTGCTAGCTATATTTCGGTTGCTCATTCACCAGCCCGGCCATACCTTAAACACTGAGCTAATCCGACAATAAGAAGAGAAAGAAGTCAACTAGAGAACAATCATCATCATCTCGCAAAACAAGAATAAATAATAATATTAAAAATTTAATTCTAAATCAATTTCTTTCAATAATGTTAACAAGAAAAATAAAAAAAAAGGAAAATTAAGAAATTTTATAATAATTACTATCAATCTTTTAAAATAAAACTGGTATGATAACATATTAAATGTGGAAATTATAGCAAGGATTTTATAAAATAAAAAAGACAATGATTATAAGCAAGTAGAATATTTAAACTTCTATATTTTCTAATTAACTATCTATCTAATTAGTCTTATAAAATTGTAATTAATTATATAAAAACTTTAAATTTAATTCTATTTCCTAAACTTCTATGCAATCTGGTAATAAATTATTTAAATAATAAATAAGTTGATATATTTAATGGTCAATAAAAAATTACAATATTTTTTTTAATACTTATTTTTAGTTTGATATATTAGATCTAAATTTACTTTCTATAATAAAATGCCAATGTATCTAATTTAACCATTCACTCATTCTTTACCATGACATTTAAACCAATAATGTAAAAAATTCTAGAACGAATTCCAAGTTGAAGTCTGTTAGCTGCTATATGTCACATGTCAATGTATCAATGGTGCAAAACACATTGCAGATGCAACTGGATAAAAGATAATAGGCAGTTTACGGATTTACAGGCTATGTAGACAACAATAATATAAAGTATAGGAAGATTTTATTCAGTCAATTAACTAAAAATTATAGTAAAATTTTTGTAGGTTGCTTCCTAATGATCATATCTTCATAGTTTTGTTGATAACTTGTGTGTTTGCAATGAAAAGTTTGCATTATTGATTGCAACAGATTTACTATGTGAATAAATAATAACCTTTATAAGCATATAAACTAGAAATTGGCATAATTTAGGCATGCGTATTTAATATTTAAAAAAATAAATTTGAGAATGTGTTTGTGTAGATTGTTGCATGAACTTCATAGATTTAAATTCATGTTGTTGAAAGATCAATAATCCAAATGTAAACAAAATGAAGAAGCTTAACGAATTGTAATTAGAGAATTTTATAAACAGAAGGAAAAACAAGAGGAGCTTTGTAGTTAAGAACTTTGTGGATATGGAGAATGATAAGAATAGTCTATAACATCATAGAAAGACTGGAAAATGATACGGCTGTTGCTATATGTCTATCGAGTAAGCAAAAGAGATTTAAAATAATAGCTAGTGAAAGAGAATGATTAGAAAGAGAGGCACTTGGAGAAGTTAGACAATCACTAAGAAAATTTGGAAGAAAGTTCAGAATGTCTCATCAGTATGTTAAAAATATACTGGTCAAGCAAAATGTTGTCACTTTCTGTCATTCACGACACCAGTGACAGTCCAAAATAATTTTCACTTATGGAGACAACCTTTTAGTTAAGGCTGCAATTTTTTTTGTAAAGGCACAGTCTCAAATAAAAAGTTATCTCTAAGTAAAAATTCTTTTGGCTGTCACTAGTGTTGTGAATGATGGAAAATGTCAATATTTTTGTAGCTTCAATATATTTATATATTTTATATTTTACTGTAATTACCATCAGTCAAGTTTTTAATTTTAATCCAAATGTTATCCTTTGAAAGCAAAAGTCAGTCCCCAAAAAAACAAGTCAGCTGGTAAAGAATTCTGTTGCAAAAATTGCACAAGAAAGATTTTCCAAAGTTTCAAATGAAATGGACATTATTACAAATGACAAGTTTGAGAGAAATAACTGTGCTGTGTTTTGAGAAAAATAACTACATGCACTATCATAAGGATAGGGTTGAGTTGATCCACAGATAAAATTTAAATGCCATACAAAATTTCCTCAAAAAGTATTGGTTTGGTTAGCAATCAGTCCAAAATAAAGATCTTGAGCATTCGTAGCACACTCTTGCCTCTGCATCGACAAATAACTGTACATAAAGGAATGTATTAAGAACAGGCTGATCCCATTCCTCAAGAAATGGCCTATACATCATCCAGCTTAATGTTGCAGCTGTGCTTTAAGCAACAAATTCAGTTTCTGTGCTATAAAAACCTGGAGTCCATTACATCTGCTTAGCAAAGAGTATATAAAGGTTACAATATGCAAATTTGAATATTACTTGAAATAAAACTGAACAGTTATAATTACCATCATAATAAATATAATATAGTATAAATAAATAAACTTTCATCTCAAATATAACAGAAGTATGTTCAACAATTCTCATTAAGAATGTAAAAAAAATCTATTCTATCTGTATATAATATACAATAAAAAAAAAAAAGAATATATGAAGTGTAGGTCCTATCAATTATTATGAGAAACTTAAAAATAAATTACATTAATTCAGTTGAAGTGATTATTGATAAGTATTGTAAAGACAATTCTATTACATAAGCATAATTTCTTTCCTTCATGTAAGAAATTGTAAGCATTATGTTGGTTCCTATTCTTAAGTTATGTAAGATGATGATCATCTATCCCTTTCTATGCTAATTACAATAAGGAAATATTGCAGAGTCTATTGTATCTGCTTTATCAATTTGATATAACAATTCATATTGACAACTCTGATAAAAAAAAAAAAAATTACTACTATAAACCGAATATTATCATCACATAAAAATTAAATTTTTTAATGCAAATATGTGAATATGTATAACAATTTTGTTAGGCATATTAACATGTACAGTATAGTACAGTACATTATTATAACACTACTTTATATATCTTTGAGTATGTTAAAAACGATAACTTACATAAGTAGAAACTTGATCTGCCTCTCATGTAAGCAATCTTACATTTTTCTTTCACCCCTTCTTTAGGGAATATTCAAGAATTATAGTATCAAGTATATTCAAGTATTATGTAAGCATCTCAAGGAGAGCCCCAAATGCATATATAATACTCAAATATCCCCTATGTCAGATATGCTAATCATTACAATCAATTGAACAGGGATGAAACCAAATGTAACATGATGTGAATCTCCAACAAGTATATATATTTTATTTTTAATGTGTTCTATTTATAGAACACTGCAATTGAAAGTAGTTGTTACAAGACGATGTACTTTAAGTACTTTCCAAAAGGGTATAATTCTCTATAGAGTAAATAAAATAAAGTATGTATTGCAAACTTTAAAGAAGTAATTTCTAATAGAAAATACTTATTAATCAACTCATAAATTAAAGATAATAAATTTATGCAGAAGCAATTAAAAAATACATGATAATTAGCACTAGCAAAATGTGTTGATCAACTAAAACACCTATGCAGTATATAAAACAGATATTTCAAAAAATACAGAAGTATTTTTAGTTTCAATAGTGGTGGAAATTAAGGACAGCATTAATGTCCTTTGTTTTTTTATATGTATCACAGAAAACTGGTTCGAGTGAGTAAGAATAATGTAAAGATCTTTCGACTTTATTTCACTACATCCAGTGAATGAACATATAATTACAAAATATTTAGGATAAGGTTATAAAAATATGGAATGACAATAATTTTATATACATTAACGGTGAAAATACTTTAGCAATTTTTTATTTGGTTTAATTAGTGCAATTTATTATTGAAACTGCAGATATCCTTTTAAAAAAAAATGCATATTAAATATCCAAAAAGGAATTTTAAAAATCCACATTTTAATGATAAAGAATAGTACCATAACAAATGGGATCTTTATGATAAAAAGGCATAGAAAAAACTTTTGTTTACATTATTAAATAAGTAGAAAATAGGAAAATGAATTTAAAAAAAGCCAAAACATATTTATTTTTATTGTAAGTTGTTAGCCATCCCTTTTTTATTTTCACTGACAATTTTGTCAGTAAAAATAAAAAAAAAAGAATGACTAAAATTTTTATTGCTCTTTCCTGATGTTATTTTATGTCTGGTAATTAAAATAAAAATTCAAAATAAAGCATAAAATTATTTTATTTTTATGCATTTGCAGCAGACACACACACACACACACACACACACACACACACAAAACAAAAGTGCAATTTCCTGCACAGGATAACTCAGTGTTTTTCAACTTTTTTCATTGAGTGGCACCCGATCGAAAAATAAAAAATCGTGACGCCCTTGACCAGCAGCGGATCTAGAATCTGAATAAGGGGGGCTTAATAGGGGCAGATGAATATTTTATGGAAACAAATATGCACAACGCTGGGGTGGGGTCCGGGAAGGGACTCGCTCCCCGGGAAGAAAAATTCTAAAAATTGACAGTTTTAAGTAGCATTTTAATGCAAAAAAAGCATTTCTACGTGTTCAAAATCAAAATTTAAATCCATTGAATTTTGTCGAAATACCTACATGTAAAATAATAGTCTCGCTATTGTTTTTTAAAACTAGTTTTATTATCGGCCCTAAACTTTGTGACACCCCACTTGAAAAACACTGGGATAACTCATAATCACCTCCTAACTTTAATATCTTCATCAATACACATAAACAGTTCATCCCAAAAGGATCTTTATGTTAGTGAAAAGTGTTTAGCTTTTCCAATAATTAATTTAAATAACAGCCAGATCCTTTATCGAAATTAATTAATTATTAAGTAATTTTGGCCAGAGGCAGGCAATTAAGCCACCATCTTGTGTTAAATTTAATTTAGAATATGTTGAAAGGAAAGATCGGCATGGAGCAAGATTTGAAACTGCAACTGTTGTTTACCATGCAGATGTGTTTGCTCTCTGGCTGTACCAAGTCCTCTGTCTGATCTTCACTTCCAGATTAATTAATTAATTAATTTAGAAATAAGCATATTGGTCAATCATAGTACCAATGGGGCAACTCAGTGTTCACAGCCCTCAACAGCCTCAGCCAACTCAGGTCTTTACCCTGGAATGGTATACATATAACAACAAAAGTAACTAACTTGATAACTAATTTAAATATAAAACAAACAGCTGACTTTTTAGTTAGATAACCTAAGGGTAATTAATTATATTTCATAAAGTAACAGAATCGCTGGAAAACACCCTGTAAAAATGTATTTATTCTTTTAAATAAAATGTTACTTGATTAGCATATTATATAAACTTGGTAAGTTTATAAAATATTCTCTAGAATTCTAATCAAGTAACATGCCAACCAAGGCATGTTACTTGAAATCAAGGCAGTAAAGATGTCAGCCTGAAATTCTGAGAGACCAAAATTTGAATCTGGATAGGATCCTTGTAAGTTCTTATAGGTTTGTTTTTGATCCCATCTCACATTAATCAGTAGCTCCATTGCAGCCTGGCAATACAATAGACTGCAACAAATAAACTGCTGTATATTTTAAATTTACTTAATTTTTAATTAATCAGGTAATTAATTTATTTTGTATTGCTTAAGGAAATTAAGAACACCACCCCCCATAGATAGCTTGTAAATAATTACCGATAATTATTTTACTTTATGATTTAAAAAGTTAAATATAGAATAATAATAAATTTGTATTATTTTGAATTTTTATAATAAAGTGATTACACAAATCATTTAACTCTCTCTATTACTGATTACTCAGCATTAATGTTGCACAATGCAAACTCATTCAAGTGAGATCATTCACTGAATGAATTCATATTGTATAATATTCTTAATGCATCTGTCCTATATGAATAATCTAAAAGCATTGCAGAGTGAGGATGTGATAATATATAATACAGTCTTAATTTTTATTATTATTTGACAAATGGCACCTGGCACACGACTTTTATAACCAAATCAAGTTTCCACCAATTCCAAGGCAAAAATCAGACCCTATTATACAAGCATACTATTCCGATAGGGAGACTTACAATAGATTAGTTTGACGTAGTAAGAATACGACATGGACAATCTGAAAATGGGAGAATGTTTAACAGGAAACTGACTCTCATTTACACATTAGACATGCAAAAAGAACCCGAAAATACCATTTGGCTAGCCAGTTTGCAAGACCCAAACCCACAACCTAGTATCGGCATTCGATACTTTTTACTCACTCAACCGCTGCGGACACGACTTACAATACTTTGTTTTATTAAGTTACAGCAATGTAACACTTGGGCGATCAGCCTAAGGAGGGATGCCTTCTGGGAGTTCTTTCTAAGGCAGATCACCCCTATTCAGGCGTTACAGATGAGGAGAAAACCCAAAAAACTCCACATGTCCAGCCCATCCTGGCAAGGTACAAACCCACAACCGAACTCCCAGATTTCGGGGAATGGAACCACTCAGCCACTGGTGGGCCACGACTTACAATAGACTCGATTACAACGGTCGCGGGACAGAAACAAAACTCCAACTGAAACTATCCATTTTTTAATTACGATAGTTCAAATACAGTAGAGCATCGATTATCCAACTCAATTGGGGAATGGGGTTGGTCGGATAACTGAAAAGTCGGATAACCGAAAAGTATGAAAAAATACATTATTAGTATAGTGTATTAGGCCTGGTTTAAATACTAGCCTCCCTTTCATGGTCGAGCCAGTGCTGCCAGCTAAAACATGCAAAAATTTAACAAAAATAATATTAAAGTAGCCAAGACATAACCAAATATTGTAGCACCACATCACTAGCAGACATTTGAATTTGCCGACTAGAACGCGGTCGGTTAACCGATAAGTCGGTTAATCGGAGTCGGATAATCGATGCTCTACTGTATATTCAAATCCCCAGAACAGCAGCCATTAATAGCGATCATCTGGTAAACAAAACAAACACCAAATAAACGAATAATGTATCTTACCCAGCCATACATTATTAATTTCTTTAATTTGGAACCAATACAAGACAGATCTCCACTAGAGGTCACTGTTAAATACTTAGATCATACGTACAGGACATATATAAAGGACCTAAAGGTAACTTCTACCAATGAATGAAACATGTTTATTTTCCACATAAAAATTATCAGGAAAGATTTAAACCACTCATCTACAGCTTTCACGTGTGTAAATCACCTTATTGAAGTTATTTTTAAGTTTATTAATCCAGAAACATGTTAGAAGTATTCGTGTTGGGTTTATATAACAGGTTTATAATGGTTTTTAATGGCAACTTGCAGCAGAATATCCATGGAACAAGTTTTTTTAACATTGCAAATAATTGAAGAATATACTTACCGAGAGTTTGACAATTTGCCATTCCAGTCGAATTTCTTTCTTATGTTTCTATCTGATCCATTTTAAAACTTTCCTATCAATTGATTTACTTAAAATAGCGATATTAATTTACGATGATCCATCATTCGTAAGGCCTAATACACTGAACAACAACAAACACAATTCTCGTCCTTAGATCGTCTGGTTTTTGACGTCATTACAAATAATAATAAAAAAATCAAATAATCGAAAAATCATATAAGGAAACAAAGTTTTTTTTCGTTTTCTTAATTTAATTAATCGTTAGAGTATTAATAATTTATTTTTATTAATTATAACAATAAATATTTTTTTCTTTATTTGCTAAAATAGAAATGGCGCTTGACTCAATTTTATTTTTCGGGGAAGCGCTGCCTTCTCTACGTGCAGAAATTATAATGTAGTTAAAAATCTCCCCTCTCACTACCAAAGCCCAATTTAGAGCTTAGTCAAACCCACAGAAAATTCCAGAAATTTTCCGGAAAGTGGTTAGTTCTGATTTATCAACACCCGGCCGTTCCCACTGTGAGCCTGGACTAACCAATAATGTTTTTTTTTTTTTTTTTTTAACTCTTTCTGCCCTGTGGGCACTAAGAGGACCTCATTTTAGCAAACCCATTATGGATTCGGCCAGGTCTACAATGGGTGATGAGAGACAGGGGCCGACATATCTAGGCGGATTTCCCCGAAAAATTCCTGGGGGTTATTCGACCCGTCCGGATTCGATCTCGGATCCTCCAGAGCGTAGGCTACCACCTTGACCGCTCAGCCATCCGGCCGTCACCGATAATGGGCTTGCTAAAAGAGGCCCTCTTAGTGCCCACAGGGCGGAAAGAGTTTTTTAAAAAAAAATAACCAAAATAAACGCGTGTTTAGGCTTCATGAAAAGGGAACATCGCAGAGATTTCTCATTGCCTGATTTACTATGGACCATATGGTAAAAAACTGCAAATAGTGTAGCTGAACTAAGTTGTACAAAAAGGGAACCCCCACAATAAATGTAAAAATTAAAGTATTTGAGGGCGTGTAAGATACTTTTTCTATTTTTAAATGTATCAAAAATGTATTTTATGCTTTATTATTGTTTATATTTTAAATTACATATACAGTATATGAGAACACTGTCTTGCCTGTTTGTCTCTGTTGATCCGTTTGTCTCGTCTAGTTTGTCATTCGTTTCCTTTTCGCGCTGTCTGTCTAGCTGTTAAGTAGTGTTAAGATTCGCGATCGCGTTCAGTGTTATTGGTATTAAGTAGATATAAGTCTTCCTACTAACCGCCACTTGGCATTAACTTCTACACTTAGCTATTCGTGGCGGCACTCAATTATTGGTGTTCGCTACACTCAGGTTTTCATTTAGACCCTTTGGGAGACTACGGCCTTGCAGCATAAAAACTGCACGCCAACTTCAAACATAGAGGCAACTCTCCAAGACAAACTATATGTGTTTCTGGAGGGGGAGAGGGGCGCCAATAAAGTGTCGGGCGCCAGTTGTGTTCGATACGCCACTGCCTTCCCTTTTCTTTACCTCTTTTCTGCCGGCTAAACAGTTCGTGTACGACCGATGTCTTTCTTGTATGTTTGTATGTATATGAGAACACTAAAATCTTTTAAGCGATTAGGGCCTCTAAAAGTCTTAATCCGGCCTGCTGTTTCAGAATTTAAAGCACATACTGTACAACTAATGTGTTTACTAGCACTGTCAGCAGTGCCCGTTTTACCTTTAAAGGAGCTCAAGCAATTTAAATTTTTCGGGAATCTTTGCAAATAAAAAAAAAAAAAAAAAAAAACAAAATAGAAAGTCAGAAGAAATGTCTGTCTTTCTTTGAAGGAAGAAATTAATTCATCTATCATTAACATACAGTTTATTATATAGTTTATCATACATATTACTACTTCTTCGACTCTTCTCAGCCGCAAACTACTCAATCATCATATTTCAGCAATTTATCATCCTCAATAAAAATAACGCTTAAATCGGACAGTTTCTCTTGAATTAATGTTGTACGCAAATAATTTTTTACACGCTTCAGTGTGCTAAAGGATCGTTTACCTGAACAGTTTGTTATTGAAAGCGTTAAAAATAGTCGCACATGCTTTTCATGTTTGCATGTTTCATTCAAATATAATCTGATACAAATGCACATATATCAGGTTACTCCAAAAATTTTGTCTACGTTGACTTCACAATTTAACGAGAAAAATTTTTAAAAAATAATAAATGGGTAAAGGTTTCCGATAGACGGCCGGATGGCCGAGCGGTCAAGGTGGCAGCCTACCGCTCTGGGGGACCCGGGATCGAATCCGAACGGGTCGAATAATCCCCAGGAATTTTTCGGGGGGTGGTCCGTTCGGATATGTCGGGCCCCGTCCCTCACCACCCGGTCGCCCCATTGTGGGCCTGGCCGAACCCATAATGGGCCTACTAAAAGAGGCCCTCTTAGTGCCCACAGGGCGGAAAGAGTTAAAAAAAAAAAGGTTTCCGATTGGGGTCCATCTCAATGTGAAGCAGAAGCAGTTACTTGGTTTGTTTCCTGGTAAAACCGTCACTGACTGTAATGAAACAGTAAGACGTTGTCCTCAATGGTTAAACTACAACAAAATCAATGCTCCACTACTGCTGCATGTACGTACAGTACATAGCTTGCGTATTATATCCAAACTTGTGCTTTTATAAATGAAACATTCCATGCATTTTTATTGTTTGAAAACGTTTACATAAATTTCCCGCTGTTTACTTTTAGCTACAGTATATCTATAAATTGGACATATAAATCGTCGCCTTCAAATGAGATGACATGTTTTAGGCACGTTCAAACATATTCAAATGATATAACATGAGTTTAATCTAGTTTCTTCAAATGACTGATTGTAAGTAAATTTTTTGGCCGCAATGGATTCAGAAGTTGAAATCACATTTGGATACTGTACATTCAAATATGTTAAATATGGTAGTAAATGTGACAAATATTTACTTGAGACCGTTTTCATCAATCTAACCGAAAAAAAATTCAAATGCTAAACAAATAATACTTTAATAAATTATGTACAGTGACAAACGTTTACATTTTCAACTCCAAAAGGCATGTGCAGAAGCGCTTAGTTCAATCAATTCTATTGTGTTAGAATTAAATCGAGAGAAGTAAACTTCGGAGTTTTCTACAAGTAACACTGAGCCTGAGATTAGTAATGACATTTGGGATTATCACGATAACCTGCTTCGTGCACAAGAAACTGTGTTTTCAGATTCTGCAAGCAATTAGTGTTACAGTTTCAACAATATTCAGAGATACCCTACATTTCTAGGCAAGAAAAGCCAATTGCATTTTGGAATCGAAATTAAACTGTATTTCCAAACTTAGAATGGATGCCATAAAATTACTCTGTGTAACTGCAACTTTCATTCCTTCCGAAAGATCGTTTTCTAAGAAAGGAAACATTTTGAATACGAAGAGAAGTGGGGTGAAACCAAGTCTTGTCAAAATGCTGTTAATTTCATAAATTTCATTTTACCGTCAACCGATTAACCATTATATAAAATTTCTTTCTGTCCTTTTATTAGCAAGACCATTAAGGATTCGGCCAGGCCCACAGTAAGACGGACAGCTGATAAGGGACGGGGGCCACTGTGGGCCTGGGGCTTATTAAGGTCCCAATAAAGAGCTATCCTCTTAAAATTCCTGGGATTTTTGGTTTTTCAGGTTTCATTCGATTACGGTAACGCGACACATGGACGATCTGCCGACGGGAAAATGCCTTCCGAGGGGTCTTTTATGGGAAACTGGTCCCTATTTAGGCGTTCTTGTAACTTTTTTGTAGTAGTAACTAGTTGGGCATGAGCATCAAGGCTATATCGCCCGTTGTAAAGTGTGACGTAATTGTATGTGTTTATGATGGTCGTACCGCGGGGAATAATGCCTTCAGGGAGGTCTTTTAAGTGTAATTGGCCGCTATTCAAGCGTTACGGACGTGGAGTAAACCCAGAAAACTCCACGTGGCCAGCCCGTCCTGGCGAGGCGTAAACCCGCGACCAACTACCAATGTTCAGTAGTTTTATCCATTAAGCTACTGGTGAGCCTTCTGAGATTTTTTAGACCCGTCTGGATTTGATCCTGGGTTCCCCACAGCGGTAGGCCGCCGCCGCTCAGCCATCAATTCATCTAGAGTACTCTAAGTCCATCTACATAAAATTTCATTCACAGAAAATATTAAATCGTTTAAGTAACAAATATTTATAATATTAATTCACTTAATAATCTATATTTAAATTTTAAAAATCATTCGTTTAATTTTCGAATCAAAACCAGACAAAAAAAAAAAAAAAAAAAAAAAAATTTTGAAGTAAGTTAATTGGCAGATGGCGCTAGTTATTATTTATTTTCGGCTTGCAGTTGCTGACTTCTTACAAGACAGTTCAGTTTTCAGGTGAATATTACTAAAATTTTTCTTCTGTTTTGGTTCATTTGATAGAAATAAGCATCCGTGAACACTTATAAATAAAAATAACAAGAATGTACGCGAATAAACATATTTATACTGGAAAAACAAGAAATATATATGAACCTGGTCAGGTTTAGGCTTGTGTATGTGACAATGCCTAATCTATGGTAGTTAATTAATGTATTATGACAAATATCCTATTAAAGACTGCATTTGTAACCGAGATAATGTGTTTTTACACGAGAATTTAATGCACAGAATAAAAATAACACTCAACATCTTTAATAAAACATTACTTAACCAATAGTTGCTTGCATGTGTACAGAACTATGGCAGAAATTACCTTTGGGTCATTTATTTACATATTTACATACATATATATTACCTAAAGTTAACTTCTACGGAAACTATACACTATTTTTGAAGTTAAAATAAAGAAATCTTGGGTAAAATCGCAGTTTCAAATGAGGGATTTGGATCACCTTAGACAGAAAGAGTCAAAGAACCTGTATCTCTAATTGACCCGTGCCGAGTTTGTTTAGTTAAGTTACAGCAATGCAACACTTGGGCGATCTGCCGAGGGGGAATGCCTTCCAGGAGGTCTTTTTAAGGGTAACTGTCCCCTATTTGGGTATTACGAATGTGGAGAAAACCCAGAAAATGCCACATGGCCAGCTTGTCCTGGCCGAGTGCAAACACGCGACCGAACTCCCAGTGTTTGGGGAATGGAACCGCTTGGCAACTGGTGGACCAACCTTGGCAGGATATTTATCTTTAAAGTTATTGTTAGAATATATGACCGTGCTACTTGTTAAAAATGCAATAAGCTTTATGGAGAACACGGAGTGACTGGAAGTAGTCAGTGTGATAGCATTTCTCTCTTTTTAAAAACTTTTATCTGTCTCTAGTAAAGTGGAAAATGGCTAATTTTTAGCATTGTTTTATGAAATAGTTTCAGCTTTTTTCTCTCTTAAATTTTACCCCATTTTTGAGGGTATTCAAAATTTCAGATAGACTGATTTTGAGAGAATATATCTCACAAAGAGTTGTGCAGACTGTCAGTTCTTTTGACTTTTTTACTCTGGTAGGCATGGTCTATAGCTGTGATAAGGTCCCAACACTCTCATTCGGAGATGCGTTTGTACCTTTGATTTTATACAAATGAATATTACTTAAATAATTTTTCCTTAAAGCTTTTGAAATCTATTGTTTATTAAAATCTGAAGAAAAGTTTTCACGGTTATTTTACTTTTAAATAGAATATTTGTTATAATTTATTGATTAAATATCATTAAGTATTATCATATACATCAGTTTTTTGTTCTTCCTGCCTCATGAGCCTTAAGAGGACATTTTAAACAGGCTCACAATGGGGACTGTTGGAATGATGAGGGATGAGGCATATCTGGGACAAACTTCCCACAAAAATTCTCAAGATTTCCAACCCAAATCCAAGTCTTCGGAGCAACCAGGCAGTTCATTTATTTGCCATCTGTCATTTGCAGACGAGGTGAACTTTGCCAGCTTCATACATACCATTATGTTTTTAGTGCATAAATTAATCACGAGACCTCTGACAAGATAAGCAATTTAACATATTTTTAATCCTTTCTGTTTAGTTTTACAGGAAATCCTTGTTAGTTGAAAATTAATCACAACTTTGAATTATCTGAGATTTATATATATTTCTTCACAATATGACAAATGCCATGTAATTGACGTAATTTATTAAGCAAACGGAATATGGCTATGTATAAAGAACACTATTTTTGTTAATTAATAATGTGTGAGGGTAAACAGCACATATTCAGTGAGAACCTCACAGGTTGCCATATAGGTTTTATAAAAAAAATAAAGTGGGTTCCTTGAAATTCAGCCCAAATTATTTTTAAAGTGATTCAAAAAGGAGTAAGTTGCCCAAATGTAGTAGCCCTAGAGTCCTACAGATATCTCACTCTTCTACTTGTAGCTCAAACTTGCAATCCTAAAACCCAGCCATATTTTTTGAGGTAAGAGTAAAAAAGGATATTCCATGGGTAAGGCGACACTTGAAAATGTGTTACTGTAATAGCAAGGCCATATTAAACTGTAGAATGTGTATAACATATTCTACTGTTTGACAGATGAGAAACTGAAATATATGAAATGGTGCATGACAATAATATAGAGTCGAGTGCTACAAGGTTGCTAAGCCCCCTCAGCTTAGTAGTGTCTGTATACAGTATATATAATACAATAAAACTTCTCTAACTCAAATGTCTGTAACTTTAAAACAAAGCACTCAGTAGGTCTCAATGGAACAGTGATGGGATTTAACATGTTCAAATTGAATTTCTTAACTTGAATTTTCTCCAAGTCAAAGTTTTTCATGGTCCCTCCAATGCTGATTTACGTTACAATCAACTTTCCGACTCAAATTTTAATATTTGTTCTAACCAAAGTGATCCCGATTATTGGATTCCCACGAAATTTTCACAGTTAGTGGTACACTCAAACCTGTTTTTGTGCAGTCTTTTTTTTGTACAATTTTTTATTTGTGTGATTTTTTTGTTCGGTATATGAATTTCAATCAAATTGGTATATCGCACAAAAAAAATTGCACAGAAAAAGACCGCACAAAAACAGGTTTGAGTGTATCTACTCTCCAACACCAATTTTCAGATCCAAATCAAGAGGTCCTCTCGCTTTATCTCAACAAGGTGTACAGTAACTGCAAAACTGATAGATTCCATTAGTTACATTGAATGTTTTTCCTAAAAGGTGTTACATGGGTTGTATAAAACAAAAAAAAAGCTATCAAAGATTCTTTGCATAATGCAAGAGGAAGGTAAAAATATAAATCTATTCAAAATAGGCATTTTTTACTCTATTGTTATCTAACTTGAAGTTTTACTGTGTATGTTTTACTTTCTTCATGTAAATTTAGGCTACTGTTACTATTTTTTAATTGGACTGTAGCTGATAAGCTGGCTGGAAAGGAGAAAAATACCGGTCACAATTTTTCAACATGCCTCTCAGGATATATATATTAATGATACATTTATATTTGATTTTGGGCAACTTTTGCATGTTCTTATAAAGAATGATGAGATATCTTTTATTAAATAATTTCCTTTGCAGATTCCAGAAATGCCCATTAATTGAATTTTAAATGTTGCAAAGTGGTTGAATGAGTAAGATGCTGAGAAGTGAAATGATATCTTCTTGACTATAATGTAAATCTGGACATTAGTTGATGGACATTTATGACATGATCACAAATGTTCATTAACTGATCCTAGAAATTGTAGACACAACATATTTATTGGGCTGCAATTTGAAAACATTGTAGACCTATAAATTCCTGCTCATTCATTTGTCTGTCTGTCTGTCTCTTTCCTTAATCTCAACAGAGTTAGATGAAAGACGAAACTAGACATGGAAACCTTGGGGGCAGGTGGCCCTGATTAACTATATACGGACTTCTTGTGCACACCAAGACATGTTATTTTAATTCAAAATTTTCCCGAGAGGTGTTAGATAGATGACTGGCATGACTCTATTCTTAAAGGAAAAGTGTGATTTAGAATGGCTTTTGTGGCCAAATTGATACAAAACAAACTGCATGTTTCTTGTATTATGTGTAAGTTACTTGTAATAATCACGGGTTGTATTCTCTCACCACACCAGTTTGTTTAAAAACAATACTCAAACCCAAAACCATTCACCAGTGTGAAAACTTCCAAAAAAGCAAACGTTTTTGATTTCCCTCCTGGGATCTTCGTCAGGCTTAATTAGTTCTTTCCGTTGGAACTGGATTCGAAGGTTTTTTAAAAATTTAGAACATGCCTTGCTTCCAAAAAATTTTTTAAAATGGAAGGAATTCATGAGCCACTTTGAATAATATTCGATCAATGGGGACACGTCAAGTGCATGTCATAATAAAATTGTCTCCTAGTTATGATTATACTATTAATTAAGTCACGATTTGTCTTCCAATAAGCACTGCCATGCAGTAGAGAGATTCATTTCTTCTTTAAAATTAATGCATCCGGATTGGCAATTGGTCTTAAAAATAAATATACAACAGCTTTGTCCACATATGCCACGAACCTGGACGTAATACTGATTTTTGAAAAAGTGCAAGTTATCCGAACAACCCAACATCAGGAGCATTTACGAACATTGGAAACGATCAAAATTTTTAAGGCTGGTCGCCAATCCGGATGCATTAATTTTAAAGAAAAAATTAATCTCTCTACCGCATGGCAGTGCTTATTGGAAGACAAATCATGACTTAATTAATAGTATAGTCATAACTAGGGGATAATTTTATTATGACATGCACTCGACGCGTCTCCATTGGTCGAATATTATTCAAAGCGGCTCGTGAATTTCTTCCATTTAAAAAACTTTTTGAAAGCAAGGGCACGTTCTAAATTTTTAAAAAACCTTCGAATCCAGTTCCAATGGAAAGAACTAATTAAGCCTGACGAAGATCCCAGGAGGGAATTGAAAATGTTTGCTTTTTTGGAAGTTTTCACACTGGTGATTGGTTTTGTGTGTGAGTATTAACACAGGTTGTCGTCGTGTGTATGGTTCACTAGTCGTATTAGACTGTTAATGAAGACATAACTATCCTTGTTAATAGTCCAATAAAACTAGAGAACAGCATAAAGTACTTTATAACTCAGAACATAGAAAAAATACATGTTTGAAAAGCACTCATCTGGTATACTTAAATCTGAAATCTTGAACAATTAGCAGTGTGTGTCTGTCAGGAAACATTGTTCTAGATCAGTGGTTCACAATCTGTGTTCTGTAATCTTCTATCAAGTGTTACACAAAAAAAAAAAAAATGATTTTAAAGTTTGTTTGTTTATTGCTTTGTTGTTTTGTGAGAGCGGTAAATGTGAAATCACTTTTGAGTATATTGACATAAATGTTCTGGGTAATAAAGTATACAAATGGTGTTTTGCAGTTTCTGAAAGGCCAAAAACCAGTGTTCTATATTAAAGTACAATTTAACCCAATTATAACAACATCCACAGGACTGGCAATTTTTTGACGTTATTACTGAGTGTCATCTGCGGGGTCATAATTTCAGTCCCATAAAATGTACCAAGTGTGTTTAAGAACCTATTATAAAATCCATTCTAATTTAACATCATATATATTACCGTAAAATTATTTCTTAATGGTAATAGAGCAGTGGTTCCCAACCTTTTCTAGGATGCGGAACACTTTTGTGAGCAATTTTCTTTAGCGGAACACTTACTTAAGTTAATATGAAATACATAAGCTTGTCATCAGTTATTTTATTAGAAATGAGCAATTATAATTCAAAATCTCTACTCATATTATTAACGCCAATTCTAAGACAGGAAAAAATATACCTAAATAACTTTAATGGGAAACTTGTGCCTGGTGTTTTTTTACATATTTCATTCAGTTTTTTTCATTGCCTTTACCTTATTCGAAGCAGTAGTACACTTCATAAGTACGAGTCGTACATATATATTTAAGTTTATGAAAATTTTATGATTTTAATTTTTTTATATTCGGTGGCTCGAATACGATTGTACACTTTCCGATTTGCGACTAAATCTGCGGAACACTTGGAAGATGATTACGGAACACCGGTTAAGAACCACTGTAATAGAGTATACTGTATCTATTATGATGATGATAATTTATAGTGATGTGGGGTAAGATGGTAATCGGGGAAGATGACTAATTTTTATTTTCAAACGGTGATGTCAGATATTGTCATATGTTTGTATGATAGATTGTTGGGCCAATATTGAGTACGGAAAGCTAAAGTTGGCTATCGTTACCACATTTTCTACATCCGAGAAGAATAAAAGCAAGATAAGAATGAAGTTTCCTGTTGTGAAATGTTTTCAGAGTAATTTTAAAACTAAAAGTTAAAATAGAATTTATTAAAAATTGCAAAAAATTAATGTATGATGTAGTTAAGGTTCTAAAGTTTCCATTGTCAGCTATGCCAATCCCAACATGAATCCACTAGGCATCTTACTCTGACAAATGGGAAAGATGCCACATTTTTCTTGAGATATGTCTATTTTTTAATTAATTTTTGTTTTCTCGTTTTATTGCAAGATATGCATAGAAATTATATAAGGACTTCTCAAAAGGTTCTTGGACTGAAGATAGCTTTCAGCTAGCTATAGAGCATGTTAGAACAGGCAGGAACTTATACTGTGCTGTCACACTTACTATAAAGTATTTTTTACTAACTATGCAATAAATTTAATTTGGCTAAGATATTCGAAAATTAAGTTTATGCAATTATACTTGTTTTCTTATCACAATCCTTTAGGCATCTCACCCGGATACTCAGAGCCTAAAATGTCAGACAGTGAAAAAGTCGTCATTGCAAACACAATACAGGTATACTTTGAGTTATGTTGTTCTTGATTATACGTCGTTTGTCAAAAAAGTATATGGGAAAATAAAAATCAAGTTTAAGTCATTTTATTTGACTTTATATCCATCCGCCACAAATATTGAAGTCGTAATATCTCTAGAAAAGCATTAAAACCACATAAAATCATATTAAAATATGTACATTTACAGTAAATGTTACTATAATCATCATAAATCCTAGAGAACGAAACATGAAAACATCTGTGTTTCTGTGTTGTCATCTTATTTAGCGGTCTTTAAGTGCTCATTATTGGCATTTTCCACCGTAGTACACAAGTAAATTTGACTTACGTCATTTTTCGACTTATGTCACCTCTCCTGGAACCAATTACCGACGTAAGGTGAGGTATACCTATATATAATTATTTTTGACAAGTCATAAAGCCTGATGCAGGCATTGGGGCATACTAAATTACAAATAAAAATAATGATATATTTTTACAGTATAATATTTAGTATAAATTATATTATAAGTGTGGTGACTGTGAGAGTACCACCCACAGTTGTTCTAGGATGTGGACTCTGACCCTAGGACTGAACACATAGTATTTTCTTTGTTAAATAAAATTTGTAATCTAATTTTGTAAATTTGGGAGTGCTTCAAATATGACATTAAAACAGGGTTTTACGTTGTTACAAGTGGGTTTTTTAACATTATCTAGTATAGTAAAATCGTGGGACCGATAAAAATTTGACATCATATTAGGGTTGTCGTTACATCCGACATTATAATTGGGTTAAACAGTATATATAGGAAATTATCATTTGTTCATTTTCTTTGTTCATTTACTACAAATATTTCATTTTAATTTGTTAATTAACAGTTGCCATTAATCCATGGATCCAACTTGGGAAGAACTAGACGATAGAGATGAAAATAACGAGGGTACCAGTAATTTTGAGGTAATGTTATTTTATTTCTGCAAAGCACAGTATTTCTGAAGCAGCAGCATTGAGGTTTCTGTGTTCCTATCATTTAATGTGCCGTGTAAGTGCAACATTACGAATTGATGACTACAGTTCATTTTTTCTTGTGCAAAAATAGTGTGCAGTTTCAAATTTCCTGTCTGAAGAACTATTTTCAAATTTATGTAAATTAAAGGTTACAGCACAGTAAATGAGAGTGGAATGGTCATAATAGAAACACAGCACAGTAAATGAGAGTGGAATGATCATAATAGAAACACTATGAACGGAAACAAATTTTGTCTGAACATTAGGTCAGAATTTGTTTCAGTTGGAAAACAGTATGGCAAATTATTGACACAACTGTGTGCCCCAGACAGGGTATGCCATCATGTCATTAATTTGCCCAAAATGGCTTCAGTCTTATGCGAACTAATCAATGTGTTTGCGTTGACATATAGAAAGTGGTTTTTGTCACGTGGCTTTGCTTTTGATTGCTGCCAGTTTCTAAAACTGTGCAGAAATGACAAAATATTCCTCCTCTGGTAAACAAATTTGTTCCCTTCTGATTCAGCCCAAATTAGTGCATGGAGCTCTGCAGAAATACATATAAAAAAATTCCAATCCAATTTAATGCATAGAAACCTTAAATTACAATTTCAATTATATTCTCAGGCCATTCCCTTCATGAGAGAAGGATTAATTTTTCTTATCGACGCATCTGAAGACATGTTTGATGACTCTGAAGAAACTTCTTTTCATTGTTCTGTAAAGGTGAGATGTTGTTCTGCAATTGCAACATAGAAGACAAATTATGAAACAATACAATCATTTTACATTTCAGTGTGCTTATACGACTCTTAAGAATAAAATCATATCTAGTGAGAAAGATCTCGTGTCAGTCATTCTGTTTGGAACGGTTAGTATTTTTAAAGTTGTGTAACACTACATAATATTAAATACATGCTTAATACATTTTCTTACAGGACAAATCCAAGAATTCATTGGACTTCAAACACATTTACGTATTTCAAGAGCTTGAACAACCTGGTGCCGAGAAGATCATTCAAATGAAGAATCTCTTGAACTGTAAATGCAATGTTTCATTTGCTTTAGTGTAATGAATTTTGCATATAGACTATAGTTTCTACCATGCAGCATTTCTTGATAATTGACAAATGAAACATTTGAAGAATGCTCATTAACAGACAGTTTGTAACCAGTCATTAATTAGCATCAAATTGCAATTTTAATGCAATATTTATAAATTTTATAACTGATTTTATAAAAAAAAAAAAACATGCGACTTTATGTTACAAGTAGACCCATATTGATAATCTGTTATTTCAGGTACTGCCGAAACGTTCAAAGAAGAATATGGCCACAGTAAAGACTGCTCAATAGCGGAAGCTCTGTGGACGTGTTCAACTCTCTTCTCTGCATGGTAAGAATGATAATGATTTATTTAGACACAATGCCAGCATAGTAGATGCTGTACTTTTGCTAACTCACAAAATATACGGCTTGTGTTTTTTAGTCAGCAGAAACTTAGCACTCGGAGAATTCTACTGTTCACCAATTGTGACAGTCCCCATGCTGATAATCCTACGCTGGAGAAACAAGCCAAAACCAAAGCAAAAGATCTGTTTGAATTGGGAATTGAGGTCAATGTGATGCACATGAGAAAAGAAGACAGAAGATTTGATATAAATAAATTTTATAAGGTTTGTCTAATCAAAGCATTTGATTTTTAATACACATTTGCATTAATCTTATGTTAATTTGGTGAAGTCATCAATTTAATTTCCAAATTGTATTTTTCTTGTGCTTTGGTTTCTAAAGACAGAGGAAACCAGGTGATGTTTCCCTCCCCAATGTCCCTTGGTGCCTTAAGCGATGATTAGACATTTATGCCTCTTAACAAATTTGAGAGGGGCATAAAAGGCCATTCTTATGTCTGTATCTATGACAACTTGTGGAACTTATTGAGGTTTGTAACACTTAAATAGGAGCATTTCACATAAAAGTCCTTCCGGAAGGCATCTCCCTTGGCAGATCGCTTAAGTGTTGTGTTGCCATAACAAAATAAACCAACCCTTGGGTACTGGTAAGAAGACAATAGAGGAATTGCAGAAATTCTGTTTAATATTCATTTGTGTTAGACCCAAGTAAACTGAAAAAGCTTGTGGGTTTCTGTGAAAGTTGCGTTAGGAAAAATTAAAAGTTTGTATCGTACGGCATAATATTGTTACAACAAACCTTGTGCCAAGCATTCCGATTTGTTTACATATTTGTAATGCAAATTTTATCTTGCACTCTGTAAACTATTGCAGCTTTTATATGTTGTGGGATGCATAACAATTCCCTATTCTTGCTTGAGTTGCATTATATGTCTCATTTGTCATTTTATGGTTGTTTATAAATTATCAGAATATCATCACACTTCTTTCCTTAATGTGTTACATCTTTCATCAGGACATTATGTATCTGTCAGACGAAGAGTATAATAAACTTCCTGATCCAGCAGAGAAGTTTGATGAGTTATTGACGAGGTACATTTATTTAATTTTTATGTAATGCACTAATTTTCTCAATAAACCAAACTGCTTTTATCTGTCAGGATACGAACGAAAAATCACAAGAAGCATTCGCTTGGTCATGTCAACTTTTATCTCGGAGATGACGTCAAGATGGCCGTCAGTATTTTCAACCTAGTTCGTTCCGTGAATAAACCCTACTCCATCAAACTTTCGAAAGTAAACAATGCAGAGCTGAAGACAATGACAAAACATTATCGTGGTGTAAGTTGGTTTGCTCCAGTTTTTGCACAGTTGGTATCAAATACAAGCTTCCTCTCTGTTGCAGGATACGGCAGAAATATTGCTTCCGTCGGATCTCAAAAAGCGCCAAGAATATGCAGGGAAAGCGATCTACATGGATGTGGACGAATTAAGACAGATGAAGTATTTTGGAGAATCAGGTATTGTCCTTTGAAAACAATCAACAAGAGAAACGCTGAAATTTTATAATACTATTATTAATTTTTGGTGAGATAGGGTTGACTCTGCTGGGATTTAAACCAATAGCATGCCTGAAGGTCCATCATCATCTCCGGCCCACCCAGTTCATATATCCCGACGAACACCGAATTACGGGAAGCATACGGTTATTCTATGCACTACTCCAACAGTGTCATAAAAAGCAGTACGCTCCAATCTGCAAGTTTATATGTAGAAACAATGATACACCAAAATTAGTAGCCCTAATACCGCAGGTAAGAAATACTGCCATTAGTTGTACTTTGGAGAATGTATAGTAGAAGAAAAAAGCATTTCAATTACAGGAGGAAGAGTTGGACGATCACGGCATTCAAGAAGTCCCACATGGTTTCCATGTGGTGTTTCTACCATTTATGGAAGATATGCGCAAACTAAACTTGAAAAACAAGCAAAAACCCAAAGAACAGCTGGTTGATAAAGCAAAGGAAATAATAAAGAAGTTGCAGTTTAGGTTTCATCCCGAATCATTTGAAAATCCAGGTATTTGATTGTTTCCATATTTGTTTTGTCTCACACAACAAAGAGTAAAGTTCTACTCATTACAGTCCTTCAACAACACTGGAGAAATATCGAGGCACTTGCACTAGATGAAGATGCTCCTGATGAGATAATTGACTACACAAGTAAGTTTTGTATTGGCTACTCTGGCATATAAGTTAATTCATACACCAGAATACACAGCAAGGAAATATTTATTTATTTAGTGCCGGATTATAAAACTATGGAACAACGAGCAGGGAAACTGATGGAAGAATTCAAATCCCTGGCATTTTCAGACAATTATGAAAACATCGTCACTGGAAAGAAACGAAATGTAAGTCGTGCTGCGAATAACATTTAGTTTCATACTTTGTTGATTGATCCGCTTATTTACAGCTAGGGGCCGCAGGTGGAGGAACGTCAAAAAGGTCCAAACTGGACGATACTAAAGTCACGGTGGATGTGCAAAAAGAAGCGCAGGAAGGAAGGGTAAAGCATTATAAGCATCTACAAAAAAGTTTTAAAACTTTGACACTGAAATCTTTTTACATTTCAGCTGGATCGTCTGACAGTCAACGTTCTCAAAGAGTTCTGTAAAAGTCGAGGAATTAAGTGTGGGTCAAGAAAAGCCGAAATAATAGGGGTCATAAACAAGTACTTCCATGTCGACTAAGTTTAAAACGGGAAGAAAAGAGCACTCAAGTGCTTCTGCGCATATCATTTGCCACAACTAGACAATTGTGTGTTGTGTTCAAACAGAATGAATGTTGTGTTTCATGTTCTCACTAAATTGTACACAATAAACCATCAGACATTTGTAATTGTTCTTTTCTTTTAATAGAAATTAGAGGTCGAAACATTCCTGTAAAACGTTTTATTGCTGTCATGACAAATATAGTATAAAACTGCCTTGACAATAGCTAGTATAAAAAACAATTTAATGCATTATTCTTCTTTTATCACAGAATAACAAATATAATGCAATATAAAAAACAATGTGTCCACAAAAATTTAGATATGCACAACTGAACTCATTTTACTAAAACTCTTTTACACTTGTCACATGTCACCCAGTTGGTACCACTTGACTGTTTCCTTTTGTATGTTAATCTCATCCAAACTAATGTTGACTGCACCTAAAAATTCATTCTCCTGCATCCTGTCGTAATTCCAAATAGAAACGTGTAGTGTGCGCCTTGTGACGATATCCAATGGAAGGCTGTAGGCCAGCATTTCCATGAATGTCGGATGATTGTTCTTGAACACCACCTTTGTCTTCCGCTTTGTGACCTTTGTGGGATCGGGCAGCAGATAGATTTTGACATAGGCATCCGGTGCATTACCTTTAGATGAGCTTAAATTTTTGGCATGCATGACCATTACAAAGAAACTCTTCTTCTTGTATACGATTGACAATTTCACCTGTCCTCTGATATCTCCTGTATTCTTTCTCATTGTCTCTTTATAGTCTGGACTTGGCAGATTTGGGGACATTCCCTCTTGGTCCCTCAGTATGGGGTGAAAGAAAGTATAAACAATGCTACAGTGTGAAATTTCGTCTGCCATTTCCATCAGAGTCTCTAGAAAAATGCCAATTTCCACCTTTCTCCTTTCAGCCACTTCCCGGACATTAGTTCTTCCCATCAGTGGATTGCGTGGTAACGGATGAAATTTGGCCAGGGGAAACATCATGCACATTTTCTGGTGAAATTCTACAAATTCTCGATATGAACGGATGATGTACATTGGATCTACTTGATTCTCTCTATGTAATTTAATTATATATACATAATACTTATCGGGGTCAAATCTCTTTTGGCACCCCACCACCTCCACGGAAATTAGCCTTCCGTCTGTTTCTTTGGTAAATAGCTTTGGTATAAATGACAGCAGTAGCCCATCATTATGGTCTCCGGTAAATCTTAATTGAGCTAGATTATGCATAAAAAAATTAAACTGCGTGGTCCACGATTTCAAACTTCCTTCGATCATACGTGTGAAATGCGAGGTTGCTTCAGCTTCTGACAGGCCAGGCAACAGTGCCTTCTGCACATATCCCAAGGCATCCATTGTGATGCCAGGAATGCCCGACGATACCATCAGAGAGAATAAATTTAAAAATATATTGCTATTTTTTCGGACAATGTTAAACGCTTGACAACACAAATCTATAAAATTCTGAAATCGTTTTGTAGGTTGTACACCTCCATTTATTACGTAAGCCATATCCGAAGTTAGTACGAATGGTGTCCGGTCTCGTTTTATGTTGCCAAACATTTGTGCATCTCCTAAAAACTTTCCAAAATCTATGTGAAAGATATGACCAGATGTTTTCAGCATAATGTTATCGTTATGCCTGTCGCAGATACCAAGCACATAAGTAGCAACACAATAACCCGCACATGACATTGTGAAATTTTCTACGGCTTGCTGATATTCCAGTTCTGAAGTGTTATACTTCTGTAACCACTCTGCAATTGGGCGATCTTTGAAAGAGCCAGTGAGACCATGTTCAGTTTGGATTTTCCTTAATGTTTCTGCTTCAAGAACCATTTCAACCATACCCTTCTTGTGAGCTGTGGCAATGCACATAAATGTCACAATTTTCAAATCGAGACCTTCTTTCAACCACATCTTGTCCATAATTCTGATCATTTGTAGAGTGAGCATATCTTGTCGCAGATCATCACCCACTTTATAGATGGCTTCGATGCACTTTGCATTAGATTCTTTGCTGCGAAACACCAATTTCAAAGGTAGAGTGTTAGACGTAAAGTACGAGCATGATTTTACGTCTATACCACAAACCTCTAAACTTGGAGTCAGGGGAAGACAAGTAGGGCTATCACTTAGGGAATGATGAGCCACTTCCAGTTCGTGAAATAAATTATTGAGTCTCATAGATTCTTTTGTACTTTTGATGCTATCGGCTACATTCGAGAGATTATGAAGTAGAAGTTGTTGAGTTTCTATTCTTTCTCGCATAGCTTTTCCAGAAATTATGAGAAGTGCATTCAGAATCAAATGCATTCTCTCTCCTGCAAGTGGATCATCGATTGTTTGTTGGAGTAGCCAGTACAAATGATGTGCAACTCTTATACTAGTCAACGATCTCTCAAGAAGAAACCAGACCAAAGGAGAATCCTCCCAGACTTCATATCTCAGTGCTTGCACCATTTGAGGAAGATAATCACACAACTCATCACTCACAATACTTTTCATCCAACTTATGGCAGAATGACGCACTTCAATATCTGCAAAACTTGGCAAGAGAAGCATCAATGCTTCAATCGGCGGAAGGGGCTTCCATTCTTGGAGCATTCCGTAAATATCTGATAGACAGGCCCAATCCCAGCCATGTGCAGATAACAATACTTTAGGTAAAGCTCTAGGTATGTCATAGAGATAGTGTCGCTTTTCCCAAATAAGTTCCTTCTCCTCAGCGGTGAGTGAAATGAGAGGATCATGTTCAATAATTTCCATCAGTTGTGATTGTATTGACACATTTAAAGTTTCAAAATTTCTCTTGTTGCTGGAAGAAAATTCGTTTTGGATGACCACCGGAAATTTTACTTTACAGCCAAAATCAGGAAAATTTAATTGGAGTAAAGGACAGTGGCTGTTTTCATTAGATAAAGATGGACCTGAACCTTTAGGAACTTCATCTGGCCACAGGCCAAGAAGGTAACTTCCCTGTACCAACTCATGCTGATAGTTGAACAAATAAATGCCACACCACCCGAGCACAGTTTTAATCTGTTGATTTGATTCTTGAGTTTTTGAATCTGACTGATCCATTCGTAGTCCCAAAAATGTAAACTGAAGTCTAACTTCACGAGGAAGCATGCACATTGGAATTGTCTCAAACTGTAGCCATTCATCAAATAATACACGATGAAAAAAGCTCTTGCTCGTCACAACAGTTTTCGTTTCTACCACACCAAGATGATTTTCTCCGTGCCACATGTTGCACACTACTTGGAAATGTTCAAACAAAGTAATCCATTGAGGTGGAATTCGATGGATCAACCCAATCTGGAACAAAAGTGTGTCTAGAAAACTTGAAATATCTTTTACGGGAGAACTTATAGATGGCGGCTTTGAAACATCAAAATCAACTTTAAATGTTTGAGAATATAAAGATAATAACTGATTGACAGCTTCATGTAAATGTACAAGAGCAAGATTTAAAAGCTGTAGTAACTTTGTTTTAGTTTCACTGTTAGTGTCTGAAGTGTTAGTTTTTGATACCAACAAATCTAGTTCCATGACAGGTTCTGATTTTCCAAATAAAAGACATACCTGAATTAAGCTCTCCACGGCATCAGTAATTTCTACAGTTTCTATGTGGCACAATAATGTACATATAGCCTTCACGGCTTGAATCACTCCTTGTGGATGTAATGTTTCTCTGTTTAACTTACTGGCACATATTTTCATCTTTTCGACTTCTTTGCTTAATGTGTCAAGTAGAATATTTACCGAATCGCAACTGATTACACCCTGGCTAAAAATATGGAGGAGACTTTCCGGTTTACAGTTAATATCATTGTTATCATCTTGAAGTGTTCTAGCTAAGGGCCTTTGCAAATCTTTTGTTTCTATCAGCATTAACTCTACTACTTTATCGAATTTGTGACACAGATGAACATATTCATAATTAGCTAACACAGAATCGGCAGAGAAATATTCTGACAAGCCATAAATTTTTAGCACAAAATCATCCATGTTCATATTGCTGATGTTATCAAATATAGTACAAATGGCATGACTTATTATGTGCTCAACACTAGTATTCACATCGCACGTAAATGATACCGGTTGGTCCGAAATGGTGGAATGAATAACCAGTTTAATGCTTAATGTGTCTTCTCTGTAGCTGTCTATAGATGGACTTATAACCAAACCCACATTGGTGTGATAATCGTCATACGGAAACTCGCTTCTGAGTACGATAAGTCTGGTACAGAAATCTTGAATTTCTGAATTACACACCGATGCCTTTTTAGATACTTTTAATTCTGGTATTCGAGAACAAGCAGGATCATTTTCCCAACAGTTTTCTTTACTTCTCTCTCCATCAACAGTTTCAAACACGTCGTCGACAAAAGTCTTTTTGCTAAAGTCATCGTTCCATTCTGGTGGCATTGTTGGCGATATGATACTTTTTATTCTTCCACCAAAAGACGTTTCTATACTGCTTTCTGACTGAGTTTCATCTACTGAATCTAAGAATGGAGAGTCGATATTGATGGACAATGGATCAAATAATTTTAATATATCATTCTCAAACATTTTAGATGCTTGCGTGTTTGAACACTGCTTTATCATATCATCCTCCCCGCAATACAGATCTATAAGATTGCTATCTCT
Organism: Centruroides vittatus; assembly: GCF_030686945.1. Lineage (NCBI taxonomy): Eukaryota > Metazoa > Arthropoda > Arachnida > Scorpiones > Buthidae > Centruroides > Centruroides vittatus. The sequence goes on from NW_027121033.1 coordinate 97,010, forward strand.
CTTCTTCTTCATGAAATTTAAAACATTTTCCAAATTAGATTCCACTGCTCCCCTCGAAGAACGTTTCTGTAAAGTATTGAATCTTGCCTGTATGGGTTGGCGTTCTCCAGTTTTGACAAGGAAATTCCCAAGATTAGGCTCAGATCTACTATGCTGAATGTCATTGGTAGCTGCATTGAGATAAGGCACTTTTAGTTGGCCTGATGCATTTGATTGGGTATAAAAAACACTTTTTGACTGTTCGGTATACAAAAATGTAGAAGAGGTCTTTGTATTATCAAAGAAAACTTTCTGAGATGTACAGTCGATGTTTACATTTGAAGAATTAAACAACAATCCAGCTGATGAATGACTTTTTTGAACATCTTGAGAAATTCCACTGAACCTAATCAAATCTTCGTGCTTTTGGAAATTACGCCCCGATGGTGGAGGCGGAACCAAAAGTAACTCGTTTATTTCTTTCATTTTACTTGGCTGCATTGGTCTGTTCCACTGACGTGGTGGCAGTGGTGGTGGCGGTGACGACCGACCCCCTGAAATTTAAATAGCATATTAGTTTCAATATTGGAATCAAGAATGATTTTTCAATAAGAAAATTAAAATCAAGTTTACATATAAAATTTTAAATAGAATAAATTTTATAATATGAACTCAAAATGAGAAATCTGAATGGTTTTTTAAAACTAAACTTTCTTAATTTATTGTATATCAGTGTTTTTTAGAATTTATACCTCAATATACAGAGAACAACCCATAAGTAAATAGACACCCTTATTTTCAGACGTCTTTTATTTCACAATCTCCATATGATAAGTTACACAGGCATATTAAAACCACATAGCCTTAACCCAGTCATGCATGGAATCAATGGGTTCTGTTATCTCAGCTTGCTTGGCATACTTTCTAACAGTTCTCTGTGGGAAGCAGGTTTTCAAAAATGCTGTCACAATGCATGATCTGGCAGACTTTACACACATTCAATGGGATTCAAGTTGAGAGACTGACTGGTCTGTGGATGTCTCATTTTCCAGCAATTCCGGGTCTTTTTGGAAGTGTGACAATGGTGGAGCAATGAACAAAACAGCCAGAGTGTATTGGAAGGAGACCCTTCTCCAATATGGCAATGTATTTTTCAGAGTTAATATTGTCTCATGCATTTGCTGACATTCAGGATGTCATTTAACTTTTGTGTTGTCTCTGTATATCACTTAAGTGTAGCTGCTTCAGCTTAAACTCTCAATTAATGCTTAAATTCTTAAAAATGGTCATTAATACAGTGCACACTTTATACAAGTAATGAAAACTTAGTTTTAAATAACTGTTTTAGGATTAGAAAATGTTTAAATTTGGAAATTAAGTGGATATTTGAATAAAATTTTAGGTATAAAACTTTAGTATGTATATAATGGAGTAGAATATAAATAGCCAAATTAATTTGCACCAAATAATTCAAACACTTGAATTAATTGGCAGTTAATTTTTGAATTTTGGGCATTCCATCAGCAGAATATTATCAAACCTGAAGCAGATCTCAATAAAGATATGAGAACGTTTGTTCGTGCAAGTAATTATTATTATATTTTACTGGATAAAAAGGTTTTGAAAGGGCTTTAGTATTAATATTGATTTAGAGAATAATGTTATTAAAATATTTTCACTTCCATCTAGTGATGGGGACTTTTAGTTTCTCTTCTCATTCAAAATAAGAATTTGACATAAAATTACATCAATTAAATGAAAGTGTTACATAATTTTAACTAGAGTGCCAAGTTTTATGAATCATACAGATAATTTATTTTTAATTTGTCATAGCCAGTGGGCTGATATTTCTAGAAATAAGTTTAAAAACCAAGTAATTTTAATGATTGAAAGTAAGACTTTTAAAGTTTAAGACCTAGTTTTAATTAATTGGTGTAAACTTATTTTGATCCATTTATAATTTAATATCCTAACACATCTAAAAGCCAGATTATTTTGAGTCTAGAATTAAGCTATTAATGAAATTATAGAATTTAGTCTGAGAGTAGGTGGTTAAATAAAACTACACAAATTGTGTGTTATATATATTTCTGTATACAATTGGTTTACAGCAATGAAATATATAATGTAAGTAATATTCACATGTAATTATATGCAATTAAACAGAACTTTTCATATTTTTACCTCAAAATATAAAAATACAGGTAGTGTTAATGAGACTGGCCACGCTGAACAATTAAGTATTACCTTCTCCATTGTAGGAAGTGGCAAGAGGTGTCTGCCTATCCTGATCTGTCCTTTGAGACAAATTCGGCTGCACGGACAAACTAGTGACCAGATGATTACTCCAATCTTTGGTTCCCCATATATTTGATTCCGCACCTTCTGTCCATGATTTCATAAATCCTGAACGGGGTGGAATTGGTGGGACTGCCATGTCTTGCTTTCTTTATTTTCCAAGATCCAATTTCAAATGCGTATAGAATATTCATGTCAACAGACTGACAAATTATTTTAAATATTTGAAAATGTTAGAACCTCACTTCATTTTCCTGAAGCTTCCTAAATGAAAAAATGCTATTATTAATTTTGAAAATTTATATAATATAATACTACTTTACAAAACAATAATCAACTAAAAACAGATCAAATGATTAATGCAAGGTTAAAACACAAAAGTGTGCAGGGTTTGTTCCTCTTGAATGTTCCTTGTTTCATGTATTAATTTTGGAAAAAGAAACACGAGTATAGTAGTATAGACAATGCTAACAGGAAGTGCATCTGAAAAAGTTACTTATTACATGAGATCAGTACATTTTTACACATGATCCTGATGTTTTCTGTTAAGCTATGGCAACACAACACTTGGGTGATCTGCCTAGGAAAATGTCTAGGGCCAGTAACCCTTAAAAAGACCTCCCTTGTCATTAATTCAGGCATTACAGATGTGGAGAAACAACCCCGACAACAACCTCTTTCTGGAACAGATCAACAACCCTTACGGCCTCACTATCGAGCTAGAACAACACAGTGATTCCTCAGTACACTTTCTGGACTTAAACATTGCATTTGGAGGAGCTACCATAAACACATCTATATACCGCAAGACCTCTAACTTTCCGACGTATATACCTGCGGACTCCTGTGACCCGTTCGGGTACAAGTTGGAAGCATTTAGGGCACTCGTCAAAAGGGCCCACACCCACTGCTCTACACAGGAAGAGTTGGATCAGGAAATGAGGTACCTACGCAAAGCGGCCGGCCAGCATGGCTTCAACAACATAATACAGAGGCTAGAGAGGCAATACGACGGCGGAATCCCACCTTCTCCTCCGCATAACGAGGATAATAGACAACTGGATCAATGTGTCATACTGGTCACCTACCACCCGATCTTGGCATCCATATATCGAAAAATTGCGAGACAACAGAGAGTATGCATAGCGTACAGGAGATGCCCTCTATCTTTGAACTGTTATGCAATGAGAAGGATAGGCCTTCTGTAGACAAACTACCAGGAGTGTACGTGATATTTCTCACAGACCATAGATGCGGCAGGGAATTAGTATACATTGGAGCCACGAAACAGGCAATAGGGGTTAGATGGAAAGAACACCAACAGGACATCAGGCACAACAGATCTACCACCTCGCTATCTGTATATGCTTTTGATCCCAAAATCACCGCAGACTTCGCGAACGCCAAACTCTTTATCACAACCCCATACGTGGACCACCTCAAGTGGCTAGAACAGATTGAAATTTGCAAAGCCTACAACTCGTCTTATCCCATCAATTCCAGGGATGAAATCACCTTATCCTTGGCGTGGCAAGCCCTGTTCCAGAAAGATTCTTCAGAGTAAATGACAAGGATCTTTATAATAATTGGGGGACCTCATCGCACATTTTCTACGACTTCCGACCCACTGATACGGATTTTATTCATATAGAGATACATAAACCATCTACGTAAGTTACGATCATTACATAATGACTTTAATTTTTGAAACTGGATCGCTCGTAGTTCCTGTTGGATTCGAAGTTCGCTAGTTCAAACTTCATTCCAAAAACAGCTGGTCTTTGTTATAACAGATAGTTACAAAGAACATAGCTTGAGGATGGACCCAGGGAGGGATCTGAAAACGTTTGCGTACACAATTTGATCATACCCCACACTGGTTAAAGGTTTTAATGAAGGATTATTTGAGCTAATTATGTTAGAAAGTACAGTAAAAAAGTTTACATTTCCATTAAATTCACAGAATTGTAGTGATAATTATTCAAATAAATCCAGAAAAAAAATCTGTGTGTAATCATCTTTCATAACAAATAACCTCTGTATTTAAGGAGCATTACCTAAACTTGATAATAAAATAATCTAAAATTACTCTCTTAAATTTTATAGAACCAGAAGCAAACAATCTATTTGATTACTGAGCTAGATCTGACGTTCACAAGTGACCTTGATCTTAAAATGTTTTTAATAGTGTTATGTGAGGAAAACCAAGCTGCCACAAAACTTTGTAAACACCATTTTCAGTTTGTTTATCATGGATCCATCATCCTGATTCTTATTTACTTGATAGAATTATCATGTTAAAAGTGATTTAACGGATCCAGATCTATAATCATGTAATCAAGAGGGATGCTAATTTATAATTTATTCCAAAATTTAAATAAGGACACATCATTCTTACTAAAGAAAACAGTTATAATCTAGCATAATAAAGATTAATTGATCAACGTAAGATAAGTTTATCAGATAATCTTAACAGATAAGATAAAATTGCTATTCTTTGATTAAAAAAAAATTAAATGTTTGTTACATTATTTGCAAAACAAATCATAAATTTACAGTTGTATCGTGTTTTATTCTAAGTATTTCGGTAATAAATCATTTACTTCAAGTCAGCAATAGATGCTGACTAAGTGCTATGACTGTGTATAATTATTTGTATATTTACAATCTAAATCAGGATGGAAAAGTGACATTCTGTATGCCTTTGACTGAAGAGAGTGCCAAGCCATCTTTTTCTGTTAAGCGCTTCCAGAAAATATAGAATAGAATTAATTTATGAGGTTCTACCCATTGACAATTAGATAATTATGTCACCAGTATACTCTACAGGTTAATAATTAAATTGTTCTTACACCTACAGTGGAAGCTTTGAAGTGAAAACCTAGAGAAACTCATCTGACCTTTGTCTATAATTTGATATATTAATTTAATTTTTATCAGAACTGAACACAAAGTTTAATGTATTTTTTTCTATTACTGATACCAAGAAATAGTTAATCTGTCTTCTATACAGTTTTCGTTTCCATTTATATTTATTATTATCTATAAACTTTGTGTGTATGAAAGGAAGAGGAAAAGGATAGAAAACGAACACATACCATCAAATGTATTCTTAAGTTTTAAAATGTTTTTAAACACAAAAAAAAACAAATAAAATATCTTTATAATGTTAGATAAAATTAATTTTTAGTATTCTCAATAAAAGAAAAAAGAAAATAGCATTACACTGGCATTTTTCCACAGTATATAATGCATTTCCTGCATTCTCTAAGTATTAAATTTACAATCTGTAATTGAATGATGGGAAGAGTGACACATTTAAACAACGCTGCTACTTTTCAACACGTGCTAACATTCCTAGAAATATAAAATTTTTCGATAGACAATGATATTAATTACATAAAGATTGTCATCATTTATACAACTCCTCTGTAAAGTCATAAAATTAATTACTAAAACTACTGAGAAAGATAATTTGTGATGATAAGGGCACTCTTATGGTGTAAACCAACAAGGAGTGGCTTATCTGGAAGAAATAATAGCAGTTCCTCCCAGTTTAAACAAGATAAATTTATATAAATATTTATTGTAAAGAATAAATAATCATTATATGATGCAATAATGCATTTGGTAACCCAAAAAATATATTAAATGATTTTTTGGTGCATTTGTTAATTAATAGTATCAGTCATTAATTACAAATTCTACATTTGCTACAAGTGTTTCTGCATAAGACAGCTGCATAATTAAATATATTTTACACTAACCAAATTTTAGTATCTAAAAATACATAAATGTTTTGATAGAAAGAAAAAAAAAAAGAGCAGTAGAGCTGTAATATTTTTAGCAAGATTTCTTTCTAATTTATACATTGAAATCCAAACAAAGTTAATATGGCCTTGATCCACACTTGACTGCAGTTAAATGGCAAACTTATAAATTTTAAATGCCATTTATCAAATTATTAACAGCATATTTACTCTTCAATAAAAGTATTGCTAGATCCTGCTTCAGAATTGCATCTTAAAATCATACATTTATTATTCCCGATATAGAATGCTTGCATTAAGTTATACATCTATTAAATGAGTATCGTTGGAATAAAGTTAATTTGTTTTCAAGAAAAAACTTTCACCGATGTAATTATAATACTAATACTACAGTTTAATATATATCACAGGACAGATAAGATACTGATGACAAAAGGAATTATCAAAAAAAATATGTAGTAGAGGTTAGTACACAATTTGAAGATATGCATTTTGTGGTCAGTACTGATAATGCAATCAACCAAACTATTTCAGAATCTAGCACAATAATTTATAGGTTAATGTTACCTATGGTAGCGAACATGGCGGCTCGTCTCTGAAACAGTGGGGATGCACGTTCTAACCTAAGCTAACCTAACCTATTCTAATAAATTACCCCTATTGTAATAATTTGGTTGGCAATTATTATGGTAATTTATTAGAATAGGTTAGGTTAGGTTAGAACGTGCATCCCCACTGTTTCAGAGACGAGCGCCATGTTCGCTACCATAGGTAACATTAACCAATTTATACAATGACAACAACCAAAACATGCAAATTGGATTACTTTTGATAATTTAATATTGTATGAAATTCAACTCAACACCTGTTTCTTGTTGATGTCTTTTTATTATATCCCTCTGTATCAACCCCTTGTCTTTTTTTTTTATTAATGTAACATTAAAACCAACCCACTCATAAATAATTCTGTAATATCTGTTGTAAAATCCAGCTAACTTGACTACCATGACCCAACAATTGCTAAATAGGTTTAAGATACATGTGGATGAATACACAAAGCCTAGATTTCTTATAAACTAGTTCTTTCTTAACTTAAATATCCAAGTAATGATTATTTAATGATTTTATAAACCATGCTTTCATAATTTAATGTGTTAAAATTTCTAATAATTTAAAACAGAGTTTGATTGAACATCTGCAACACTGATAGAATGTAGGAACCATTTTGCAAGTTATGACAGCACATGCTTCTTTGTAATATTTGCTTTTATCTTTACTACATCCTTGAGTTTGTTTAGAGACTACTTATATTCATTCAATTTAACCTTGCCATTTTGTACATTAACCTTATTTATTTCTTCATACTTTCTTCTCATAACAATGCTTGTTTTATGAGTTAACACTTTAAAAAATCCATGACACAAACAAATATGAATAATTAAAACTGACCTTTGTTTTTTTTGGATTCTGCCCCATTTACCATTAATACAAATTTTTCTAGTGTTGACAATTTAAATGTATTAATTTGTGCCAAAAGGCTTTGCAATTTTCAGAACTGTTTTGTAATTTATATAAAACACTTTCAGTAGACTAAATACACTTTAAAACTGTCCAAAAACTAAATAATAATAATAATTTAATGTATTATTTCTAATGCATTATAGCAACTAAAAGTTTCATAGTCACTACACAGCTTCTATTCATGAAAAAAAAAAAAAAAAAAATATAACAGCTGCAGTGATAAATGCACATTAACACATTAAGATGACAACTTTGAGTGGCACACTGTAATACATAACACTCAATTAGTTATTTATGGCGGGCTTTAACCCATTACTTCTATCGAAAGAAAGTCACGTAAGCTATCAAAGGCCATTCGTTGACCTTTAAATATATACAAGCTACTCTCTCTATATATTTTTAAAATTAATAATCCTATCATCTATATTTAGCAAATAATTTAAACCTATTCTAAGTAAATAAATATATATGTATATTTTTCTTTTATCTAAAAGGAAGATATAAGTTTATGGACTTTTAACAGCTTGCAAATGATATTAAATGTAACAAAAAATTCAAAATTTACATAGTAATTTATTCAATAAAATTATTATTTAATTGTAATTTAAAATTCTTCCATATAAAAAAAAATTGAAGGTGTAACTTAGTAATAAAATTTAATTCTTTTTTTGGTGTTTTGATGCAGAATGTTACTTATTTCCGACAATCTCTCTTCGACTTTCCTATGTTATTTCTAAGCATAGTAGATTCAAAGAGAAATATATTAAAAATAAAAATATTGCAGGGAATATTAAATATCTTAACCATTAACACTGAATGATACGAAATAAATCTGACTACTGTAATGACGACTTATATATAGTTCGTAGATGACGATAAACTAAGTCAGATAAAGAAATCATACTAGCAATCTAAACCTATAAAAATAAAAATCTAAAATACTGAATTACTATATGCACAGTTATCATCAATATCTTTAAAAAAGTAGAAAGTAAACACATTTAAATATTCTAAAAATATTTAAAAGTAGATCTGACAGAACTTTCAGCAAAGTTTCATTAAGAACTAAACTAATGATATTTAAAGTGTTGTTTTGATAAGACAAATATACATGTGATAGTGTAAAAATATATTTTATATATTAGAAAACTTTATGATCAGGATTCCATAAGCAGAAACTATCATTAAATATATATAAAGTATACAGATAATCTCATGTGATGAACAAGATGAGTCATAAAATTTTAAAAACTTCAAAGAAGTAGGAAATGAATATCGATGAACTCAATTGCATCATCATCATTCTCTTCTTTAAAAAGATTTTAGATAACTGTAGAGCTACATCAACTGCTTTAATCATCAAATATTTGTTTAAATATTTTCATCAATGTAAACAGACTGTAAAATATGGAACCATGTTTAATGCTAATAACATAATCCAATAGTTATAATTTTATCTTAAAAGAAGAGATATTTTTTAATTAATTAATAAAATTATTCAAACTTTTACTGGAAGTGATTAATTAGTTTAATTGTTTTCATATTTAAAGAAAAAAAAAATAATGAAAATCACCAACAAGACTTAACCATACAAAACATTTAATTTAGTTTATTAGTTTTGTTGAAACCGTGTCTTCTGTTTCTTGTTTTGTTTGATGTCACAACTTAGTGAATTTAAAGACACTTGGCAAAATTCATCGATATTTAAATTTCTTTAAATTCACCAAGTTGTGACATCAAACAAAACATTTAATTTACTTGAATTAATAACAATATAGGCCCTACTGTACTTTTTACTATGAAATTTAATACATACAAAACGAAATTCTGTTATCTGCCAATTTAAAGCATATTTAAAAACAATAATTAATGAATTTTATGATTAAAAAAAACCTAACAAAGTTTAATTAGCCAATACAATTGTCATGTTATTGCTCATTAATTTTTAATTAATATAAATAAATTTTTATAGTATAAGAATAATTATATAAGTATGTAAGAAATAGATTTTAAAACATGCTTAGAAAATAGCCATTAATAAACTATTTTTGATGCATTCATTCTTACACGTTACCAAAATTTTTTTTTTACTAATGCTTATGTAAAATTCGTTGTATCAACAAGTTAGAAAATTTCAAAAAAAAAATGTTTAAATTTGCAAAGAAGACTGAGCCACATAAATATATTATTTATCATATTATCAACTATAAATTTTTCTTTTATCGTCTTTGAATGTAATGTTAAAAATGTCCTACAAAATTAATATTTATGACATTAGAATTTCTAAAAAAATTATATTTAAAACATACTTCCAATTAAAGCTTCATTAAAAATACAACATATTGAGTCTAAGGCAAGATAATATATAAATATTTTACGGTTAGCGATATTAGCGAGGTTGCGGCCAAAGTTTTCATTTCTAAAATGTGAATGTCGCTATTTTGTAAGCCGCTTACATTTCCATTTTAGAGATGAAAACTTCGACCGCAACCTTGGTTTTATCTATATACATAAAAACGAATGTATGTCTGTCTGTCTGTCCGTCCTTCAAGCATTACTACACCATTTATCCGATTGCCATGAAACTTTGGGAAGTTGTTTAATACATTCCCGCGAAGGTTTCTGGCATATGTGAAGACCACCATTTCTCCCCTTTCAAAAATATATTTATATATAGATTAAGGCTGTTATGTCCAACAGATGGCGCTAACTTTCGACGAGCTAAGTTTGCTTTTGTGTGAGGCATTATGTTTTTCTGTGAGAATGGACTAAAGCAGATCATTTTCTATCTATATATATAAATAAAATATAACATTCGTTTGTTCCTAGCGATTCCTTTGAAATTTTGACACCACGTTGCATTCGAATACGCACGTGTTTTTATATAATATACATGTCGAAATTCCCCCCACTGGGGGAGAGGGACAGGATTAAGGCTTACTGTGAAGAACTCGGCTTCTATTTATACTATTTTGCATGTCATTTTTTGCGTTTTTAATTTTGTTTTAATAGGTTACGTCAACAGAATATACACTAAAAAGGGATTTTTCGATATTCCCCAGCGGGGAAAGGGACAGGATTAAGGCTTACTGTGAAGAACTCAGCTTCTATTTATACTATTTTGCATGCAGTTTTGATTGCGTTTTAATAGGTACGTCAAGAGAATGTACACTAAGAAGAGATTTTTTGAAATTCCTCCACGGGGGAAGTGTTATACATTTATAATAGATACATTTTGAGCCACAACAACGCGTGGCCGGGTCAGCTAGTTGCATATAAAACAATTCTACTTAGATGATTATTTTACAAATATTTTGCCAAATAGTTTAATATGCAATAATAGATAAGTAATAGTAATAGATATGAGGGTACATCCCATTCCTAATTTAAGAATTGTTCAGAACAGAACCCTATGGAATGATATAGCTAAGCATAGTCTTATATACTGAAGCAATTCTAGGAATAATTTGAATTGGATTAATGGAATAAGACATTTGGGTGATCTGTCAAGGGGATGCCTTCCAAGAAAACTTTTAATGGGAAAAAGACTCCTATTTAAATGTTAGACAGGTGAAGAAAACACGAAAACTCTACATGACCAGTCCATCAGTCAAGGTGCAAACTTGCAACCGACTACCAGCAAGTTGTTTTACCCACAGGGCATTGGTGAGCGGGCCTTAAAATTTGATATCTGTGCAGATATCACATAATAAACCAGTAGTGTAGTCAGAGATGAAAGGGAACAACTGCAACCTCCTGCTGATTAGCTACTAATATCTGTTTTTGAACAACTGGAACTCATTTTTATAAAAGTGTAAAAGTAAACTAAAGTCAGTTGCCACATAAGTGTAAATTTAGAAGTGAAACCTTAGAACCTGGCAAAACTGTGGAAATAAACAAATCTACAGATGGTTTATTTATATAAGATGACATCCTCACACCATCTCACTGGAGTAAGATGGAGATGGAGAATCCAGTTCCAGAAAAAAGAATTGGCCTGAGGAAGAGCCCAGGAGGGGCAGCGAAAACGTTCGTCATTTTGGAAAATATTTTACGCCGGTTATCTTAGAAGGTATTTAATTTTTTGTTTATACAACCCGGTGTGGGAGAAGCGTTAATGTATTGTATTATATTGACATTAAATGATCTACTATATGAGTTAATAACATTATTGCAGAGCTTACAAGTATATTGCATTATCAGTTAAAATTATCATTACATTTTTGACGATTTTGTATTAATACAATAAATTATTGCTATTTAAAGTAAACCATAACAAACCACAATAAAAACAATCATGATTTAAAAAAAAAACATTGTTTGCTTTTATTCATTGTTGACATTACAACTCAGCAGTGTGAAAAATATAAAAAGTTTCACATTACTCACTAACTAATTATGTTAACCTGTTGAAGTGTCTATAATAATCATTAATCACATTTAATTAAACTGTGGCTAGTTATTTAAACTTAGTACTCAACATCAAATTTCAATAGAAACAATTATATTTTAAAACCACATAAAATAAAAACCAAATAATTTAAATAGTAAAGTGCTAAGTTTCCTAATTTTTGAGAATATTTTCCATTAGAGAATAAGCAATTCCAATTCAGAGGTAGGTGTGTTTATTTTTAAAATGATAAAGTCGTTAAGGGGAAGCCATATTTGTCACACAGTAACGTTTTTAGCTACAGATAAAAATTCTTAAATTATTCCAATAAAATAAAGAAAAATTCTGTCATTATTTAGACTATAAATAATGACAGAAAATTACCTGAACTAACAATTTAAATAGCAAAAAAAATAATTTGCTTGCACACTTGACAGCTATTGTTCCAAATTGCTATCGTACAGCAACATCATTCCATGTTTAAGATGCAGAATTATGTATTAAATTCAAAAATAAGACAAATTTAAAATGGTAAATTAACTAATTATTAATCTTATTACCACTATAATTAAAATCTATTATGATTTAATATAAATTTAGCTTTCACTTTTAATATTTGCATTCTAAAAATTGTAACAAAATTTAAATACCAAAATTTTGAAAGAATTATTCTTTTTAAATGAAACATAACACAGTCAACATATTTTGCAGTTGTAGCATGTTGCTTATCTATCGAATGTAGGTTAGTACATGTAACAACTGGCATGCAGGCACTTGTCATAAGTGGATCCATAACTCAGTCGCTTGTAAAATCAAACATTTAGATAAAAATAGGTAAAATCTGGATAGCTAAATCAATAAATGTACACAATATTGGACTATTTTGACCCTATACACCAGTGGTTATCAAATAGTGCATGCAACAGACACTATAATTATTATAAAAGTATATTTTAAAAGAAAAAGAAACCTATTTGTATTAAGAATCATTACATTCACAATCAAATAATAGCTGGGCCTATAGGTAGAGAGACTAGATGTCCCTGATTTTTAATATTTGATTGTAGAACCAATCTTTAAATCACCAAAAAGTTCAATCAGTTTTAGACCCAATTTCACAGATTCTGAAATGTGTTCCGGGTTGGATTGTAAATGTTACAGTCAGCCCACTACTGTTTAATAGTTATTACAGCATATATCTATTTGTAATTTAAAATAATGTATTTTTAATATTGTATACAAAACACAACAGAAAAATTTTACCATTTCACAGTATGCCACAAACCACTGTCAATGCATTTTTGTCATAAATATTGAAAACTTTGACCTAATTAACATTTCCTAGAAGTCAGCTTATGTCTTCGGTCATTACATTAATCATACTTATCAGAGGAAGACTACAACACGCAATAATCCGGGACATAATGCTGATTGCCGATGGATAACATGATTACTTAGTTTAATACAACAGAGCGACCGTTTAAGATAAACGCACATTAATGCGGATCCAATACAAATGAATTCCACAATAATTAAACTAATAAACACAGAGACAAAGATCATTTCAACACTATAAACAGCGTATTTGTACTGTAAATATCAAAATTTCGATCAGATTAACCTTTTTAACCAGTCACCGGTTTACGCAGTTATGACAACACCAAGGTGAGAATTCCTCCCGGGAGGTCTGAAGGGAAACTGGCTCCTATTTAGGCGTTACTAACGCAAAGAAAACCCAGAAAACTCGGGTGCAAACCCACCGGTGTTGTGTTTTATCAGCTCGGCCACTTGCAGGCCTTTTATTTAACCGGTCGCATACAAGCCGTTCACATGCATTATAACTAAGTTAACAGCTGCAGCAACTTGTATGCAATTCTCATGTAAAACAACAAGTATTTTTGATAGAAAACACAAAATTTGAACCAAAATGAAGGAAAAAATCTGGGTTTACACTTACAAACATGTAAATAAACTGAAATAATTTAAGATATTGATTATACAAGCATATTTAAGACTTAATTACGATCACAAATTAGTTTTAGTATTATGCGCGATTTTACACAGTTACAGACGAGAAATAAGTGGAGACAGGCTAATGAAGTTTACCTTCTCGGATATCACCAGCCATTGAAGTATTAACTTACATAACAAACAGAACATACTTTGTTCGTTCACTAACTTCACCATATGTACGCCTTTATACCGTGTATAGGCAATTATTGACTTAAAAGAACGGAAAAATCCACTCGAAAATCCGTTAAAGAGGAAAAACTCGATGATGATGCCAGCCGTGACGTCACTGCCAGCGAATATCTCGTCTGTAACCAAGCAAAACAATTGCTACGAATTTCCTGGAAGAGTACGTTACCTAAAGGGTCATAATTCGACGAAAAGTAACTAAATGTCATCTCACCCGAGTCGAAATTCGTCATCGCCCATGAATTTTGAAGGATTTAATTGAACTTAATTCCATGATGACAACTTCACGTCCGGAGGCGGATGTTTCGATGGCGCCATCTGCCAGACGATAACAAATTTGCAACAAAAAAAAGAAAAAAAATTATGGAGGTCATAAGTCGTCTGCTTTTGTGTCGATGTTTATGCGTGTAATAAAAGTGACGATGAAAATGATTTTAAACAGTCAGAAAATAATTTTATAAATATTTTATGAATTTTTATAGTGGTATATTACGAACCTTTCGCATTTCATGTCAATGACATTACTGGTTTTTTTTTCGTAAACGGATGACGGCATTTTGTATTTTACAACGGATTTTAAAACGCGTACGATTAGAAATTTGCTTAAAAATTATGATAACTGGAAAATTTGGAATTATTTAATGTTTATTATTTATTAGCTAACTCTCTTCGCCCTCTCTCAGTAAAAGGGTGTTTTTTCTTTGACGGCCGGTTAGCCTAGTGGTTAAGGTGGCGGACTACCGCTCTGGAGAACCCGGGATCAAATCCGAATGCTCGAAAAATCCCCAGGAAATTTTCGGGGATGGTCCGTCCGGCTATTCTAGGAGCAACCCTCACCACCCGGCCGCCCCACTGTACGCCTGGTTGAACCCATAATGGGCTTGCTAAACAAAGGCCCTCATAATGACCACAGGGCGAAAAGAGTTTTAAAAATAGGGCATTTTTAGCAAGCCCATTATAAGTTCGACCAAGCTCACAACGGGGCGGTCCCACACACAATACCCGATCACAATTTGCCGAAAAATTCCTGACATGTCCTGATTCTATTCCGGATCTCCAAGAACAGTAGGCTCCCATCTTACCGCTTGGCTATCCGACTATCATGACCATCACGGGGTTGGTTAGGCCAAAGCCAGTTGATCGCTTCGCTAGTAAGGCCGTCCGCCGTAAGGAAAATTGCCGTATTCACACTGTTTCCATTTTTCGCCGCTGCGAAAGATTTTGGCGCTAGTTAAAAGTGAGACTCACGCGTTCAGTGAATTGGTCGTTTTGTACTTTTGTGTGCAGGTATAGCTATTTTATGAAATTGTGATAATTATATATAGGTATAGTTGTATATTGTTATATTTATTCGTGATTTATACACAGTTGACGGGACTTTCTCTTCAACAGCAGCTTGATATATTGATAAAAATACATTCATTGTGTAGTTTAAATAGTAAAGGAACATTATGCCTAAAAATTGTTGCGTGCCTTTTTGTACATCGTATGCTGGATGTAAAACTCCTGAAGGATTAAACGTTACATTTCATGAAATCCCATCGAACGAAGAACTGAGACAGAAGTGGTTAAATGTTATATCACGACAAGGAAATAAAAAAAGGATCACCGTGGATACCAAGTAGCAGGTCAGTTGTGTGTAGCCTGCATTTTGTAGAAAGTGATTACAAAATCGGGTCTAAAAGGCGTGTTTTACATTCATCATCATGTCCCTCGCAGTTTCCAAACTATCCCCCACATAAGCGTCCTCAGACAGAAAAAACAAAGAGAACGTCATTACAACGGAATTTAGAAGTACGTGCAAATCCACCACGGAAAAGGAATAAGCTTGTTGACCAGCAGGATCCTCAGCATGAAAGCACAACTGTAGACATTGAAGTAACTGGTGGGCCTGTTTATAACTATACTGATTTTGAGGAAGGAAGGAAGAGCAATATGGTAAATGCTGCATGCCAAACTAATAATGACCTGGAACTAATTGTTACAGAATATAAGAAAACTGTTAACAAACTAAAGGCTACACTTTGGAGAAAGAATGCAAAATTGGCAGATTTACAGGCGCAGCATGATAAAAATGCTCTAAAATTGAAGGCCTACGAAGAAGATAATCTGATTGAAGCAGTAGGAAAAATAGCAGATTAGCTGAAACCGGGAACACTGGAGCAGTATTTCTTGTTGACCAGATTCTCAATTTTCATAAACGATGCCCCAAATGGAGTAATGATGTAATTCGTGAATGTATTTTATGGAAAGTTAGATCACCAAAAGGTTATGATCATGCTCGTGTTAGAAAGCTGCTTCGTTTGCCTTGTAAGTCAACTCTTGCAAAGTATGTAGGCCAAGCTTCAGGTGCAATTGGCATCACACCTTTAATAAAGCAAAGGTTATGTACTGAAAAAGAAAATTTTACATCTGAAGAAGAATGCTATGCTTCATTAATTATGGATGAAATGACTATTGATCAGAAGCTAGTTTATGATAAGCAGTTAGACAAAATATTTGGTTTTGTCGAAACAGGTGAACATGGAAAGGTTTGTGAACCTCAAAAAGCAGCCAATCGCATGTTGTGCTTTCTCCTCAGGGGACTTTCATCTTCTTATGCTATACCTGTTGGGTATTTTTTCACATTCTGTTTAAAAGGTACTGAATTGCTAAGGATGATGCTCGATGTTTTGTCAGAGGTAGAAAGCTTAGGTTTTTCAGTGATACGTATTGTTGCTGATAATCATCAAACAAATACAGCCATGTTCAAAGCTCTTGGAAATGGAGAACTTTTACATAAAATACCTCATCCGTGTAACACCATTAGACCCCCTCTTTCTGTCATTTGATCCAAATCACATAATTAAGAATTTGCGATCCATATTATTGGAAAGAAAGATGACAGATGGAAATGAATGTATTGATGGAGGTTACTATCTGAAGATTCTTTTGGATATACAGAAAAATATTCTAATTAAACCAGTGAGATTCCTAACACGTGCACATGTATTTCCAACTAATCTTGAAAAAATGAAAGTAAAGAGAGCAAGAGACATATTCTTACCTGTTGTTACTGGGACGCTTAAGTTTTTGAAAGACAACCCATTTTGTCACAAAGATGCCTCTCTTTTTTCTGGTTGTGGTGCAACAGTTATGCTCATGGAAAATATTCACAAGTGGTATGAGCTACAGGATATAAGTAACTGGAATGAACATCTGTTCTCCATACTGCCAAACAAAAGGCCATTTTCTGAAATTAATGATGAACGGCTCAATTGGCTGCAGTCAGATTTCCTTTCTTACATGGAATCAATGAAAAAAGGATGCAGTAATATGAAAATGCAATTTCTCACAAAAGAAACTTACAATGCTCTCTATCTGACAACACTCAGCATGGTTGATGTTGTAAAGTACTTGCTGAATACCGTCAAATTCAGATATGTTTTGACGAGGAGATTTAACAGTGATCCAATCGAGTCATTCTTTAGCTGCATTCGTCAGTTTAATGGAGGAAATGACAAATTAGATGCACGATCAGCATCTCTTACAACGCAAATGATTTTAAAAGTTGGTATCTTACAGGCTGCACAGAATGGAAATGCACCATGCTCTTCTTCCTCCTCAAAGTTGTTACCTGTTATGACAGAAACCAATTATAATGTTGAAGATAAAGTCTTTAAGTTGCATGATTCTTCTCTGTCTATTTTGCAAAAATTGCAATCTGTCACACAAGACTGCAGTGTTCCTTGTACAATTGAAAATGCTTCTCTGGCAGTCATCAGTGGTTACCTAATTAGAGTTCTTGAAGAGAAGGTTGCATGCTATGAGTGCCTTGAAATCCTCAACTATCCTGCAAGTAATGGAGCTCTTTTTGGCTTAATATCAAACCAAGATAGAGGACAGCTTCGTTATCCGAGACCAGCGTTGGTGGGAGTGATTAGAATCCTTACAGATTTTTTTGATGATGTGATGACATACACAAATCCTTGCCAGGCTGGTTTGAAAGTTAATCTGATAAAGGTCATTTTGCCATACTTAAAAAACTGCCCTGTACTGTGGTGTAAGGCTAACATTGATGGTGCACATTCAAATCACAATACTCGCATGTGCAATATTATAACAGCAAAGTTTGTTAGCCCTTTACTAACCAATTGGACTGGACAATTAAGTCAAACTGTAGAAAAAGTTCTCAGACTGTATCATAAGCCCACTTCTAGAAAAATATTAAAAATCTAATGTAATTAGATGTAAATATTAAGTCTAATTCATATTGTAAATTTCTGATGAGGAGGAAGCTAAGTACATGCAGTTTTCTGCATGTTTGTAAAATTCATTCAAAAACAGTGTACACTTTATTCAATAAATAAATTTTTTTTATGTAATAAACTTCTGCTTTTTCTATAAAGAATTTTATTTATATTCGAGATGTAAACTGAAGCAATGTTACTTTTACCATAGCTATACTTTTAATTTCAACTTTAAAACAATATATGTTGCTTTTGTTCACAATTCTACATACTTCTCCAATATTAATTATAATAAATTCTTACCTTCAATATCACCATATTTCCGCGAAAATTTTTCGAAACTTTTTTACTAATCTAAAAGAATGTGCTTATTTTTGCGAAAAAATAAGCAAATTTTTTCGAAAGGTTATATCGGTATCTATTCTTAGAGTCTTAATTAACAAAAGTAATAATTTCATAACAGATATAATATACAGCATTTTAATAAATTATCATATATGGTCCGAAAATGTGAAATTTTTTATAGTAGACACTATAGGTAATCTAGTTTTGCTAAGTTTGCGTACTTTTCGAGTAAAAAAAAAAATATTTAAATTAACGATTAACTACTGGTATCTTTAAGAATCGAAAAGAGATCATTAAATAGTATTAGTGTGAAAAAGTTTGTATTTTCCATGCCAATAATACTCGGTTATTATTTCTTCCTAAAAACGTCTTATAAAAATAAAGGTGTGAAAAATACTGTATTATTATTTCGCTTTTTTCGAAGCATTCCCTTGCTTTTTTTCACGAACTAGGGAACATCGTTTGCAGCAGCTCATTTCTTGATTGTCAAAAGTTTTCATCATGCATTAATGAGAAAAATACTTAACGCAACGACGTCTCCAAACTCCTCTATACTGAAACGCTGACGATGGATGGTCACCGATCGTCAGCGCCACAAGCGGAGAAAATATCAACTAGCGTCTATACGCTCAGAACAATAGACAGGGAGAGTTGGTGGACGGCCTTACTAGCGAAGCGATCAACTGGCCTTGGTTAGGCTAATGAAATGGAGTGACCAGATGGTGATGAATGAGATCTGAAATATTCGAATAATTTCTTTTCTGGAATTTCTGATCTAGTCAAGGCTCACCAGTAACCAAACGGTTTCGTTCCCTGAACACTGGGAGTTCGGTTGTGGGTTTGCGCCTTGCCAGGACAAGCTGGCCACGTGGATTTTTCGGGTTTTCTCTACGTCTCCAACGCCTAGAGTAACCGTTAAAAACACCTCTTGGGAGGCATGCCCCTCGGTAAATCGCTCAAGTGTTGCATTGCCCTAACTTAACTCTGAGTCAGGCGCAACAGCGCCCTCTCGCTGTGTCTGGCGCCTGGAGAACACCCGTTAGCCAGTTTCAAAAATCAATTTTGTAAAAAGCATAGTTTTTTTCATAGTTTTGTGATGTTGGGTGTTTGTGCGAATGTGTTTTTGAAGTCCTAATCAACAAAACTACTCAAAATATATCGTTTCTATTTATTTACAACGAAAATAAAAAAGTATTATGTTTTAGGAATTTTTAAGGAAAAAATCGTCAACTTTACAAGCGTTTTTTACAAACTGTAAACAAGTCTGTAGCTATCTAAGCTCTGATTCGCTTTCCTGTATGTGTCTTTTAACTATCACAACTAATAAATGCTTCGTCACAAACCCCGGGCCAAAAATATTTCAGTATTTACAAAAATATACCCCTTAAAATTCTACAGCAACTAGAGGTAAAAAGGCAGATTATTGGCAGATAACATCGATAGTAAACTTCAGTGGCGTGCCGTGACATTTGATGACAGGGAAGCTGTGTTTCTGTAAGAAGCCGACTTCCAGGGACAATCAGTTAATTGCGCGTCAGTGATGGTCTAGGGCAGTGGTTCTTAACCTTTTTATACTCGCGGCCCACCAAATATTTTATAATTTTTTTGTGACCCCATTTTTTAATAATAATTTTATATTTGATAATTTATCTATAATAAATTGATTTTTTTATTATTGCTTTATTTTTTATATAATAAATGTAAATCATAACTTTATTATTTCATTATCTATTTAAATAACATTCAAACTTCACAATTAAACATGAAAACTCATTAATTTTTAACAGAAAATAAAATAAGAAACATGTCGATAAATCGATCCAATGTCGATGCTAAAACTAAACTAAAACTAAAACGCCCACTTGTCGTAAGGATTTTGCATAACTTTTGCAAAAATATTTAAATTTTCAAAGCCTACTATTTTTCCTAATTATTTTTAAAATTCCAAGCATTAATAGTTTCTTAAAATTGCTTTGGAATAAAAGAAGTAAATACTGCGGTGTAAGTAGCATATTTACATTTATTTCTTCTGTACTAACAAAGTTGTATGTAGGAAGAAATACAAAATAAATAAATAAAAACTAAATAGGAAAACTTTATCTTTCTTATTTCACTTTTCAATACGATATTCGGATTATACATCAATTTTCTTTTTATTATATTCTGAAGGAAATTTTGCATAATTTGGCGGCCCCCGGCAAACTTCTTATGGACCCCCAGGGGCCGCGGCCCCCTGTTAAGAATCACTGGTCTAGGGTCCATTCGTATTCATTTGTTCGATAAGCCAGTAAAAACTGTAGACTTCTCTAAATGTATTTTTAATATCACAATTACATTCTGAATCGCTAGCCACGATATAAGGGCTAAAATTAAAAATAAATTATAAAAACTTACTCGGTGAAATAAAATGTGCGGTGGATATACATACCTGGTACAATGTATTGTTCGATTGTATTAATATACTTTTAAAGAAAAATTATAATTAAAATATAGCTTTGTAAAGAAACGTACATAAAAATAACATAAAATATTCTTTACTTTTTAAATCTTAAAGCAATCCACTTAGTCAAATATCTTGATACGAGTAGCTAATGGATGGAACTAGTGCCGGTCCAGGTAGGTGTGTAGTGAGTGTGTGCGTGCCAAATCCCGAGGGTGCCGATACCGGTCAATGTCAAATGCCTCTTTTGTCGCATCACTAGTATATCTCAAAGGACGCCACAGGGCTGTTGTAAATTTTAAACGTTTCTCACCGTAGCTGTAAAAATCTAACTATGTTAAACTTAATAGTCATCTCGTTTTAATACCAGGTGTACACGGAAATCAGTTTCCCACTGTACTGAGCGAGTGATTGGTTCTGTTAAGCTTTTGTTGAAGTAAAATTCTGGCTCTTTCAACAGGGTTTTATTTATGTCCCCATTCCCTAATCTCTTAATTATTTAGTCACTTCTTAAGTAGAAATAAGTCGAAACCAGTTACTTTGTACCTGAATATCTGTAGTCTTGGGAAAACAGTGGAAAGACAAATTTTTATGACAACGGATATATAAATCGTAAATTTAAGGAAAATAAATTCTAAAGCTTTTTTTTTTGTACCATTGTATGTACTGTACGTCTCATTCATTAAATTTGGTTGTAAATGATGCTGCCAAAGTAACAGTTAATTTTTAACACTGTACTAGAATTGTACACGTTTTTTCTGCATCCCCTTACAGATGGGACATACTAAATCGTAATGTCACCGGTTTAACATCGAAATCCGTAAGTAATATAAGATGGGAGAGCGGAATAAACGCAGAATAAATATATCAAATATTTTAATGGAGTTTTTTTAAACTCCTGTCAACTATACAGAACTATCATAAAAACGTGCCAGTAAATTCCTATCGGTTGGGTTAAGTTATAAATCTAGTCTACGGTGGGCAACCCTTTTTATAACATGGGCCAGAATAAATTTTACGTTTTTTTCCGCGCCGTAGTAGTTAATTGACGCCTTCTTGTGACTCGTAATTTTTTTAGTCTGCAAATATGAAATAAATAAATAAAAAGTTAATTACTACATTTATTTCTCTTATCGTTTTCGAAAATTACAAAGAATTGGAAAAATAACTATTAATTAGTTATTTTTCCAATTTAATAATCTATTAAAGATCTCGCGGGCCGGATAGAAACTTTTCGCCAGCCGTAGCTGGCCCGCGGGTTGCCCGCCGTTGATCTAGTCTCCTCCTGATTCACATAATCGGGCGAGGGTGGCCGAATATCTAGCAGGCGGCTAACAGCCCACAACCGCTCCGGGATATAAAGTCGCGTACTCTTTACGCGTGTGTCGCTTCTACCAGCTAAACCGTGACGTTTGTGCTATGTAAAGCGCATGCGCCAATGCCTATAATCTGGCTGCTTGGAAGTTGACAGGCAGGCGGATAACAGCCCACAACCGCTCCGGGATATAAAGCTGTACTCTTTACGAGTGTGTCGCTTCTACCAGCTAAACCGGGTGAGGTTGGTGCTCTGTAAACTGCATGTGCTAATGCCTATATAATCTGGCTGATTGGAGACTGACCCGGTTTCGACATTCCTTCCGCCACCGAATTATTCGAATATACAATAGCAATCTTATCGTTTTTTTTTTCACATGTAGTATAGAAATTTGTAAAAGATACATAATGCAGTTATAATAAAAATATTAATTTTAATTAATTCAAAGTACGTTAAAATATGAAAATTTATATTTTATAAAATTCAAGGGAAGGTCATTGGAAGGTGGAATCGGCGCTTCCATCGCTTCCAATGACGGCACGCCACTGGTAAACTTCTTTTACACTGTAATTGATTAAGTTCTTTGTTATTAGATCTACGAATCATTCACTTGTAAAAACAATTGCCGGAAAAATTCGCGCAAAATTCCACGCCCCCTCAGATTATCACTTTGAATTATGTAAACAATCGCTATAAAATCGCTTGTTTTAATCGTTTTTTCACTTTTAATTTGCCAATGAAAAGTTGTTTGACAGTATTTAGACGAATAAACGTGTTTTCAAAACCGTTTAGCAACAAATATTCCCTGGAAAACTCCACCTTTCAACTTTTCAATACTAAGTCTATGGGAGACCCTCTTGACGTTAATTGGCTTTAAAAAACCTTGTTTATGCGCCTTCTATATTCTCATTGGTCATTTCTATCATAATTGACTCGATATCAAGTAATGAGCGTTCTTTCAGACCGTAACTCAGCTCCACCCCCTCGGTTAATCGCGCTAATTAAACTTCCTCCGTTAGGCTCGCGGGGTACCACTGTTACCTAGAACTTCGGTGTGGCTTCGTGTAAAAATTAAATTTCGTACAAATTTGAAATTTTTTCAGTGCGATTTTTAGTACTTTGAAGGAAGGTACTGAAAACATTATTTTTCGCCATTTAATAAATTAAAAAATACAGGCATTTAAAAATGACTGGCACACGCCTGTTCCCCGTATGCCTAACACAGGGTTTTAATAAACAAACAAACAAACTGATCTAGTCAATCCATACTCGAACGAGATGGGTGGAAAGTAACTAAGCATTGAAAATTCGCTACAATTTTTGTAATAATATTGCAATCATATTAAAATTTATGTTTCTTACAACCAACCAATGGAATCTTATAATTTCTGCATCGATGGTATGGCAATAGTTGAGAGAGACCATATGCGTCATGGAAAAAAAATGGCCGACCGCATTATCTGCATGGGAGCGAGCACAAATTGCTACACGCTAAAATGTGGAAATCAGTACTTGCTGTTTAGAGATGGTTGCGTACGGTGAAGGAACGTCATGCTATATTTCATCCGGAAACAATCAAGAATTGTCTTTAGAAGCTAATGACCACAGGTTCGATTGCAGACACACAAAGAAGTGAATGGACATCAATGTCACAATTTGAGAAAAACGTGTCGTTGGTGGATGGCGTCGGTTTCACATTATACAACAGTTTATAGGGACTCCCCATAAATGACGTCCACACTGGGAAAGGGGAGGTTAATCTTACTTCAATACTGCATATAACCGCATTAACTAAAATTAATTTTCGCGTAATGTTTTCACTAACAGAAATGCCACCTCTCGAAAATTTTCGGAAGGTGGCCCCATCTGTATATGAAAATAAAGTTTGTTCTATATTTGTAATAGGAAAGAAAACATTTTTTTTTACTTTTGTTTAAATTATGAAAAAAATATATATATAATTGATCACATGGGTTGTTCACCCAGAAGTTGACCATGAAATTCCCAAGTCCGATCACTGATGATCCAATTGTCGACCACATAAGCCAATTGCAGTGTTTATTTATATAAATTCGGTTAGGTAAGTGGGAAATTTTACATGAACATTTATGTGAATTGTTGTTTATTTACTAGACAAATAATGAGCTGCATTGTTGCAACAACATCGTAAGAGGTTCCTGCTATTGAACATTTTATTTTGCTTCTCGGTGATCCCAACTTCATTAGTTGTATTTCAGTGGCGTGCCGTCATTGGAAGCGATGGAAGCGCTGCTTCCACCTTCCAATGACCTTCCCTTGTATTTTATAAAATATAAATTTTCATATTTTAACGTACTTTTAATTAATTAAAATTAATATTTTATTATAACTGCATTATGTATCTTTTACAAATTTCTATACTACATGTGAAAAAAAACGATAAGATTGCTATTGTATATTCGAATAAATCGGTGGCGGAAGGAGTGTCGAAACCGGGTCAGTTTCCAATCAGCCAGATTATATAGGCATTGTCACATGCGGTTTACAGAGCACCAACCTCACCCGGTTTAGCTGGTAGAAGCGACACACGCATAAAGAGTCCTACTTTATATCCCGGAGCGGTTGTGGGCTGTTAGCCGCCTGCTAGATATTCAGCCACCCTCGCTCGATTATGTGAATCATGAGCAGACTAGATCAACGGCGGACAACCCCCGGCCCGCGGGCCAGCTACGGCTCGCGAAAAGTTTCTATCCGGCCCGCGAGATCTTTAATAGATTATTAAATTGGAAAAATAACTAATTAATTAGTTATTTTTCCAATTCTTTGTAATTTTCGAAAACGATAAGAGAAATAAATGTAGTAATTAACATTTTTATTTATTTATTTCATATTTGCAGACTAAAAAAATTACGAGTCACAAGAAAGCGTCAATTAACTACTACGGCCCGCGGAAAAAAAACGTAAAATTTATTCTGGCCCACGTTATAAAAAAGGTTGCCCACCCTAGACTAGATTTATAACTTAACCTAACCGATAGGAATTTACTGGCATGTTTTTACGATAGTTCTGTATAGTTGACAGGAGTTTTAAAAAAATCCATTAAAATATTTTATATGTTTATTCCGTTCTCCCATCTTATATTACTTACGGATTTCAATGTTAAACCGGTGATATTACGATTTAGTATGTCCCATCTGTAAAGGGATGCAGAAAAAACGTGTACAATTCTAGTACAGTGTTAAAAAATTAACTGTTACTTTGGCTTCGTCATTTACAACCAAATTTAATGAATGAGACGTACAATGATACAGAAAAAGCTCCAGAATTTATTTTCCTTAAATTTACGATTTATATATCCGTTGTCACAAAAATTTGTCTTTCCAATGTTTTCCAAGACTACAGATATTCAAGTACAAAGTAACTGGTTTCGACTTATTTCTACTAAGAAGTAGTTAAATAATTAAGCGATTAGGGAATTAGAAACATAAATAAAACTCCGATGAAAGAGCCGTTACTTAAACAGAAGCTTAACCGAACCGATCTCTTGCCGAGTACAGTGGGGACTGATCTCTTCATAATATTAGATGTAATAAAGACAGAAATTTTTCCAGTTCAAGGAGAGTGACCAAAAAGTTGTAAATTTTGGAAATTTCCGTGGACACTTGGTCCTAAAACGAATTAGTTAGAAAACGAACGACGGACAATCTGTTAAGTTTAACATATTTAGATTTTTACAGCTATGGTGAGAAACGTTTAAAATCTACAACAACCCCGTCGCGTCCTTTGATATATACTAGTGACGCGACAAAAGAGGCATTTGACATTGACCGGTATCGGCACCTTCGGGATTTGGCACGGACACATCTACCTGGACCGTCTCTGATTCCATTCATTAGCCACTCGTAGGCAGCTATTTCACTAAGTGGATTGTTTTAAGATTTAAAAAGTAAAGAATATTTTGTTATTTTTATGTACGTTTCTTCACAAAGTTATATTTAATTATAAGTTTCTTTAAAAGTATATTCGTACAATTGAAGAATTTTTTGTACTAGGCATGTATATTCATCACACATTTTGTTTTACCAAGTAAGTTTTTCTGATAATTTTAATTTTAGCCCTTATATCGTGGCTAGTGATTCAAAAATTTATTTAAAAAAGTTTTGGCTCGAGACCATATAATGAAAAAGAAAACATTATTAAAAGAGAAAGACCAATGCCTAAATTAAATATAAATACGTCAACAAAAAATTTCGACATTTTGACGATAAAATTTATGACGAATGACGATTCTTTCGTAAAATTGAAGCAATTTGGAAATCAAAGCGGAATAGAATTTAACATTGGTAGACAATATAAAATAAATATTGAAAATTATAACGAGATAATTACGATTAATAGATATATCTAAATTAATAGATGTTATATGTTTTTTCTCAAAGCGAGAATTGGCATTTAGAGGGCGTAGGGAATTTATTGAATCTAATAACGGAGGTAATTATATTGAACTTTCTTATTTATTAAGTACGTCGGATAATCTATTAAAAATACATTTAAAGAAGTATACGGTTTTTACTGGCTTATCGAACAAACGAATACGAACGGGCCCTGACGCTCAATTAATTGATTGCCCCTGAAAGTCGGCTTCTTACAGAAACACAGCTTCCCTATCATCAAATGTCACGGCACGCCACTGTTGTATTTAGTGATGCAAGAACTTTTCTCGTTTTCCCCCTCTGCCATTACATTTCCTGGAAAATCTTTCAGCGTTTTTCTTCGGTCTTTCCATTTTCTTTCTTTCTTTTTCTTCAATAAAATATATTTAGTTATAATTTTTACACGCGGTATCGCTCGTTTCCATTTTTTAAATAATTCCAGATATTTTGGTGCCTTAAATACTATCTGTTTCTTTGGATAATAATTGCAAAGGCAATTATGCACGCGTCATTTAAAAGACACGATTTTGTAAGAATTTCTTAAAAACACTGTCGAGCGAGGCGACAGTAAATGGTAAACGATAGAGTACCTAGATATCAGAGTAGACATACGAGTCATCGCCACCATGTTCTATCGATTTTCATCACGTGGTCTATGAGTTTACATTAAGAAATGACGATTTTTTTAGTTTAATAAAGCATTTTATACGTAAAAATGTTTTTTTAAACTAATCTAAACTTTTTTAAACTAAAAAACGATCTTTTTTTAGTTTAATAAAGCATTTTATTCGTAAAAATGCTTTATTAAACTAAAAAAATCGTCATTTCTTAATGTAAACCCATAGACCACGTGATGAAAATCGATAAAACATGGCGGCGATGACTCGTATGTCGCTACTCTGATATCTAGGTATTCTAGTAAACTAGGCACCTGGTAGCGAACGTCTGAAGTACTACCACATTCCTAGGCCGCGGCATATGTTACGCTACTGTGGGTACGTTCGTTAAGTCGAACGAGTTAAACGCATTAGTAACGAATCGTTCGAAAAGTAGTACTCTCGCTCAGTGCGCATGCTCCGCGGTGATGACGTAAACTCTAACGAAGCTCACGAAGGAAAGAGTTACTAGTTTACTTTGTTAAGAAAATGGCGCCCGACGATATCGATGTTTCTAGATCTACTCGAGTGTTTAAATTGTGAATTAAAAGGTAAAATGATTGAAATAACTGTCCATCCTAAGCTACCTAAGAAAAATATTTTGGATAAGGCTGCACTAGCAACATTCATATCTTCAATTTTAGAAACAGCCATTTAGTTATAACGAATCGTTCGAAAAGTCTAACGAAACAAGAATAACGATGACGTCATTCTCGTTTAACTCGTTTTACTTAACGAACGTACCCTGTATTTCCAATTAAAAAAAAAAAAAAAGCATTAATACGATTTTACTGTGAAATATAAAGTAATTATATTTTTCGAAAGGTGACTTTCTTATTTATAAAATACAACAAGCAAGATAGTTTTTTTCTGAAAATAATAAATTAAAAAATTCCCACAAGAATTGGCAACATGTCGCAAGGATGACGACAAATCGACAACAGAAAGATAAAGATGGTGGGCGCGCGTAATTTGTACGTTCGCTTGTTCGAGTTGGTTATTTAATTAAGTAAATTATTAGTTATGTTGAGTTGAAATGCTTATTTTCGTCCTCTGATGGGTGACTATTTGTTATTTTTGTTTTTATCCTTATTTATTCGCGATACACGACCTAAAAGTAACTTTTGTCACATTATAAGGGCTCAGTGGGTTGTTTGTTATTTCGGTTAATGTTACCCTTGGTGCCAAGATGGCGGCTTGTCTCTGATTCCAGCAAGGAAACAGTGGGACGCACGTTCTAACCTAACCTAACCTATTCTAATAATTTGGTTGCTAATAATTATGGTAATTTATTAGAATAGGTTAGGTAAGGTTAGGTTAGGTTAGAATGTGCATCCCACTGTTTCCTTGCTGGAATCAGAGACAAGCCGCCATCTTGGCACCAAGGGTAACATTAACCGTTATTTCATGCTGTGGAATGCGAATGAATACATCTAAGATGGTTTCTTTATTAAATAAGTTTAAGTTTAATGTTGTTCGTATTAAATTATAGAAAAGTCTGGTTAATTAAGAAAGCAAATGGCTTTAAAAGGCTTTTAATACCTATCCGTGTATAAGGGCCATCCGGTTATTAGTTCCGGTGGACAAGGCTTTAAAAGTCTTTTATCGTGTTTAATAGTTTATTTATATGAGGAGTGATTTAATTAATGGACGAGAGCAAAAACTTTCCTTGAATGTTGTCTTGGGAATGTTCTGGCTATTTGTCGTTTCCAAAATACTCACATGCTGACGACATCGTGTCCGAGCATTAAAAGCATCTTACGAACCATTTTTTGACTGCGGGCAAAGCATCGTTGCGGCTAGTATTTTTACAATCGACAATCACTGCTGTGTGCGCAAGGTCCTACCTTATTCCTCAGAGTTGGCACATCCAATTTTTTGTTACCTGTGTCTGAAAAGAATGTCGAAAGGAAATGTTTTGCATGCTGTCAAAAATTAGCTTCTGAGATACTTTAATAGGATAGATACCAGCAAAGATCTGCGAGGTTCAAAGGAAAGTATTTTGAGAAAGACGAATGGCCGGAAGATTTCAAAGATGACATTTAAAGTAAGTTTGTACTCCCATCTATGATTTTGATGCTCATTCTTGTACTTCCGGCTTTGATCAAGCAAGCAGATTGTTTGCAGCTTAATGTATTTATAAAGTGGTCATTTATACTTCTGGTGGAGAGTGAATGAGCAAATGAATGTTGGCAGAGTCAATGCCTGGCCATTTAACCACACTAGCAAATGATAATATAGTAAAGGGCATGCATATGCTATCTTTAAACTAAATAATGACATGCAATCTCTTTGTTCATTTGCTGACTGCAAGTGTAAATAAATTGGTACTCTGGCACTTGCTGCTGGAAGTATAAATAAGCCCTAGAGTAAGGTGTTGATTTACCGTGCAACCTTAGCTTGGTTTCAAATTTCGCGTGACACCTAAATCCTTTAAATTTATGAACGTCGTCTTCAGGCAGAAAACGACGTTCATAAATATGTCAAAACACTCGCAGGAAAATACTTATTTTAATGTTCTTTAACGCCTCTTCATGTGAATGTTTCTCTTGTATCCTTTCAATTTAAAATTTTTCTTAATTTTTAATTTTTTTTAGTGGAAAAGTGTTTGTCATGGAAATTAATGAAGACGGAATTGAAGATAAAGAGATAGGGTATGAATACCGTAATTTCTAATCACATTTTTATGGAAAAATTATTTTTAAATTATGTTTCCTTAGTTATCAAGAATGTATAATGCCATTCCAAGTTTCAAATTCTCTGGCTCCGCTCTGGGATCATCAGATTTGTGGACCGAGTAGCATCGTCCGTCTTTGTCCGTACAGGTAAGGTTTCGTACACACAAATTTCTTGATTTATAAAATGAATCTCTTTACACATACAAACTTTAGGAATCCGATTCTACTGATCAGAGATAAAGCACTCAGTTCAGGATGGAACTTATTGGAAGAGAAAAAGCAAATAACGATAACGTCCTCTCTGATGGGATTAGTTAATTTAGATTCAAGTAAGCCTTTTTTTATAATTTTCTAAGAAAAAACCAGTTTGAAATAATTTGGTATTTGAGGTAGACATTAGGCACCATCTCTTAATATCTAATACTTAATATCTAATTATTAATAATAGCAAAACAATAGCCCAATTAATTATGGCAATTGTTTGGTTTAGTATCGACGCATTGTGCTTTGGGATGTTTATTATATTTAAATTGGTGTGTCGGAAATTTGTGCAGGAAGCAGTTACATGGGATTCAATTGTTTTATTAATTTGCTAAAATTTTCTGGCCTGCATTTTAAATAGTCTTTAAGTTCTTTGAATTAAATATTTGTTTTCAAATCTAAATGTTTCAAACAATTGCTCCAAAATATTTAAGAAGTGATCAATAAATAGCCAATAATAAAATGTAACGAGTGTTTTGTATGTAATTACTCTAGCTCTTTAGGTATTTATTCCACCGTCTACAAGCTTCGTGATTCCACGTTTAAAAGATGTCCCAGAAGGATTTTGGAGCTAAGTGCGGATGATACCCCGTGCCTTTTAGTCATATCAAAATTGCCTGACTTTTTGTTGCTTTCATTAACTTACCAAAGAAAATAAAAGTTGTATGGCCTTCACTTGAACTAGACTTGGTGTATGTTGTCTGGTTTATACATATTTGTGCATCAATGAATTTCTGTGGTCCAGTCAACTTCTAGAATTAGGAACTATATTATGGCATGCTTTGTAGAATGAATGCACTTTACTTTAGATCTGCTTATTGGCTGGTTATTTATTGATTGTCTTTCATACTTTCATTGCAATCTCTGACAGTTCTTAAATATCAATTTAAATGATAATAATTTTAGGCAATTAAATATTTACCTTATTAGAAGTGCTTGACGGGAGATTTGACATATTGCTGCAACATTTGGAAGGAAATGGAGGTGCACAACCATCTGTTTGCGATATTGTCGTGCCAATTAAAGTATGTAATTGCTCTATGTTTGTTTGTATTTTCTGCAGAATTTGTTCGGATGATGATAGTTGCTATTATTTTGCTTCAGTTTGTGAAAAAATCTTGCCACGATGACTTTACAGATGAAGATTTTTTAAACGATGCAGATGTAAGTCTTCTTTTAATGAATGTAATTTGCTTACAGAAAATTTAATTTTAAAATCTTCTTTTTTTTTTTTTTTTAAGGCTATTTGTCTGAGATGTCGTAATGATTCTCCCATCGTACCAAGTGACTTTGTCAAATTGAGAATTTGCTGTGCAATTCGGGGTCCCAGCTGCCTGGTGTCGGCAAAAATGGTGGTGCCGGACGTGGAATTCTCGGTCACTCCTGTTCCTCGGATTCCCATCTTACAAACAGCCCTATCCAATAAGTTGCTAAATTCGGAGAACGAAATGCAGACGGGGTACGTTACAAACGATTGCTTTGCATTGAAATTGTGCACTCACTAATTGATTCCTTAATTGATTTACTAGATTTGTAAGTATGGACAAGATGAGAAACTTGGTGATGCTTTTAGAGAACGATCCAAAAGTTTTTGGATTTCCGATTGTCGGAATGTAAGTAAAACTATTAAAATTTGATTCATTTAAATCAAAAATTGAATATTGCAATGCAATTTCAGATGGGTTAGTGGCATTCCTAACATTTTTCATCCATTTGTTTGGGTTTCCTGTTTACGTTACATCAGTTGCTCGAAATATTCAGAAAGGTGACATACAAATTTATAAAGCAAAATATTTTTAAGCTCATTTATTAATTTGTTTTTCTTCCTTCTTAGATTATGTCTTCCACCTCAAACATTTATTGTTGTTCTCTATTCTTCCTTATATGGTGATCCGGAATTTTATGACTTTGTCACCAGATCTGGAACTTGTCACTTATCATACAATTTGTATACCGGATCAACTGCGACATCATTGGCGAGGGTGAGTTTATTGTAAATCAAGATCAAAATACCATATTTAAAGGGACACACTACTGAAATTTCAAACTTTTTTAGTAATTGATCTAAAGCAATGAAATAATCATATGTTGTTAAACTTAATGTGGTTTAACAACTTTTATATTGAATTAAAGATTTAGGTAATTATTTTAAGAAATTTTTAATTTTTTTGTTTTGCCCTAAGGAAATCTATTTTTAAAAAATGATAACTAGAGTATTAGATATTTATCTATTAAATTAATCTTTAATGTTATAAGAAAAGGATAAAATAAGTGGTTTTGGTGTATGAGATAAATATATTTAATACTGCTTAAATTACTTTTAATATCAAATATTTCAGACTCTGTATACTTAATCATTTTTTTTATATTAATAAATTTATAAGTATTACATAAAATAAAGTATATGGCCCATTTCCACACATATTAGTGAGGATATGTGCTAAATTTCACAAATCTACATCCAGCAATTCTTAAATTATAGATTTCCCAAAACTGTAAAATAGCAAAAATCACAGTTTGAGAAAAACAAGTTTAAAGTTTTTAAAGAGAATTATGCATATAAAATTGTTAATTCTGGTTTAGAAAGCTCCTGCTTCATATACTATGCCTCTGTAGCTTCATTTTTATCACTTGTTTTCAATCTTTTCATTTTTTTTATCCTTTCTATCTTTTTTGGCCTTCTCACTTGAGAATCTAGTAGCATCAGATAATTTCCTTTTCAATGTAAAAGTTGCTGCTTCCAGATGATAATTTCCAGTAGGAATACTTAATTTAGTAAGGGTGTTTATAAATGCAGTAGGACCCCTATTAAACTGCATAATGGCCAAGGAAGTTGCTGTAGAAATTGTTTTTAAAGATGCAAAATTAATTTTAGGACATTTTTGCCAAATAAGTGAATGAAGACTTTCATTGTTGTTTTGGGTCTTATTTCTAGTACATCTTTTTAAAAGTTCTTGATCAGTCAATTGTTTGTATATAGGCAAAAGAGCTTGACCAATTTCTTTTGGAAGTGTGGGTGTGTGTTTTCGTTTTCGAGATGGCTCTTCAAGAGCTTGTTTAAAATGAAACCAATACTGGACACTGGTGAGACAAAATGTATGATGTGGCTCTTCATATGAAAAAGGAATGCAAAGCAGCATTTCTCATTTTTTCAATATCTGGTGCATTATTTTTTAATGCTTGTCCATAATAATTTTGTATTTTTTCATTTGTGAGACGACCTTTACCTCCTAAATTTATTCCAGTCAATTTACTTGTTTCTTTTAATTTTCTTAGTGCCAAACCCATTCGTTTTGAAACATGATATATACATTCTTCTTTGCTAATTATATAATTTTCACCATAAATATTTTCCTGTAACTTATGATATGTTTTGGAGTCACCATCAGAAAGAACAGTCAGATATCAAAGTCCATATTTTTCTATTGAGCGTCCAAATAGTTATAATGCTGCTTCCACTTTCGTGGCACCTGATGATCCACTGTAATTTATTTGACAGTCATGATTTTAAAATTTTTTTAGAATTTGCATTTTTAAGCAACAACCATGACAATATTTGCTCATGACAGCAAAATGAAGACAAGACCTGTCAAAATATCAATAACAGCACCAATCCCAAATAATGATGAATGACCTCACTTGTGCCATGTGCCGTCATAACTAACAGCAATATTAATAATATCATCATCATTAGCTGCATCCAGTTTTTTATATTCAGTTTTTATTATCTTAGGAACTTCCTGAAAATGTTCTTCTAAAACTTCAGATACTGCATTATCAACTGTCTTAGAGATTGATTGAAAAGTTTTCAGATGGAAAGGTCTTGGAATATTCATCCCAGAAAAGAATTTGCTAATGTAGTAAACCCAAAACTGTTATTTTTTGCTGATATTACAGCCAAAGTATTAATATCAGAAGTTTTATTTATTTTATTAAAAACCAATGAATTTACTTTAGTAATTATTTCATTACAATTATGGCAGAAGCAATACCTTCACTTTTTTTCTATTATCTTTAAATTCTGATGATAATATTTTGGGCATGCAAGTGATTTTGTTAAATTTTCAATTGCTTCTAAACTAATAATTCTAATCCAGGGCATTGATTTTTCCAAACACGTGGCCTGTCTCCTTGAAATATTTCTGTTTTTGATATGAAGTTGATCCTATATTTTCATCAAAATTATTTGGTGCTTTAAATTCTTTGGAAAATGTCGAATTTTCGGCACTTGTGCAGTTTAGTGGTACGGCTGTTTGAAAGGTTTTCTTCCGTAAAATTAATCGATTCTAGACTAATTTGACTTGAACATTTCTGTATAATTTTTGGGAAATACATATAACTTTTTTAGGAATAATCCATATAAAATATTGTGGGTACCGAGGAGGGTCGACGAGGTCAGACCTCTGTTTAATGTCGGCAACAAGTCGGAGGGACTTGCCCACGAGTCAGAGATGGCTTATTTGTCGGTAAGGATCCCGTAAAAACGGGATTTTGTTCATCCGGTCGAGTGTAGGAGGGAAAGTGGAGTCGTGGTAAGACGATAAGCGAATATTCGAGCAAACAAGACACCATTTAACAGGTTAACAACGATTTAATGGAAAACAAAGTATACGTTACAAAAATCTGACATTAAAAGGGGTGACATATATATATATATAGCTCTATATAGCCCTATCACGCGACGGGAGAGAGAGAGTTCACATAAGTGGGTTCCATACCTCTGGGACAATCAGTAATTCTAATATGCTGTTCGTCACGATGATCGAATATTCCTTTCTAGGGCAGGTTCGATGGCACTTACGGCACAATAGTCAAATATATTCTCGCGACTCGATCTTAATCGATGAAAGACTCTCCACCCAGAGGGAGGAAGGGAGCCTCTTATATATCTTTTTCTGCTGGGAATTTTTGTCACGTGCAGGTGCTTAGGCCATAGGTGTGCCCGGGATTGGAAACAATACGGCGAATTCGGACGCTAACTATAAACTTAAGTTGCAAGATGATCTGTACGCAGCATAAGAACAATGGATAGTTGACAGTTATACGGCCGGGGACGCATATTTTCTCGTCCGGGACCGTTTTTAGGCAGGATGTTTACATCCAAGTCAGTTTTTAGACGGGCTGTTTATAATAGGAGAATTTTTCGATTCGATATAGGGATTCATTTTATTATAATTCGTATTATATTCGGATTATAACCGGATAGAGGAAAGGGGTAATTATTAATTCGAATATAATATATTACAACGTTCGTTCCAGGGGATTTCCAGATCTCACATTCACTTTACGCTTTCTTTAAAATCATACTTAATTAGTGTGATTTTAAAATGATTTGTTCTGTTATTGTTCGGAGGGGCAAGAGGTATGGTTACATGAAATTGATGTGGGGGGTTTTTTTTTCTCTCTCTTGATGATAAGTAATCGGTAACAAAGTTTACAACGAGCGGCGACTTAGTCGCGTTAAACAGAAATTCTATATCAAGTATATACAAATAAATCTTGACGCGTGTTCGACGCGTGACAATCTTTATAGCTGGAGGGTAGGAGACGTAAGTCCTGGGTGGCTTGGAAGTGGTCGGTTGGCTGGATGACGTCATTGTTGAGTTCGGGTCGAGAGTGCAGTTCAAAGTTCACAGTGAGTTGAGACTGTTCGTTGGAATTTTCTTTGTGTGAAGAAGCTAGATGGTTGGTTGGTGATCGTTACTATTTGAATGTACGGATATAAACGGTGTCGGATACTGATAAAATCGCAGGTAAGTTGGGAAAGGTTTTCCTTTGTCGTGCGTCCACATGGATGGATTTCTGGCACTTAATTCGGATGTCTGGTCGTAACAGGTTCGTGAGTCCGCATTCTACGGGTTGAGGTGCTGAAATTGGACTGTTCACAGTTAGGAAAAATTTTAGATCAATGAAAAGGTGTTCGGCGTTCTCACGGAGTTCGGTACAGAGGTAGGAAGATTTACAATAATTGTCGATTTACTCTCTCTCTCGATAATTTTGTCTAAGCTCAAAACTAGCTAAATATAAAAATTTCTCAATGGGGTTAACTAAAAATTAAAATAATATGGATTATAACGCGGATACGAAGGAAAAAAAAATGTTTAGGATAATATAAAGTAAAAATATAAATGGATTACAATATGGCGGTTGGATGTTTAGTTAAGGTGCCCTTAATAGGTTTGAACAACGGGTTGTTGTTTTCGTAGAGTTAGATCGCCTCGGGGTGTCACTTCCTGGGAAGGGCTAGGCAGGGTCTCGGCTCGAGGTTGACCTAGATTTTCGTTGAGGGGAATTTCTTCCGGTCTTATTTCCGGTGGACGTTGTTGGTTCGTTGAACGACTTATTTTGCATCGTCGGTAATATCGAAAGATGCAGATGAGGCAGAGTCCAATAACAATGATCCCAAGGCAGCTGGCGATTAGGGTTATTACCGAAGAAGGGGAGGATGAGGGAGTTGATTTCGGTGTTATTCGTAACAGGTGATCGAGGTCATAGGTGACGGCTGATAACGATCGATCGGCGAGTTTAATATCGGAATTCGCGTTCAAATTCACGCGTTCGGGTGTTTGTGGTTCGACGAGTCGTTTCTGGAGTAGCTGAATTTCTGTTCGGTTCAAGATTTGCTCGATTTGGGGAACCACTAAGTGTTGCGCAATTTCGAGTTGTAGGGTTGTTTGCATTTGGAAGTGCGAGGTGAGGATAATTCCAGGCAGGTAGCCTGTACATGCGTTTTGCAGCTTGATTATCCCTGTATTGTTGATTCTGTGCGCGGTAGATGAAAAGGGTGATTTCTGATGTCTAGTAGGACAACGGATAGTTAAAGTGAGAGGGTCAGAAGTGGAATAGATCCACATTCCTTGCTGATCCACTCTCTTAAAAATGGGTGCATATTTTGTTACTATCTGGCGAGTGCAGAGGTCTTTGACCTTGTTTTCATTTCCGCTAAACAGAGCATATTCGCAACTTTGTTGAGGGAATCGTTGTATAGGAACGTCTAGGGAACAAATGGGTAAATGGGCCATTTGGCACAGTAGTAATTCATGTCGTTGCAATAACATGTAGGATTGTCTATCCATAGATAGAGCAATGATAGGATAAACAGTTTGAAACTGGAAGAAGGTTTTGAGGGGAGATATATATGTAGGAAATTTTATAATCTCATACATATCAAAGTATCCACTTGGGGTGATCAAAGGAATTTTGGCAAATATTCTTAATTTGCCGGGCAGAGCTACGGCAATGGTGGTAATCCACTGATAGTACTTAAACAGGGTATCCGGTTTAATAGGTTCGATCATGGAGTAGCCTTCAGGCAGCTGAAGTTGAATATCCCGGAGAGTTTGTAACATAATCTCTCGGGAGATAAAATAAGAGCTTAATTGGCTATGTTCCAAAACATCAATCGCTTCTCGCAATGCTACTAACTGGAGGTGGAATTCTTGGATAGAGAATTCGAGTATTCGGAGTATTATTTCACAAGCTAATTCGTAGCTATATAGCTTCATTAATTCTTCAAAAGATTCTTGACGTTTGAATAACACATAAATCTGATGTCGGTTGGTTTTGCTTATATTGAGAGTATCGTTTAACAAGGTAGCCTGCGAGCGTAATAAATGGATAATTCCCGCATTTTGCTGATTGAGATTTGATATTTCGGTATTTAAGGTCTCGATGTCATCAGAGGTGGCTGTTCCGAAAAGGAATTTAAGAAGTTTTCCTCCGCCGTCGATTAGACCTCGTTTTTCTTTCTGTGGCACGGGTAAAGTGATTAGAGTAGTGAGCTCCTGATATTCTCTACGATAATTAAGAAATGAAGCTCGCATCACCTCGAAGCCTTTTGTAGGGACATGTTCAAGTGGTTGAAGCTTCGCCTCCAAATAGCTCAGAGATTGTGAGATGAATTGAATTTGGCGCTCTACATGTTCGAAGGAGAGTTCAGTGACCAAGGTCCAGTGACTTGCGGTCATTAGGAAATTTCCTTGATGAAGGAAGATAACGCCTTTCGTGAGTTCCATGGAGGTTTCCGTTGGTGTGAACTCGATGTGGAAGAGGAGAAGGAAAAAAAACTGAGGATACTTCATCCTGAGTAGTGGGTAGGGCGCACGTCTCGCTAAAGCCGTTGGGTTCAAGCTTCACTTCTTGAGCTAGGGTGTCGTTCACTAGAACAGGGGGAAATATTTGTTTGTTAATATGGCGGGTCCCTCATAGTTCTACAAAATAGTCTATTTTAGGGTAACCGATATTGTTACGGTAAGTTACGTCGGGCGCGACAAAAGGCGGCCGTAGAAAAATGGTCACCGAAATCAATGAAGGACAAAAACCCTTTATATTTTTTTTTCCTCTGTTTTTATTATGGATTTATACATATTGAGGTACTTAATATATATATAAGAATATAACGATTATTATACATGTGGATAATCAGGTGATTGGTATAATAATATGGTCCATTGTATATATTCCCTTACAGATGTAGGAAGGAATGATACCAGTGTTTACGGGCAAGAAGCGTGGCGGCGGTTGCCCGAAGGGAGAGTTGATCGGGAGGCTCTTCGGGACGGTGGTGGATCAAAAAGCGGAGTGCGGGCGGTGTGTGGAGTGACATTGTTTCTTTGTTGATAGGCCATTACAGATATAGAAGGAATTTAGCAAGTTAATTTAGTTGTCAAATTCGTTATAAAATCTGCCATAAGTACAAATTATGGGGAAGATGACCTACTAGAGGCAGGTGAAATGAATCGAGGTATGCGGCTGCGCGTGGGGTGAGGCATTACCCAAGGGAGTTCCGCAACCGGCCCTTGGCTTCGAAGGGCGTACGGGGGGGTAGATTCCGGTTCTTCGTCTGATTCCGCCTCTGAAGCTTCGCTTTCCCGTTCATAGCTCGGCTTAGGTTGTTCTTCCGGCAATGGAGGGAGTATAGAGGACAAGGTGAAGTCATCTTCAGGAGGGGAATAAACACTCGGTTGTGGCGCGGCCTTTACTGAGTCTTCTCCCTGTGATACGACGGGTTGCTCGTCGATCATGTCAGGGTTATTTTGCTGTTTTCTAGGTCGCTTAACCTTTCTATGGGCTGAAATTTTTCCTTTTGCGCTCCGTTTTTGTTGGTTTCCTCTCCTTTCCTTCCTTTCAGCAGAAGTTAGTCGTTCCATTCGGAGGAGGTCCGACGGGTTTTTCTCTCTTTTATGGCGGTCTTTCCGCCGCCTTTTTGTTCTGCGCGGCCGTCTGGCTGAACAAAAATGTATCGTCTTCCGATTAGGTAGAACTATTTGAGCATTCGCAAGGTCTAGGGTTAATCCGGCGGCTTTGATGATGTCTTGTCCCAAAATCCCTTCACACGGGGTTGTGACCTCGGCTCGTACGATATCACAGGGTATATTAACTTTCCTTCCTCGGAATTTAAAAGTGGGTATTGCCGTTCCTATGGCGGTGGTTGGCTTCCCTAAGACGTTTCCTAATTTTTGTTTACGTCCAAACTTTATAGAAGCTTTTCCTTTTAATCTATTGGCTAGGGTATTTGATAAGAGCGTGCGCTCTACTCTAGGGTCAATTTGCATTTTCACAGGAACGTTGTTAACATAGACTAATATGATGGGGTTATTTCCTGAAAAGGTTGTCGTTAGTCCTATTTTTCCTATCCAGTGGGTTCGATCCTCAGCGGTAGGCTGCGGTCGGAAACGGACCCGGTTACTGTCCGAACCTCTTTCGCGTCTCTGTGAGGAGTCATTTCGTTGTCGCACACCTCGATTGTTATCATAATGATCTCGGCTATCGAGCGAATTCCGGATTAGGTTAGGTTGGATATTTGGTCAATCGGATCGACGACTAGGAGGACTAAAACGATTTTCGCTCCGCCGGAAAGGCGGTTTATTAAAAGTTTTATTAAAGTTCCCTCGATTATTCTGGCTAGAGATAGGGTTTCGAGAAGTAATGCTAGGAGAGTCGCGTTTTAAACCATCCATTCGAGTTTTAAGCTCCTCCACCGCGGCGGTTAAACGTTGGAGATCCTCTAAGGAGGGGGGAGAATCAGTCGATCTATCGGTTTCCCTAATTGTACGCATGATCCCTCGCGGGTGTGCGGTGAGATTCTCGATGGTTTCTTCGCTAATAGCGGTTTGTAAGGCCTCATCGAACGTTGCCGGTTGTCTGCTCATGGTCCTTTTTCGGATCCGGATATCAATCCCGTTTAAAAATTGTGCCTTGAGTCTCTCGTCTAGCTCCTTTCTTTGAACTCTTTCGATAATCGCAGTTTCCGCAGCATTCGCACCGGGTTCGGGCTGGATCTCTATCTCCATCGCCAGCGCTTGGAGTCTAGCGGCATGCATGTCTGTACATCCTCGTCCGGTTTTTGGACGCAGGCATAAAATTTTGATAATCTAAAGGTAAATGGCTCGCGTTCGAAGCGGGCTATCATTAATCTTTTAAACTCGTCGAAGTCATCGACTTCTTTAATTCGTCTGTCCTTTCGGACAAATTCTCTAGCTATTCCCGTAAGTTTTAGCTTAGCTACCGCTAACATCTGTGCCTTTGACCAGGCGGCGACCTTGGTAACGTCCACTAAAGAATCGAAAAAATCAGTTATTCTAAGACCACCTGCTTCTCCCGTGAATACTGGCAATAAGGGTATAATACCGCCCAGACCGCCCAACGTGAGGGGGTTCGGCGCTGGATTAGGATTTGGGTTGCTTGGCCCAGCCGCAGGATGGGGATTGTCCTCCATTGCGTTTACGGCTCAATTCTAGTATCTAAGGTAGAAAAAGAGACCTAATTCAGACGAGGTCGTATTGCTCGGATATGGCTTTTTTCGTTCGCCTTACCAGGGTTCCGAAAAAGTCGAAACCCCACTTCTGAAAAACCAATTTGTGGGTACCGAGGAGGGTCGACGAGGTCAGACCTCTGTTTAATGTCGGCAACAAGTCGGAGGGACTTGCCCACGAGTCAGAGATGGCTTATTTGTCGGTAAGGATCCCGTAAAAACGGGATTTTGTTCATCCGGTCGAGTGTAGGAGGGAAAGTGGAGTCGTGGTAAGACGATAAGCGAATATTCGAGCAAACAAGACACCATTTAACAGGTTAACAACGATTTAATGGAAAACAAAGTATACGTTACAAAAATCTGACATTAAAAGGGGTGACATATATATATATAGCTCTATATAGCCCTATCACGCGACGGCAGAGAGAGAGTTCACATAAGTGGGTTCCATACCTCTGGGACAATCAGTAATTCTAATATGCTGTTCGTCACGATGATCGAATATTCCTTTCTAGGGCAGGTTCGATGGCACTTACGGCACAATAGTCAAATATATTCTCGCGACTCGATCTTAATCGATGAAAGACTCTCCACCCAGAGGGAGGAAGGGAGCCTCTTATATATCTTTTTCTGCTGGGAATTTTTGTCAC
Organism: Centruroides vittatus; assembly: GCF_030686945.1. NCBI lineage: Eukaryota > Metazoa > Arthropoda > Arachnida > Scorpiones > Buthidae > Centruroides > Centruroides vittatus. Next base: position 138,906 of record NW_027121033.1, read on the forward strand.
GTGCAGGTGTTTAGGCCATAGGTGTGCCCGGGATTGGAAACAATACAGCGAATTCGGATGCTAACTATAAACTTAAGTTGCAAGATGATCTGTACGCAGCATAAGAACAATGGATAGTTGACAGTTATACGGCCAGGGACGCATATTTTCTCGTCCGGGACCGTTTTTAGGCAGGATGTTTACATCCAAGTCAGTTTTAGACGGGCTGTTTATAATAGGAGAATTTTTCGATTTGATATAGGGATTCATTTTATTATAATTCGTATTATATTTGGATTATAACCGGATAGAGGAAAGGGGTAATTATTAATTCGAATATAATATATTACAACGTTCGTTCCAGGGGATTTCCAGATCTCACAATATGCTATAAACAAAAAATTGTAGGAATACTTACCGAGTGCACACCGTTCAAAGACACTATAGCTTAAGCTTGTTTTCGTTGCGGAATGACACATTGGACGGAGGATGCATACGAAGCGTGTCACGTGACATTTGTCGGTGCTGTTCGGTCACATTATTACTCATCTCTGACATGTTTCCTGATAACTTACTCTTTATGTGAAGAATTCGCTGAACTTTGAAGACATCACCTGATAGATCATAATATACTACAGTATTTTTATTGTAACTAGAAACGACTTATTATTGACTATTGAAGCGTCAAAGGTAAAACTGCTTGCTAACGACAATAATTCTATCATGATATATATTATGATGATAAATATTAATCAAATGCAACATAAGGTGTCTAATGTCTTGATGTAAATAAATATTATACAATTTTGTTCACCACACGAGAGATTAGGCCATTTGAAAGTAGAGCAGAATTATTAGTTATTTATCACATTATCATACGTTATTATAATATGTTGATTTTAATCCATATTTAGAGTGGAATGAAGTTTTAATATTTCTATTAATGATGTCTTCAAAGTTCAGCAAATTCTTCGCAAAAAGAGTAAGTTATCAGGAAACATGTCTGAGATGAGTAATCACGTGACCGAACAGCACCGACAAATGTTACATGACACGCTTCATTATGCTTGTTTTCATCGCAAGGCAGCACATTGGACGGTGGACGCATATAAAGTATGTCACATGACATTTCTCGATGCCATCTGGCCTACTCTCTCGCCTTGCATCTGACATGTTCCTGCTAACTTAATAATACAGCCATAATAATGAATAAATATATGAAACAACAAAGGTAAAACCACTCATTAACAAGGATAATTCTATCACGATATTATGATGATAAAAGTTAATAGACATATGTTGCATTTGACTGTCTTGATGTAAATAAATATAACTGAAGCGAGAAGAATAAGTTATCAGGAACATGTCAAATGCGAGGCAAGAGAGTAGTTACGTGGCCGAATGGCATAGGGAAATGTTACGTGGCATACTTCGTACACGTCCGCCATCCAATGTGCCGCCCCACGACGAAAACAAGCATAAGCAATGGCATCTCAAACGGGGTACAATCGGTAACTAGTCCTATGATTTTTTGTTTATAACACTTTATATACAGATCGCTCGGAGAAATGTTATGCGTTTTCTGAATGTCTGTTAAATATATCTTTTTAAAAAACAATAATTAAAAAAACTCATATTCCCTTAAACTATACCGATTTTAGTGAAATTTCTGCCTGTGTCCCCTTAAATTTAAGATTAGTATAAAATTTTTAGGTTCCCGTAGTGGATAGCAAGGTGACAAAGATCGAACTTTCCAGGATTGCCGATAAAACTAAGTTGGAATTTTTGAACACTACGGAGGAAAGATTAAAAGAAATGTGAGGATCAACATTCTATATTCTTACTGTATTTCTGTTTTAATTATCTGAAACAATTGTGCATTAACAGGAGTGCAGAGAAGAGCGAGAAAAAGAGAGAACATCGCATAGCCGATAATATTGACATGCCACAAATCTGTCCACATCCCCAGCAAATAAGGGTATGTTTTTAAATGTTTTTCTTAGCTGGAAACAGTATGTAACAGAAATGGAAAATAAGCTTTTGGGTGTGTTTCATTTTCTAATTTTTGATGAAGTGTTAATGCTGTTACCATTTAAAAACTTATGGCTCCTTTGTAAAATTTTAAAGATTTAAAGCTACTTCACTGGCCAATGTGTTCATTAATTATAGTACATATTAATACTTTCACTTCATTGTTGGAAACTATTGTAACAGAGCACATGCAACAACTGTAGTGTTCAAATCCATCAATCTTTGAATTGAAATCTGATTCAATTGTAACAAAATATTGAAGCAACACATTATTTCAGATCATAAATCCCAAGCCGACAGTACCCGATTTGTCTTTGTCAGATAGCATCAATCGACCGCTCTTGGAAACAAACGGTGCTAGAAAAGACATTGGAAAGACTCCTTTTGTTACTTCATACTCTTCACAAGACGAAAGAAATATTTCAAAATCTTTACTTACTTCTCATATATTAAATTCCAAAGAGTCGAGAGAAAATTCTTCAAACATTGCTCTTGGCGAAAAAGAGAATCCTGTTCATTTTCAAGATGTGCCACTAAAAAAGTCACTAATTCCTATTAAAAAACAACTTTTGCTTTTAACTCATAAATCCGATTTGGGTAAAATTAAATCTAAGTGTAATGATATTCAAAATACAGTTACAAACACGGAAACAGAGAAAGGACAGAAGAAAAATACTAATCCAGAAGAAATTCATACGAAAGCACCTGCATTACAAAAAAGAGCAAATTATCCAAAAGAAACATGTAACAAAGATTTGATACTACAAAAGGAAAATGCAATAACCAAAGAAATATTGAGAAAGGAATCCATATCCAAAGACATATATGAGCTCCTCAGGCACCAAGAAGAGCAGCTGCAACACTTACAACAACAGATACAACAAATCTTGAAAGCACAGAATGAAAATCATACAAAGGAATCTTCTGCTGAAAAACAGAACCCTTCCGTCTCTGTATCCACCATGACGAGTCTAAGTCTGAAAGACAGCGAAAATCAAGCTTCCAAGGAGCAAGATAAAATCTTAAAAACCGAAGGAGTCCAGACGGATGACGATCATTTTTACAGAAAATACAACAGGACTCGAACCATAAAAAGTAACTTATGTGAGAGAAGCAACCCTAAACAAAACATAAATAGTCAGATTAATAAATTTGACTCCCTCAAACAGTCAGATGGTTATAATGTTTGGGTTGCAGAACCATCTCTGCCTCTTGATGACATTCGTTTGGATACAGTGTGCGAAAACCACGAGAGTATCAGTTCATCCATATACGTCGATATACCAGATTATCCAGCCAGCACGTGCAGGTAACGTTTCATTTTTTATTAGGGTAGGAAACGGCGTCTAATATATAATTAACCTGATTTACAAAATCCGACAGTGGTGCCAACGATGCGGAAGAAAGTTCAATGTTGGGAGAGAGCGCGAGTATCGTTGGAAATGTACAGGTTTGTATTTTATTGTTTTTGTTCAAATTATTCTGAACTTAACAAAATTACATTTCAGCCAGAAACCAACATCCCAGCTGAAGTACCGAGTAACATGTTCTACGAAAACATTCTTGTAAGTACAAAATAACTGGAAAGTAATACGAGCGAGTATTTTTATAGGTATTAATTTATGCAATGTACAGACAATTTGTTTAATTGCTTTTTATACACACTATTCTAAAATACAGTTTGGTTTTAATGCTTCATAAATTGATCCACAAGATCCATCAAAACTCCTATTGGCAATCCTTTTGAACCTCGTGGCCAGATTCTTTGTCCAATGAGTAAAAAAAACAAACACTTGGGGAATCTAATTCCAAAACTGAAACTTTTACTAGTGAAAACCTGCTTTATGTTTAAACTTTTGTTTACACATAAATTTTACACACAAGTTGGGTTTTATGTCAGAAACTTCCTATAAAAATACTCTTCGTGCTATTGCCATCCTTATGTGGCATTTTAATCCTCCATTTCTCACATCATGTTCTTAGGGTAATATAGATAAAGTTCTGTCTAAACAAATCCAGAACAAAGTGGAAGAGTCCCCAGACAAAAATGATGATAAAGTCGAAAGGTAGGGATTCCGATCCACATATAATTTGTGTTAGAATTTGTATGACTTCATTCAACCATGCTTGTTTCTCCGGCAGGGACGAGGAAGATTGCATCAGAAGCAAAAATGTTCATCAGGTAACAGGTTTTTATCAATTTAATTTGTCATGTAAATTTGATAAATAGGAGGAATCCATCATTGCATTTATATTTTAGTTAGATACGATCCGGGAAGTCGTCCGTGGCAATCTGTCAGAGAACATCTATCAGAATATCTTGGTAATTATTTTTATTTAATAAAATTGAAAACTCAATAGTTTTTCCATAAATGGAATCTGTCATGAAGAGCTTTCTGCTCTGCTATTCATACAAGCAAATTTACAGTTCAGGCTCACTGGAGGCTTTCAAATTAATTGTATTCATGTGTCTGGGATAAAATTAAAATAAACAAAAGTAGAACCATTCTTGTTCATGATTTACCATCTTATTAACCTGTTGGCCAAAATATAGCACAGAATAGTTTGGGCTGCTATCTTGTACTAAATTAAATTAAATTATTATTATTATTGAGTTGTCTAAAAAAAACAACCAAAAGTGAAACTCAAACCCATGATTTACTTTGTTTACCATGTAGATGCATTGCCAGTTATTGCTTGCTGTCAAACCAATTAAGACTACAAAGTTCGGAGATGTTTGGGTAGCACGACTGGTACGTAGATGCATCTGCGTGGTGAAAAGTTGAGGGTTTAAGTCAATCTATTCTTTTAGAGCAATTAAATTATTAACCTTAGTATAAGATGATTATCTAAATGCCTATGTTTAGACCAATTGATATTTAAACTGTACTGGGTGTCCGTAAAGTTGCTTGATAAATTTGTAAAATTTGATAGTGTGCTATGGCACAGGTAGACTCGCAAAGCTTCTTGTCACATCTTGTATGTGGTATAAAGTGGTAAATTGGGGAGTTGTCACAAGTGTGACACTTGACTTTCTGGGAAACTTGTCACCCACAGCACTAGGCGATACTCAAAGGTATACCAATAAGCTGGCTAAAACTGCTTGTTTTTGATGCATAAACTAAATTTTTTAGAAATTGAGTAACAATTAGGGAATTCGATCCCGGCCCTTATTTCTAATCCCGGGATTATTTCGGTATTGATGTTTAATAAAAAATAAGAAAAGTTTACAGAAATCAGCTCTTTAATCAACAAATCAAAATTTAGACAAAAATCATATTTTACGGTATACTCCTAGCTAATCTAATCACTCTAACTCAGCGGTTCCCAACCACTGGTCCGCAAGAGCTAAAATATGGTCCGTGAAAGATTTAAAACTTTTATTCATTTTAAATTGTTATTCCCACATTGATACAAACTGAATTTAATTTTTAATAAAAATGTTATGTTTTCTACGAGGTATTATTAAAGCATGCTACTCTTGAGTTTAACGATTACTTATGTTAAAAGTTTTGATTAAAGTTTATTTTGCTTAAATCTTGTGGTCCCTGCTAACAACAATGAAATCAAAGTGGTCCCTGGTCAGAAAAAGGTTGGAAACTGCTGCTCTAACTAATCAGACTTAGAGTCTGAGTGATTTTAACTCTGGTTAGTCTGTCTTCATGTTAGTTATTCTTTTTCAAGCATCAGTGAGATTTTTTAAAATACATAAATTGAAAAAACCTTTATGTAAACAAACTATGCAAATAAACATTGAAAATTAACAAAAATCTCTCTTAACGTCAATTAAATCGACAACTTTCATGTAAAAACCTAGTAAGTAGGTAGTAAAGTAAGTTTCTCAGCAAAAAGTATTTAAGAAAAATGTGACTGATTAATAAAGAAAACTAATCCAATAGGAACATTCTAATTTGAATTGCAAAAATATGATCTGAGAAATAATAATGCATCCAGTGTCTCATCACCAAGTCTGCTTCTTAATTTGTTGCACATATATATGCTGATATATGGTGTTGTGCATTTATGCTCTGTCACACATATATACACAGGTGTGACAGAGCTGTGGACTGTACATCAATGCTAGATAACATAAACACACCTGACACGTGTTAAAATTTTGTTTAATCGACTACAGAGTGTATTTGATCCTTAGAAGCTCTAAATTTTAATATAGATGAGCATATTATTTATGTTCATTATTTAATTTAAATTGGATGCAACAACCAGAGGCTGGGGGAAGCACTCACTTAAGGGTAATGATATTCCTCCATTGAATGACTTATTAGAATTTTTGTAGGGTTATGTTAGAACTCTACAGCCAACCAAAAGTGCCCTCGACTGCACCAGAAAATCGATTGGTGCCTGCAAAAATACAAAAATGAAGTATATTACCAGGTAACCCAGTGAGAACTGCTTGCCTATCATTTTAGTTCAAAATACACAAAATTTTATATTAACAGAATTGCTTGCCTATCATTTTAAGAGCACTGGCACTGAACATTTTGCTTCTATTTTGCAACTTTTTTAAAATGAGGTCAATCCTGAAAATCTCGGGACTAAAAAGTGGTCGAATAGAGCAGTGATTCTCAAAGTGGGGGTCGCGAAAAATATTTGGGGGGGTCGTTGAAAAATTGATGCCAGATCAATTTTTTCAAATATTTTATAAATTTACTATGGATTCATGTTTAGAAATAAAAAATATATAAAATAATTTTTACTTAAATAAATTGCACATATAAATAATATTTAAATACGAGCCTAACCCCCTCCCTCCGGGATGTTTTTCGACACATACTTATTCTTATTCTTCGGGGGTCCTTTGAAATTTTTAAGTGCAGAAGGGGGGTCGCGGTCCAAAAAGTTTGAGAAACACTGGAATAGAGGATTTGATCCCGGGATCCCGAAAATCAGGATCCCGGGATCAAATCCTCTAGTAACAATGCAACATACTTAAATCATTTTTAACAAATTTTATGCTGTTGAATTACCAATCCGCACTCTGTGACAAGTGGACGAGATAGAAGTTCGCTGAAACTGTATGCCCAACAAGTCATCACAAGCTTGTTTAATGACCACTCAAAATGCCACTTGGCAACAGATCCAGAGAATTTCTATGGGCTCTTAAATTTTGTCAGTGAGAGATTGTCAGAAAATAGTTTTATCCAAAATCTTTGACTGCCATACTCAAAATTTGAAAAACTGTTAATGTTAAGAATTGCAGTCTTTTTTTAATTTTCTCATAGAATTCTGTAGATAAGAATAAATACAATTTAGTGCTAGGTGTTTGTCTTTGCCAAAGACTTCCTAACAGAATGAAACTTTCACTTTTGGTCGGTTGAGAATAATAATTTATACACAGTCTGCACCTGTAAACTATTGTACAAAGATCAATGTCCCATTCTAACCTGCAAGATTTTTTAAAAATAATTTGGCCTCACAAATTAAACTACTCTGCCTGTTACACCATAGGCAGAATTTAAGTTAAGAACTCTCGAGGAAATTTCAGAAATGGTACAAATTCCATAATAATGTTTCATCTGTATGGTGATCTGAAGGTAGTCAGACAAATAACACAACTGCACGGTTGTCTCGAGCCCTCTTATTTGGCTTTAACAAAAACAAACATGTGAAAGAGGAATGATTGACATATAGCCACGTGTAAATCATTCATCTCCAGACAGAAGATGGCAAATCTTCTGTTTCTTTTGCTAAAATCATTTCTATGAGAGCCTTTAGTAATTATCGAGCTCTAGCCTGTAAATTTTATGCAGACCATAGAGCTCAACTGTTTATTGTGCACAGAATTAATGAACTCTATTCTCAAATTGCAAGCCTGTTGTTTATGTAGAATTGACCTCTAAGTAATAAAATATTCAAACTACAGTAGAGAGTCGGTAATCGGCACGATTTTCAGTCGGACTGTGTCATGCTGAATCGAACGTTTTTGATACTAGATTTACTTCTAAAGTATAATTTTCATGTTTTTATATTCTTCAATATATTTATTTTGTTTGTACAAAATGAAGAAATAATTTTTAACGATACAATAGCCTCGATTATTATTATAAAAATTTTTGTTAGGCTTAAAATCGACGAAAATTCAACACGAAGCAACAGGCAACGAAGAAAAATTCGAACATTGGACAGGTTAATATATTTTTTTGTACATAATCGGTAATCTGAACAAATCACTAATCTGAACAACCCCAGTCCCCAATTGATTCCTATTAACGACTCTCTACTGTACAATCAACAGTGTGCTTTGTAATTTGCTTACAGCAACCAAGATTCCAAACTAAAAAAATCGTGGCAAACTACTAACGATGAAAACTGCAAGGATGTTTTCCATATTTCTATCAAAGAAGCAATTCTTATATGTTACATTATTTGTGTATAATGGAATTCATCGTAGCTAAAGTGTCACTTGCTAATTGCATGCAAAAAATGTGAATAAGCTTTCTAAACAATGAAATGGAAATTACTGCAATCTAAAAGAATTTTGTGAGTGACTGTAAAGTGAGAAAATAGTGTATAGATTGTTTGAGATGATAAAATTAGGCAAATTCAAGTATTATTGTAAATGCTTCTTTAAAAAATTTACTTGTTACCTACATAGTGTGTCCTCCTAATTTTTAGGAAAATATAAACGGATTTTTACTGAAGGCTTCGAACTCGGGACAACAGGTCAAGAGATCCGTTAAGAGTTCTCACTTGTATTCTTTTGGAAACTGGATGGCAGACGTGTCGCTGATTACAAGTGGAGAAGAGTAAGTTTTATCAATTTTTATAGTGTTGAGACTTTTAAATTAAAACTATTTCTTGCTTCAGTATCTCCTTTGGACTTGGACATCTTCCTAGGTTACGGTACACCACACTCCCCGAAGTCGATGAGAGTGTGGTGACAAATGCACTCGTCCTGAAATACCTGGGAGATGAATGTCCGTCCCGGCTCACCAAAGCAAAGTCATCGTCAGAGGGCCTTGCAAAGGAGTCTCTGGAGAATCGTCCCACGGACTTCACCCTGTATGGCCTGTCTCCGTCCAACGTTTCGTTTGCCACAAAAAACTATCTGGAGAAGCATGGACTTGTGGCAGTCCGGAGCACCCCCTCCCAAGAACAAACGCCCGTCAAACGAAACTGATGTGAAATGTAAATATCAAGGAAAAAATATTTTTTATATAATAGTAATCAGATTTCAATGTATAAAACATTTTTTTTAATAAAATATAACTGCACAAATTTCTTAAAATCTTGGAATGAAATACTTAAAGAACGTAGACTAGACGTGAAAAAGTGACAAATACGAGATTTTGTTTTCTCGGCATTTCAGTAATTCTAGTCTCGGTACAACAAGTTCCATTCATAAACTTTGTTGGTGGAACCGTTCATGGCACCGCCGCAACTTGAATGACGTTCAACAACAGACTAGAACGTAAGATTCTAACTTAACGCTTTGGTGGCGGCCACGATTCCAAAACCCGTCTGCTCCCGGGAATGCGTCCGGGTTTGCATGCAATAATTTAATGTGTCTGTACATCAGTATACGAAATTAACACATGGATTTTTTTCATCGGATATTCCCCTGAATATATTTTTTATGGAAGTTTTGTCAAACAGATAATAATATTCAAAATTACAAAAGCAGGCTTGTTTACTTAATAACAATGCAAAATAGTTTTTACTTTTTTCTACCATCCCGTTACATCAAAAATAAAGCAGTCTACTCACAACAAGACTGACAACGATATGATTGTAGTGGCAGTTCCTCTTGTCTAAATTACAATCAAATTGCAGAGACTACTGGGTTTTTTTTTTTATTACAAACTCTAAATCGTAACAATTAACGTGCCGTATGGGGAGGGGAATGTGCGGCTAGCTCTTCCTTTTGCAACTTTGCCTAATATTTGGAATGTTGCCGGATATTGCATTCAATATAAATAACTTTCCATGCGTGCAATTTTTTTATACAGATTTCAGATTTGCCATTACAGTCGCGTTTGAAGTCGGCGGTTCGGCGGGCCTTCCCCTCCCACCAACGTAACGGAACTCGATATATGTACATTAGTCGGACCGTCGGTAAACTCTGACACATCGGCGCGATTCCGAACGAATCGTGCCTTCAGAGTGGTGCCTGCTAAGATTTAATTCATCAGAAATGACTTCTATTAGTATCACTTGTCCTTGGGCTTTATTTTTTTACTGAACAATTTTTGAATGCAAGAAAACAAAAATCTCTTCATATTTACAAGGTTTTTTTTATACAAGACATTTTCACACATTCCCAGGTTTATCAATGTAACCTTGAATTAACATTAATTTTTGCAAATTTTTTACCAGTCAATATTTACATAAGGCAATATATTTAAGGAATCACCTTCGTATGATTCTCTAGTGGTCATTTCGTGCCATTCTTTCCACTTTCCTTCCCTGTCATATTCGCCGTTCACATTTTCCCAGTTCTCTGTCGATATCTTTAGGATTGCCTCTTCGGTTAGTTCCACTTTCACTGGGACATATTCCTCTTCCTCTTCTGGGATCTCTAATGAACTGATGTCTGGTAGTGATGCCATCAGCTGTTCTATCTCTTCCCCCACTCGATCCACGTGGATTTTCGGCTTTTCTTCAGGAGGAGCTAGATCTAGTTGCGCGGATTCCCGGGCCGGAGATTCCAGTCCCTTTTCGTTGGCAGACGCCTGGAGGAACCTATCCATCAGTTCCGATTTTGTTTTGTTCACTTCGGCATCGGAACCAAACAGAGCACAGTTACCTGATCGCTTTAACAGTAATCCCAGAGTGACATCGTTTGTCCTACAATTCCTAGAGTCAGAAGTTAAATTTGGTAATAAGTCAATAGAAGGCATTGCACCTTTCTTAGCCTGCAATTCGGCTATTAGTTGCTGAGTAGTTTTCACTTTCTGAAGTTTTAAACCGGTGGACATTCCTTCTGTCTTGGGTCCTTCATGGTGAGATGGTGGTCCGACCTTCTTTTTCTTCTTTCCGAAGCTGTCGTTAAAAGCACTTTCCTGTTCTTTTGTCTCGTCCTTGGTTTCATTTGCTTTAAAACTTTCGAACGCCGACCCCTTGCTGGGCATGATCTCGACAGTGACTCTGTTTTTGAAGTGAGCGGGATCCATCCCATTAGCCACATTGGCATTCAAAAGTACCTGGTCTTCTATGCGTCTCTTTTTACCCGCCAAACTGGGGGAGAGATCTTTCCTCAGCCTCTTGTTAGCTGCATTTGTTTTAGCTAAATCTAAACTGGAATGGCTAATTCCAGAATGAGAAGATATCGTAGAATGCTGAGCAGACGAGTGTGGCGAAGATGTTTCCTGAAGATGCCTACTCGGTAATGATTTACTGGAAATGTTAAGGCAGGGACTAAGTGACCTCGAACTATTATGTAAGCTGACCGGATTTCTTCCAGCAGGACTGTGAGGCTTGGGACAAGCCAGGTTTGTTCCAGACAGATGCAACTCCTGTTTCCCGCCAGCACCGCTCACCATTTGAACTGCAGCTAGCGCAGGACTGACAGGCTTGAACATCTGATTACAAGTGGCACTGTTTCCGTTACTGACGACGCTACCTAAGGCTTGATCCGACGCAGGCAATTTATTCGTCACATGCACGGAAGGCGTAACCGTCGTTCTGTTGGACCCTTGATGTCGAGGAGGTAAATGTGGACTGTTAGAAGCACTAGAACACGGACTAGTCGCTCTCTCAGACATCAATGCTGGACTGGCAAATTTGGCAATGCTGCCACTGCCAGTCCTACATATTGCTGGACTAGCTGGTTTGTTTCCTGGTCCAGGACCGGGTCCCACTCCCGGCCCAGGACCTGGACCAGCCGGAGTCATTCCCACTGGAGGAGTACTGATACTTCCCACTATTCTTTCTCCATTGATTGTTGGGTGGTCTGGAACCGGCAGTAGTTTTCTCCATTTCTTTACCAATTCTTTTGCTCTTCTAGCTAATTGTTCATTCGAAGTTTTCTTCCGGAGTTCATTTATGAATTTTCCTATTCTCGTTTTCTGAAATTATAAAAAAAATTACGTTACTTTCCAAACGAAACAATCTCTACAGAAAGTTTTATACACTTCAAATATTAAATAAAATCAACTAAGGCCGCGACTCCACTAGCCGTAAAACCCCTCACCGTAAAAGCTTTTAATCACGTGACCATGATATTTTACGACCTGCTCAGGCGTAAAATATCATGGTCACGTGATTAAAAGCTTTTACGGCCCTTTTACGGCTAGTGGAGTCGCGGCCTAAATTGTTGAAATGAACAAAGAATTACAGTAAGAACTTGATTATCTTTCATTCTTTAACCATCAGAGTCAAAATTCAGTTTTGGGAGTAAATTTACTGTTTTTGCTACTACTGTAACAAAGTTTACTGAATTTTACAGTATAATTCAGTTAACAATTGATTGTACAGTATTGTACCTATAGGATTGTCTATACATGGCAGTGACTACTATGTCTACTCTAAAATCTCATAGTTGCAAAATGGCCTGGATTGTGGAGAGATTTCAATCATATCACTATTTAGTCAACTTTGCTGGTAATGCCATCATAGTGTTGAGTTGACAAGAAGTAACACTACCATATTATGTGAACACTCAAGTCCTCTTTTCAGTTCTCTTCAAATCTCAAAACTAACATTTTTTCACTTAACTTGTGTAAGCACTTCATAAAAATTTGTCATAAGTGTGCAATTTTAAGCAAAACTCTTCTAACAATGAAGTAGCATTAATAACACTTCTAATCCAAACAAGCCAAAGAATATTTAAATTTTGATTTTGCAAGTATGAGTGACAAAGAAAGATGACACCAAAATGTATTCTGTATGGAAAAAAGCTTACAAATAGTACAATACAATGGTTCCTGCAAAGTTTGGTACATTTAAAGTTGAAATTAAGTCTTTAACTCCAAAGGTAAAGACTTAAACAAGCAAAATGTTTCAATAAAATTGTGAAAGTATCAAATAAAATACAAATAGTTTTATGCAAAGTTATAAGATTAATGATAGTAAAATTAAAACTACATACTACAGACAAGTCATCGTATTTCACAACATGCTTATAAAATTAGAGTATCTGAAAAGTTAGTATGCAGTGAGAATTTGTAATAACATTAAAGTTATATCTATGGTATAGTATAAGAAATCTGTAAGTGTATACAATACCATACAGTCAACTGGTACCAAATGGGCAACTTATATTTACAGATATCATATGCAATGCCATAACTTTAATGTCATCACAAATTTCTCACTGAATAGTAACTTCTTGGACATCCTGTAGTATTGTTTAGTGAAAAGGCAAAGAAATAAATAATAAATACAGTCGACTCCACATAAGTTGACACCCCAAGGGGAAGTGGAAATGTGTCAAGTTATCTGATGTGATGACTAAAGCGAAGTTGGAAAAAAAAACCACAAAACTACAATTAATAAAATACAGTAGTGCAGGCTTACAATACATTGTATCCTCCATTTACAATTACTCTGTAGATTAAAAACTGAAAAATTCGTTTAGTGTTGTTTGTTTTGAGCACTTAACCGTCTTGACTTTCTTTTTCAACAATCAAGAACGCCTTTAAAACATCATCTTCGCAATTGTCAATTGTTGGCAAGTAATGTCTAAGGATTCTTAATGCCTCTGGCATGAGAAAATGCAAAATTGGATTCTGGTGTGATGTTGATGTAGATTGTATATTTTCTTTTTGTTTATCTGTTATTATTTTATACATAAAAATACATAAAATATTACAGCATTTTTATTAATATGTATATATATTAAATATATTAATAAATAAATCGAGTCCCCCTCCTGAGAAAAAAATGAGTTTGCACCACATGCGGAGTGAATTCATTTTTTCAGGAGGGGGTGACAACTTATCGGAGTGTGGGACAGCAAAAGTATGTCGACTTATCCAGTGGTGATGAGTTAAATGGTATCAAGTAAACTGAAGTTTTTTAACATTAATGTCCATGTAAGTTGGCCGGGACCACAGAAAATTGAATACTTAACCGATGGTGTCGAGTTATCCAGGTGTCGACTTATGCGGACTTGACTGTATTACTTTGTCAGATAACACCATTTAAAGAAGAATAAAAGATACAGCATATAATTTTGAGGAAAGGATTGCAAAGAATATAAACATCATCTTTAAACCCGATATATTAAAGCTAAACACCAACCAAATGCCGAAATTCTATCAGGCTAGTTTAAGGTTAATTACTAAATAAATTACGTCAGCAATTTGACTTTAGAGGGAGGCGTTAGGTGCCATTTCATATAAGTTAACTATATAACCATCGACGGTTATTGTAATAACCGTTGATGGTTATATAGTGAACTTATATATGCTGGAAGAGGAGATCGAGCTGGAGGTCCGGATAGCGTAACTGCCAATGCATCTGGTAAGCAGGAGTTGTGGGTTTGAGTCCCGCTCCAGGCTGATTTTTTTCTCCCAGCAGTTCTAAATTATTTTAATTAATTAATTAAAAATTATAATTATTAATGTTAATACAAGATGGCGCCTAACGCCTCCCTCTAAAGTCAAATTGCTTACGTAATTTATTTAGTAATTAGCCTTAAATTAGCCCAATAGAATTTCGGCATTTGGTTGGTGTTTAGGATTGCAAAGAAATTTTCAAACAAAAACTGTGTACTGAGAAACATACAAACTCAGACTTGTGTATAAAAGGAAAAAGTAAATAAATTTTTAAGCTGCAGAGAACTGGATTAAAAGACAGGAGACATTTAAACGTTCAAGATAACAATTAACAAATACATGTTCTAAGGGTACTGAATGCAACAAAATTTGTACCAACAAGTTCGGTCAACAATACAATCAATAAAAGAATTTATTGTTCTTGTAAAAAAATTAATAGTGACATTTGCTTTACTATCTCTTCTCTAATAGAAAACCATTGTTCTCAAAACATTGCCCATAAAACTGCAGAATATTTTGAGTGGAATTGTTAGTACTTACAGAAAGGAAATGGTAAATTGTACTTACAGAAAGGAATTGATCGAACAGGCTATCATTGTGCATGTGCAACAATGTGTGAACATGCTTTGTGAAGTAGCTCTATCCAGAGTAAAATATTTTTAAAATATTAGAATATTCAGTTAAAAATATTATATTTGGTGAGATATTAAAAAATACATAAAAAATTATAAACTGATTTAAATTAAATCTGAATTTTAAATAAATTATTTCCCAAGTTTTGAAAATTTCAAGAATCTATTTTTTTCACTAGTGAATTTTGTAAAGATAAGAGGGAAGGGACAAATAGCGTTGACATAAATATGTTGATTTTATTTGATATGAATGCAATTCAAAATTAAGAATCACATTAATTTTTTCACATCTTTAAACAACAAAAATTACAACAAACACAGCATTTAAGTTTTTATATTCATTCATATACAATATTATCCTTTACTTTGTAAGTGTTGACATTTTCTTTTTGTATTAGCCATCGGCAATGTTCCCTCTAAGCTGCATGACTGTGCACTGCTCAAATTGTTGCCATGCAGGCAAGAATGCACACTGATTTGAATTGTTGTTTACTTATTTCTCACTCTGTCTGCAACATGATTATTGTTACGTATATTTCGATTAAATACATTAAATCATTAACAAAAGATAATATTTTGCATGGAAGTATGTTTTAAAATGAATTTTAATATCTACTTTATAATTAATTATTTTAATTTTTATTGGAAAAAATACAATTATATATGTTACAGTCAAAACCCATTTTTAGTTAGAATGCATTTTAACTAGTTTATACTGGACATCTTTGTTAAAACCCATTTTGTCTAGTTAAAACTAGTTTTAACTCAAATTCATTTTTGACTAGCAGTAAATTCTAGTTTTAACTAGACAATATGGGTTTTGTCTAGTTAATTTACTGCTGTACATGTTTTGATTTTAGATAAAAGTAGTTTTAACTTTTAACATTAGTTAAAACTAATTTTAGCTACATAAATATGTTTGGGGGAAATAAATAAAGTTATGTATAGTGATTCGGGGAAGATGCCTAACATTTTGCTTATGAAGGAAATTATAACGATAATTTGGGTTTTGGAGGCCTCTAACGAAAATATCATATCCTTGAGCATGTTTTTCAAATAAAAGTTTGGAGTATATGAAAAATAATTGTATATTGTGTTTGCAATGACGACTTTTTTACTGTCTGGCATTTTAGGCATCTCACCCAAGTATCCGGGTGAGATGCCAAATGCCATTAGGGTAAGATAACAAATATAATTGCATAAAATTAATTTTCAAATATCTTAACCAAATTTAATCTATTGCATATGTAGTACAAAGTACTTTATAGTAAGTGTAACAGCACAGTATATAAGTATTGTTAAGTTCTCGCCCATTCTAGCGTGCTCTATAGCTAGCTGAAAGCTCTTTTCAGTCCTAAAACCTTTTTGAGAAGTCCTTATGTAATTTCTATGCATAACCTGCAATAAAACGAGAAAACAAAAATTTATTAAAAATAGTCATATTGGAATTCAATTAACAAAAAATAGGCATGTTACCCCAAGAAAAATGTGGCACCTTTCCAATTTATCGGGGTAAGATGCATGGCGGAGTCATGTGTTCTAGCGTGTCCGATCGGAATCGGCGGCAGCTCACAATGGAAACTTTAGAACCTTAACTACATCACACATTAATTGTTTTTCGCAATTTTTAATAAATTCTATTTTAACTTTTAGTTTTAAAATGATTCCTAGAAACATTTCACAACAAAAACTTCGTTCTTATCTTGCTTTTATTCTTCTTGGATGTAGAAAATAAGGTAACGGTAGCCAACTACTGGTTTCCGCACTCAATATTGGCCCAACGATTCATCACACAAACACATGACAATATCTGACGTCACTGTTTGAAAATATCAAAAAGTAGGCATCTTCCCCTGCTTACCATCTTACCCCGAATCACTCTATATGTTGCAGTCGAAACTAGTTTATACTGGATGTCTTTGTTAAAACCTGTTTTTGTCTAGTTAAAACTAGAATTTATTGCTAGTCAAAAATGAATTTGAGTTAAAACTAGTTTTAACTAGACAAAACGGGTTTTAACAAAGACATCCAGTATAAACTAGTTAAAACGCATTCTAACTAAAAAAAAGTTTTGACTGTAACATATATATATGCTCAGAAAAATTTTTTTTTGCTCAGAGAAGTATATGTTCGCTCAGCTACAAAAAAATTAGAGGGAACATTGGCCATCGGTAATTGGAATTTTTTTCCTATTGGTGTACAACTTATATTAAACAAATGAAATAAGTATTATGTTGTGACATATACATTTATTATCAATCTACCATTGTAAAATAAAAGAACTAGCTTTTGAAGAACCTAACTTTACTAGGGTAAATCCCCAGAAGAGAGTGCAACTGCATCCTGCATGTCTCCCAAATCTGCACTCAGCTCCAAATAATAAGCAAAAATAAGCTTTGCTTATTTTGGTTTGACTTGTTTAACAGATTACACATTTCTTAAACAAGCCAAACCAAAAAATGTTATTTGGATTTAAATTCAAAGATAAACACACCAAATATAGAATTATAATTCCAATATAAATGCAAAAATGCAAGTAGTAACTTTGTTTAAATACAATGAAGTCCAGCATTAGTGTGTGGGGTGTGTGTGTAGATTTCCAAAGGCAAACTCAAAAAATTAGAAACTAACAAGTAATTTTCTATTCCAATAAAGCAGAATTTGACGAAACTATAGTTTATAAATGTAAATTTGTATAAATTCATTCATATTATTCTCTTGTATAAACAATTCCAAGTAAAGCTACCTCTAACTCTTTAAACACAAAATTGGCCTTATCTGTTCAAAATGAAATCGGCTGATGGAAAAATTGTTTGACTGGTTTTGTTATATAAGTACTCCTAGTAGCCCAACAGGAAGAAACAATTTAGTCTGTAGCTACATAGTAGGAGAAAGTTTTCAGACCTTAAAGAGTTAATCTATGCAAGGAGAGCACAGATTTGAAAGAAAGACTGTCTTATATAAGTTTATTATGTGTTGTATGACATATATCTTGTACAATATATAATGTAAAACCTATCATCATAGTTAATGCTGGATTATGAATGCTAGACATTACTATCAACAAGCTTACGGTTTTGTTTATGAAGTTGCTAAAAAACAGAAGGTCCTAAAGCAAAACCTAGACTGTCTGTATTTATACATCAAATTGCTGTTCAAGGAAGAAAAGTTGTGGTACATGTATGGAGATGATGTGTTGAGAGAAAGACAGTGCCAAAACTGGTTCACAAAATTTCATTCTGGAAATTTCAATATTGAAGATGCACCATGTTCTGGATGGCCAGTTGAAGCCAATGAAAACAAAATAAAGGTACTGATTGAAGCAAACTGCCAAATAACAACACGTGAAACCACTAAGAGATTAAATTTGTTAAAGTGAACCATTTATGATTACTTGAAACAAATTGGTTTTGTTTCAAAGCTCAATATATGGGTTCCACATGTTCGTAAAGAGAGATGCTCTCTTTGGTGGGATTTTAAGGAAATTTTTTTGAGCTTTCACCAGACAATTTAACAATTGATTCGAAAGTGTACTGCCATCAAGTAAACAAATTGAGTAATATCATCAAACAGAAAAAGCCAGAATTAATCAACAAAAGAGGTGTAGTGTTTTACCATGATAATGCCAAATTTAACACAAACAAACTTGGTAACTCATCAGAAACTGTTACAACTTGGATGGGATGTACAGTACTACCACACCCACCATATTTGCCAGATCTGGAACCCTCGGATTATTACTTGTTCTGGTCTTTACAAAAGTTTTTAAACAGTAAAACATTTACTTCAAATGAGAATGTCAAAAATCACTTGGATCAGCTTTTTGTATGCAAAAATCAAAACTTTTATGAATGTAGAATCATGCTACTACCAGAAAGATGGCAGCAGGTATTTGACCAAAATGGTCAATATATAATTTAATCAAATATTTATATATTATAAGAAAATTGTTTTCCCCCATGAAAAAAAAAAAACGAAATTACTTTACAAACAACCCAATATAATATATTTTATGCAATGCCTAAGAAAGATAAGATAGCAAGTACTTTAAAAACATTAATACCGTATATTTCTGTGGATAAGACAATAGTTGAATCATAAAAAAAAAGGTCCCCAAAATCCGGGTTGTTTTATAGGATAGATACAAAAAAATTAGATTGAAATTTATATAAATTAAAACCATTACAAAAAAATGGACAAACCATAATTATTTACTAGTAGAGAGTAGGGCATGTCCACAAAATAGAATAGCCCATATGACGTTTTTGTGAATAGTCAAGGTCATTACCTGAATGCCCGAATCAGTGCGAACGTTTGCAGCAATACAAGGCAGAAAATAAAATTTGTTCATTTGAAAAATTACAAATAGGACATAATTCCGTATATGCTATACAGTATTATCATCCAGATGATGATCGCTGATCTAAACTAAATTCATAGGCCATTGATAGTTTGGGGGTCGTCTTATAGGACAGATATATGCTAAAACTATAAAACTTTGACGAAAATTTATACCTCGTCTTATCTGAAGGTTGTCTTATCTGCGGAAATATACAGTATATATGAGATAAAAGTTTGCAGAAAATATCTGTAATATGTATAGGTGGAGTGAGAATGACTCAGATTTTTCTTTCAAATACTTTACAATTATATACTGAGTCACACTGCATGAAGTGGTGATGCTTCACAAGCAGTTCGCAACATGTCTATGCATACATTTCGTGGCACGGTAAAAGCAAAATTTTGGAGTATGGTTTAATATGTACTGGCTCATCAATATCTTCTTTATAGAAGTATCTAAGTAAGCATTTCATCACAGTCATCCCATATCCCCCATACTTCACCAGACCTTGCCTCTGTGTGATTTCTATCTCTTTTCTCCATGAAAACACACAAGGATGAAAATTCATTAACAAAGATGAGGTGATTGCCACTGCAAAAAGTGCTCTTCAGACCATGAGGGGTTCAAAGACATTTTCAAAAAACTGTACAATCACTGGATAAAGTGTTACTGCAGAATGTGAATACTTTAAGGGTAATGGTGTAAATATATGTAGAGTTAATAAAAACCTTTTCCATTTAAACTTTCTGAACATACCAAATAAGA
Source organism: Centruroides vittatus (assembly GCF_030686945.1). Taxonomy (NCBI): domain Eukaryota; kingdom Metazoa; phylum Arthropoda; class Arachnida; order Scorpiones; family Buthidae; genus Centruroides; species Centruroides vittatus. The sequence goes on from NW_027121033.1 coordinate 159,116, forward strand.
AATACTTTGCTATCTGTATATCAAAAAGATATCAATGTATATAAGATGTATATCAAAAAATCCAAAAGTAAGAGATTTTGAGGATGATAAAGCATTTGTAAATGACAGATACCTCTAATGCATCTTTTGTGATGCTAGTCTTCTCCAGAATTGAAATGACTTCAATGACAGTGGCCATATCCACCACCTGAAAAAATAATAATAATTCTTTTATTACAATGTTATCAGTTAATTTATTTTAATGAAAAATAAAAATATTTAACAACATTTTCACTAACTGATATAAAATATATTTTCAACATTTCAATTGAACTTTGAAATAAATAAGAAAACTACATTTAATGTGAAATTCAAGAGAGTAGTATCAGATAGGCATTTAGAAAACCCAGACATTAGCAAAATTTGACCAAAAGCTACGTCAAATGTAATCCATTGATTCTGAGATGGAGGATGTTATATATTAATGCAAAGCATCAGCACAATGTGGGATGAATGGCTAGACTTGATTTCACTCTTCTGCAGGCTCTTACCAAACCTGCAAAAAAGTTGGCTGTGTAGATGACAAATGGGTGGTGATGCCTCAATCTAAACTATTGCCACAAAAATACAGACATTCAGATCAAGTTGTGCCTCATATCTCTTGTCAAAGGGGCAACAGTGTTTGTATTTGTTATTCAATAACAAATAAAAAAATGTTTATCATCATTTGCTATTGCATATGTTCTGTATCAATGGTTAAAGCACCCAAACCAATTTTCTGAGCTGTCTGAAATTTCCCAATGATCCAAATCAACTCAAAAAACAAGCTGCTCTGAGAGGAAGGAAGGAAGGTAATACTCTCTAATCACCGGGCCTACAGCCATCAATACAACAATATAACTTACCATAGCCTTAAAGAATTAAAAAAACAAACAAACAAATAGTCATTACTTAATTAATACCCAGCCAGAATGCTTCTTAACTTTCACAACACCTTATCTCACTGAGAATTATTTATTACCTGTAACAAATGTTTTTAATCCGTTCTACAAGCCATCTTCAAGTTTTTAAAAATCATGGAAGATTGATAACTGTTCTTTTTGTATAGAACAGTTATGAACACATTCAAAATACAAAATTACTTGAATCCACAACCCAAAGGAATATACCATAATCCATCTCTCATTGCCATTCCGTGGCCGCATCACTGTCTTTATTTGCTGTATTTTTAGACAGCATGAGCTATTTCTGCTGATCACTCCACAACCAAATCTCAGGAGACTGCTATGCAATGACAGGGATGCATGCTGCTACCATACTTGAGAAGTCCGGAATATACCCTATCCCGTTGAAAAAAAACAACTTCTGGTATTCACACCCACTACATAGGAGCGACAACCAGAATGTTATCTTGCCGCATCTCCGAACACCAGCATTCCATCAAGACAGGCAGGTGTGACACTGAACTAGCACGGATGGTGTTACAACACCAACACACCCCGCTGTGAGACCATGTGGTGATGCTCAGGTATTGTGATAACAGGAGCCTGGTGTATATTTGGGAGGCCCTCCTTACCGTTTTACTAAATCTATGCAACTCCCCTATGTTTGAGTTGCCTGCTATCTGGGTCAACTTGTATAAAAGATTAAAACATCCTCTCTAGCTCCACTTCTCAGCAAATTATAGTGCATACGCATTGTCACCATGTGCATGTCATTTTAAATTCTTTACGTTTAGTTGTTCTAAGTTTAGTTTTGTTCCAAAGGACTAATGCCATTAGTTTTAAATCAAAATCTTTGTTCGAAAAAGGATTTTAAACATTTTTATTCACATGACAATGACGGAAATAGATTCATTGAAAGTGCTAGTAATTATAGAGATATTTATACATAGTTTAATGCCTATATGATAATTTTCTCTTCTCTTGCTTATCTGAGGTTAATTCAAAGCCTCAACAGAAACACCCTCAATTATAACAGGCAAAACATTGATTACTCCCATAAATCTTAGAACTCTGCCCATAATACAAACTATAATAATTTTCATATATATATATATATATATAGTGGGTGATCGGTTAATGAACAAATCGGATAACGAACACTTTCATGAAAGATTTTTATGTTTGGACAATGAACACCTCACAGAACAAACACAAGAAGAAGCAATGTAAAATAATGAATACCAATTGGTCTTCCCTTGTCTTCAGGCAACAATTCAAAACTTTTCAGAGCGCGGGAGTCGTCAACATCGACACTCAACCCGGTATATACTGATCAGATAGTATTCCTCCAAACTTCGAAATGCTCCCTTGTAATTCCAGCCTTTTATTTTCCTGACAGAAACAATTTTTTTATAGTATTCGCGAGACTCGTTAAGTTTTGCGTCAGTTTTTATTTTTGAAAGGTGAGAGTATAATAGCATAGGTAGAGAGTGGGCAGATGTCTGATGTTGCTAGGCAGTATGGCTTGAACAGGTCTGTAGTAGGCTGCAGTTCAATCTTCTTGATTATACTGTATAAAGATACAGTATAATCAAGAAGATTCAAGCAGTACAGGAGTAACGGAAATCACATCTGAGAAATAAAGAACATTGAAGAGCTCATAATGGAACCTAAAACTGATCTGACGACAGAAGAACACCAAGAACTCTTGAATAAAGAACACTAAGAAACTCGGCAAGATATGTTTTCTTCTGAAAAAAGGATTAATGCCGATATCAGCTATTAAAGATGTTTAGAAGAAGTGGGAGGATGTCAGAACAATGGTCTTAGAATGGCGTCCAAACCAGGTTGAGGTTAATAGGCTCAGGGATCTCTACAGTTACAATGCTATTAATTACATCTGAAAAATCCTGAAGACAGAAAAGCAATCAACATTAGACAGCTTCTTAACCCCCACAAACAGAAAAAACATGACTAATAAAAATGCAAGACTGTGTTTGTATATATGTATTTTTATTATTATATATAAATAAATGTAGTAAGAAAGTATATAATTTTTATTTTTTTGGGGTCTCCAGAACAAATTAATTAAATTCCCATAAAAACCTTTGATAAATCGATAATCGGTTAATGAACAATTCGGATAGCGAACAAAGTCTTGGAACGGATTATGTTCGTTAACCGATCACTCACTGTATATAATATACACACAGCTGAACCTCACTACAACATTTTGGGAACCAGGAAAAGAGTATTGTTACATCAGGGTTTTTGTTGTAGCGAGGTCTTAAAATTTAAGAACCAAGATTATTAAAAAAATGAAGATTAGTTTAAATACATTCTGTGTCCACATCTCAGTAAACCAATGGAACATTGTGCTGTTGACATCATCACAATTAGGTGTGACATTTCTGAAAATTTTAAATATCAAAAGAAAGAAACAATGCATCAACTTGTATATATTTAATTAGCATAACCTCATCTTTAATGTAATGGACCATCTATTAATTACATGCACAATTTTTGAGCTACTTTTCACCCTCTATCTCAATCATGTATGACAATATACTTTTGGTAGACCATCATCCTCCCTCCCTTATACTTAGCACAGTTAATGGATGATCTCTAAATCTGAATTATCGAAATTTATCATATTAACCACACTCATTAAATCAACACTTTCAAATAAATTTAGTGTGATTTAACAAAACTTTACGAGAAAACTTAAAACAGGTCTCTAACCCTTTATCTTATCAACCATCATAGTTGGCATCTTTCAGTTCATCCAGTATCAAGTGATGTGTCATCATGATGTCCTAGTAACCGACAAGTACTATTTTTAAAGTAGTTTATATATTTGATATAAATTTAAGTCGAGACCTTAACTGTATCTCAAGAGCATTCGCACTTCAAAAATAAAAACTATTGCATTAATTTAAAATTAAATATTTGAAACTTATTTAAATGAAAAATTAGTTTCAAAATGAAAAAACAAGTAATTAAAATATAATCAAATGAGAATTTTATCAGTATTTTATTTCATAAGAAGAGTAAGAATTCAATTCAAATTTATATAAATCAAAATATATAAGAAATTACACATATAGATCATATAAATATACTAGTAGCCCGAGTCGCCCCTGGTGAGCGTTCTTTACAAATTCCCATGAGGCACATTTGATCCACTTAATATACAAAAGTTTAATGTGCTTAATTTTTAAAAGTTTGATGCATATTATTTTAAGATTTAAAGCATGTAATATTTAAAAGTTTGATGCACTTAATACATATATAAATACTATATATATAATTCTTTATCTTAAAAACTAATCTTAATAAATTAATACACAAACAGCAAACAGCATTTCTATATTAGAAAGTGAAGATATTCTTTATTCAAAGTAATTGAAATAAATAAAATAAAGAAACTAGATTTTTGAAGTATATGTCTTTTTCTGCTCCCCCTTGCCACGTGGTGGGTCCAACTCATTGGAGATATGTATCGGGTTAGGGATGTTAGCGGATACCATTACAGACATGACATGATAATGGCTTATATATATAGATATCTCAATATACTAACATTTGAACTTAATTACACACAAATTCAACAGTATTGTCAAATAAGTGTGTAATTAATAATTAAATTGAAAATACTTCAGATTGGCGAGAGAATCAATGTTTTGATAGCTTTTGTTGTATTCAACGACTTCTTAATTTGAAAATGAATTAAATTAAGTTGATCAGGGCCACGCTGAACAGTTTTGGAATGGCCGTGGTAGTTAACTACAAAAAAACTCTATGGGCTTTTAATTCTATGAGCTAATTTTGGCATTCCCAAGATTGGAGCCAAGGGCACATGTCCACCTTTGCCGGCCCTTAGTTACACTGCTGACTACAACTTGATTAAATCATATTAAAAGTGTCTCAAGTCAATATTATACACATTAAGGAATAAAACAGTTATCAGAAATTAGTGATGGAGCAATGGGATGATTAATCAGAATTGAAAATTGAGAAGAATTTATCAATATTTTCAATGGTGATCAAGAACTTATCGTGACTAGACAATTCCTTAACATTTAATTAAATTAATTTTTCATTCTGGATAATAATTAAAATTGTTTAACAGTTTCATTTTGTTTGATAAAAATAAAGAATAAATTTATTTCATATTGCCAGTCAAGACATTAGGCAACATTAAACATATTCTGTGAGACCAGTGACACAAAACCTTGAAGATATGATAAGAAATAGACAGTACAACTTAACAAACACCTAATACTGGATTGTCAAGGTTTTTTGTGAAAGAAAGAATTATAATTCATCCAGTTTACAGTAAGAAGTATAGTTGTCAGTACAATTTAGTTCACACTGAGTGCGATTAACTGGTGAAAGTGAAAAACAGAGCGAATAACACATCAGACATGACAACGTTTCCAGCAAATTTTACATTTCACTAATCGCTTCAAAGTTCGGAACAGTCAAGCTTTTTCGCTAGCGAAAAAATTTTGCCACCAATCATATTCCTGCTGGTTGTCACACGTGGTTCTTGTTGTTTTCAAGATGGCTACAGAAACTTTCTCACACAACAGAGTAAATGTTATAATTATGGATTTTTAATATTCCTCTCACCCAGCATTGTTTTCTTTTTGATGTATCTTTCTTTCTCAATAAATAAACAACATGGTTAACGATGGAATATCAGAAGTGGCCATTTTGTTTTTCAAGATGATGTTTTCTCTTCCTTGCAAATGATTGGCTGCTTAAAATTTGCAATTGCTTTTCGCTTTTGGTTCTATGGGTCAATTTTGCTAAGTGAATAAAAATCGCTTTTCACATTCGCTTTCGATATTCGCTCAGTATGAATTAGGCTTAACAGCCTATTGGAACTAACAAGTAACCAAAGTTGGAATTTTTTAAAGGTTTTTTTTAGCAAGTGGAAAAAATTTCAGAATGCCAACTCTGTTTGGGCTATTACTTGGCATAAATTACTCTCTTCATTAACGTGCCATTGGCATAACGACAATTAGAAGTCAACTACAGTTCTATCCAAACAGCTACCAAAATTCTATTATTGAAATATTTATATTATGCTTAGCTTATTTAATGTTGCCACATATATTGCATCTACATTGAAAACTCTCAGTTCACCAGCTAATTACACCAAATAAGAAATTGATGACGTAACTGTTCTTGTGTTTTCTAATTTAATACAAATTATAGCATTTTGGGATTAAAAAACATAGCAAGAGAATAAATCTGCATCCTTTAGCATACTTATGCAAACACTGACATGTTTGAATGGAAGTAACTTGGCAACCTGCAAGTAAGTGGCTAGCACTATTATGTTGCCAGATTTCAAACTATATTCAACTATAACTTTGAAAAAAATAGGAATTAGAATCATAAATCATATTGGAATCTAGAATTTTCAGTGGAATCGGCATCATCGACATCACATATAGACTATCCCACAATCTTTACATGTTAGGATGCCTATTAAGAATCCACAATCTTATGCTTGCAACAAGAACCTGTAGCAGAAGCTCCAGAGATTATAATTTGTCAGAATCTCAAAATTTCCATAGGTAATGATGGTTTTTAATATATAATCGAGAATTTGGTTATTTTGATATATAATCAAAATATAATTGGTTATTTAATGGTGTGTTAACAGTGACAATACACAGAGAGACTTCAACAACCAAACTACAATAAACAATTGGCAGACAATTTATTAGTTTTAGAAATCACATACACAAAACAAACAATTAATAATGGCAATTCAGCTTAAAAACCAATGCCAAATCCGATAAATTTATACTAATTTAGAGATTAGAACTTCAAATGTCCACAAAACAAAAATACAGGTAATTGAAACAAATGAATTTATGCTTACTTTTATGTTTATTTGGCATAGGAATGAATAAACTATTAATAGCGAGGTTGAGGCCGAAGTTTTAAACACGAAAACGTGTACGTCAGACATTATGCACTACTTTCCTGTAAGCCTAGTAAGTTTGGCAATGGTGTTTGGAAAGTCAGTGGAACCATGCTCAACATTCCAAAGGCCACTGTCAAACTTCTAGGTTTACAGGAAAGTGGCACCGAACATCCGATGTACACGTTTTTGCATTTAAAACTTTGACCTCAACCTCACTAATATGAATTTTTATATTTAATTTCTTCATATCTTTTATTTATACTATAAAATTATTTAGGAAAATTTTAACAAAATTCAGTTCATTAAGGAACTTCAGTTTGATATCATTTCTCATCGCTTTCTAAACTGGATAATCCGAAACCACTGGTCTAACATCGTTCAATTCCTCATAAAAGAAATGTAGATTTCAGTTAATCTATTTGCACATCATCTAAGTCAGGGGTGAGCAACCCTTTTAATTAACGGGCCAATTTAAATTTTTTTGGCGGGCCGCACATAAAGTAACACTTATTAATAATTTACAAAACTTTATTTATAATAAACATTAGAATAAAAAAATATAAAATTTATAAAAAAAGTAAAGATTTCATATACAAATTTTAATGCAAAATAAAAAAAACAATAAAAAACAGAAAAACGAATTTACTTGAAATTTTTAATGAGAAATTTGGCACTGTTTTTTCGATACCAGCTGATCAATTAATGCGTACATGTAGCTACCTCATCAATCGGAATTGATGAGGTAGCTACACGTACGCAGCTTTCTAATCGTGCATCACTCAGTCTTGATCGGTGGTCATTTTTGATTAATTTCATGGTTTAAAATAATTGTTCGCAAACATGCGTACTTCCGAACAGAGACATCATTTGCTTTGCATTTTTCGTCAAAAGCGGAAATTTCTCAGGGTTCACATAAGATTTATAAAAATTTTCGATGTTTACTGAGAAAAATACATTTTTTAAATCGGTATTATTCTGCATGTCAATCACTTCCATTTGAAAGTCTTCGGGAACTGTATCCGCATCGATATTAAATGGCGAGGAAAACATTTTCATGGAAACCGCTGTCTTCTCAGCTTCCAACATTTGGAATCGTAATTGAAATTCATTGATTAAAATGCCTATATATTGTGCGTATTTTTGAGAAGTAGTAACGTTTTCTTTTTCTAAATGCGGAAAGTGAGACACGTCATTCTGCAAAAGATGCTGTTTCCACAATTTTAATTTGCGCTCAAAGCCCTGAATTTTATCATACAAATTGTGAATAAACTGTCCTTTGCCTTGAATTTCCACATTAAGATCATTGAGATGCTGAGTCATGTCGATAAGAAACCCAAAATCGCACATCCATTCTTTATTACCAAAATGAGGAAAGGCATATCCCTTCATATCAAAGAACAATTGTATTTCGCTTTTTAAGTTGTATACTCTTTTTAGCATTGCACCTCTACTAAGCCAACGTACAGTACTTCAGTATTAAAAACCACGTTGCCATATTCAGTTTCTAAATCTTTCAGGAATTCTTTAAATTCACGGTGATTTAATGCGCGCGACTTTATAAAATTGATTAGTTTAGTTATTGGTACTGTGACATTTGGCAAACTCAATCTTTTCGCGCACAAATTTTCCTGGTGAATTATGCAGTGGTTAACAAATATTTCCCTTCCTGTGACCTTCTTAATGTCTTGAAATAGCCTTCCCGATACTCCTACCTCCATCCATGCTTGACATTGCTCCATCTGTCGATATACCAATAATCTTTTCTAATGAAATTGAAAAATTTTCCAACAAGACTTTAGTTCATCGTACAGGTCTTTGCCGGTTGTAGTCCCTTGCATTGGAATCAGTGAACACAATTCTTCGGTAATATTAAATTTGGTGTCAATACCACGTAAAAATATAGCCAGTTGTGCTGTATCGCTAATATCGCAACTCTCATCAAGTGCCAAAGAACAGTATTCGAATTTTGCAATGCGTTCACAAAGCGTTATTGCTATGTTCTCGGACAAGTCTTCAATTCTCCTTGCAATGATGAATCTTGATAAACTAATGTTTGAAATAATATTTATTTTAACAGGAAATGCTATTTCTGCAACAGCAGTCAGACATTCTTTTATCATCTCTCCATCCGCAAAGGGTTTCATTTTTTTTGCCAGTATTTGACTGATAACAAAACTAGCCTTTACTGCCGTATTTGATAAAATAGCTTGATTTTTAAAAATAGCCTATTGGTTTCCCAAGTTTTTCTCCATTTGATTAAACTTATCTATCCAGAGTTGTCCTGTTAAGTTTTTATATTGTTGTTTATGTTTTGTATCGTAATGCCTTTTTATGTTATATTCTGTTATTGTCGACACAGTCTCTGAGCGTATTAAGCATACAACTTTATCTTTGACGAAAGTGAAAAAATAATCAAATTTCCACTTTTCTTGGAAATGCCTGTGCTCATCCGCAACCTTCTGTTTTTTTGTTTGCTTTTCCAACATGCTATTATGGATTAAAAATTTGAAAGTTAAAAAAATTTGTAGGAAAACTTAATTTTGAATAAAAAAAAACTCTATTACTTTTTTGACAATAATATTGCACTCGCGCCTTTCAAGAAACACAAGAATTGCTAAAATTGCTAGTTAACAGCTTATCAGTCTGACTGATTGTGTGACAGAAGCAAACACAAACAAGCACAGACGCAGCACGTTCGTATTGCATGTTTAAACAAGTCACCGACAAGTGAGTAACTCGTCACAAAAAAATTGTTTTGGTTTAGTATGTACTACCATTTTATTATAATTAATTTTATAACAATATATCGATGGGAGAAAGTCGATAAAATAAATTCAATTTTAGAAATGCTTGGCGGGCCGCATAAACATGTTTAACGGGCCGTGTGTTGCTCATCCCTGATCTAAGTAAATATAAATTTAGTGAGCTTCTTTTAAATGAGAAGCTCCCATCATCTTCTTTGGGTAGGCGTATTACTGTCAGTCGGAAAAGACACCTTACAACACCAGTTCTCCAAATTCTGTCTTTTAGTTACACTATATTTACAAGATATACATATGAAAACATAACATATTAACCTGAGTAACTAAATAGGTGAATAGCATGTCTCCACATTGTATCAAGAGAGTCTACCCATTTTCCTTCTGATTCTGTAGATGTGACATCCTGCCAATCCAGAGTTGGGCCATAGCTCTCTCTCCTTCTGGCCTGCCCTCGCAGATATTGACTAACTGCATTAATTATATGTGATCTCTGACCCCTAAGGTAAAACTGGTCCAGCCAAGCAGAAGACCAAATCTTTTTGTCTCTGTCTGAATCTGTTAAGCCTACTTGACAAGTTTAAAACATTTAATTTTTAAAATCCTTTTTTTGTGAAATTTGCTATCATTTAATATGTTACATACATAAACTAAATACCAGTAAATAGAAACTGTCACTTCAAAGTATATTTACTATATATAAAAAAATGTATTCTAATTGTTAAAAAGAACTGTTTATAATTGTAAATAAAACAAAAGAAAGTTGATTGTGCAAGAAATAGAAGCATAGAATGCTAACTGAATAAACTAACTCCTGTAGCTTTGGTATAAATTCAGAAGAGAAGCTCCTGAGTGTCCTACACAAAATTTAATACTGTGACCAATCTACTAGATTTGTAACGTATTGTGTGACAATTCAAGGAAATGAAAATTTTTGAGTGAAGCCAGGAACTAGTTATAAGTATCAAGGAAGTAGAATTACTGATTCTGTATGGAGATAGCATATCAAAAGAGGAAGTAGAGTTTTACAAATTTAATCACAATCCATTCTTCCAGAATAAATGCTTCCAAAGTGTAAGCAGTTTAATGTGCATAAATTGATGTATAATTATACTATTTTATAATGGTGTCTAGAGAAAATAAAGAAACAAGAATCTTAGTTTTGATTATAGTAACTTTTATCTAAAATTTACTTAATTTGTTTTTCAGTAATGATTAATAAATTTAAAATATTAAAAACTTAAGTTTCATATTTTCTAGAACTTTTTGCACAATTTCAGATTGGATATGAAATTGTTCAAGAAAACTTCACTAAGGCATGACATTTATGATGATTTATAATGTGAAGTATCATTATAATTATATATCTAACCATTATAAACACATTAATACTAATAAAGACTATAATTACTGTGAGAACAAATGCTGTTTTAATAATAAAAAGAAAGACAAAAATCCGACAAAATCGGTCACTTATTATTTACTTTGCTGCAGGAACTTACACTACAACAGCACCGACCTAGGCTACTTCTCCATACATCAGATATATAAAAATCATTTAAAACGAATGAAAAATCTCTCTAGAAATCACTACATAACCTCTGCTAATAAACTGGAGGCAATTTTAAACAGTAATTACTGTTATAAACCATTTAACAGACTAAACTGAGGAAACAGAACACAACAACAGAATCGTGTGCACACTCTACTTAATGACTAGATCGAACTATAATCAAGAATACCATCAAGTAAAATGTTTTGCATTAGTAACATTGAATTATTTGATTTGGTCCAAAAGTCTTAACTGGTTCAAATTAATGCAAAAATTAACTACGTAACTTTAATAATAATTTGATTAAATACAATACAATGAAATTTTGAGATTACTGTTACACAGTCGTTAATTATAATCTGATTCTTTCAGTCAGATTTTTGATATTTTTCTGCATACAGACTAATATAGAGATAAGCTTGTAATGTATATTTATCTAAACATATCATTTTCACTTATATCAATGAAATAACATTCAAATTCACTATTCAATTTAAATAAATTTGCAGTTTACTAACACCTAATAATTATTTTAAAATCTTCATACTTGTATAAATTAGCTACCGTAACATGCTAAAACATCAAAAATTCTGATAGTTGGACAGCAGAAATTCCTCTACAAAATGTATATTTGCAAAAATACATTTATATTGGGGCAAGTAATATAGTTGTATATAGCTTAGTCCTCATTTGCTCTGTTTTGATAACCTAACAAAAAATAACGGCAAAGTCAAGATAATGGCTGGTATGATATTATTTACAATTATTTCATTTATTTTTATTACTTGATAGATGAACATCTTCCTCATTAATATTATTTGTAGCAATTACCTCACATGTGAAAGACACTACAGTAAAAAAAATTGTAATATTGGAAGATTTACAATATTCTCAACAGATAATTCCTATTGAGAATAATATTAAATTTTCTAAAACAACTTCTGTTGAAAAAAAAATACAGCAATAATCTGAAACAAATACAAAACACTAGAGAAAGATATAGTCTGAAATACTGATTTGATTTACATTAGCTTTACATTAGATTTACCCTTTAGCTTTAGAGCAATTATATAAAAGTCAATTACGTTAATTATTAGCCAAGAAGTATGTAATGTACATCAATCCACAGAGTAACCATCTGCATTCAAACATCTTGTCATCTACTACCTCTAGGAAGCACTGTAAACAAATAATGGCAACCTACAACAGTGTTCGTTTTGCATTCTGTAGTTTGCAAGATATCCACAGAATTGTGGGTGCCATAAGAATGACAAGACATACTGTAGCAAGCATGGGAAGAATCTCAGTACTGGTCAGATGTGTGACGCAAGGGACAGTGTGTGTGTCAGTCAGTTACAAATGTTTTAATGTACATTATAACATTCTCAGATAATAATTACTATAATTACAATACTTTAAAATGGTAGCATTCTTTTTTGAAATATCCTGTATATATTTTATAAGTTCTGCTGCACTAATAAACTATAATATAAATTTGCATGTTTTACTTGCCAAACTTTATAGCTAGATAAGGACACATCATAAATCTATATCTTTTTATGCTAAGGGATAATCTTTATAAAAAGGGAAAAAATTCATTATTAACATTGATATTGCACACTGCTTATATTAAATTCCTTTAATAAACAAAATTTAATATTATCTCTACAAATGATATCTTACAAAGCTATCAAACACTGTCATATATAAAGTATGGCAATAGCTTTACACTCTTTAACATCACAATTTATAAAACCAGCAACAAGTTACTCAACTTTCCCAGCAACATTTAAAATTTTGGTCGTGCCATCTGTTGTTATATTTTAATTAAAAAACTTTTTATATTTTTAACTATTATAAAATGGCAAAAACATTTTGAGGGTAGGGATGAGTTCTGTAAAAAAATTGTAAATGCTAATAATGAGTAAATTGTCATTAAGACTGACCCTACTGGAGATACATACGACTCCCATTATCTCCCCACCACCCTGACTTTTAAACACTAAAATTTAACAGCATTGATCCCCCTAATAAACAAACTTCCATGCAAACTTTCAAAAATTTTTGACAAAAAGCACAGGAATTATTAAGCTTCAAACAGGGTGAACAAAATCATGCCTCCCACACACACCCATACATACAGAAATTACTCCAAATTTTTTTGCATTACTTGACATTTCAAAAGGTGTCTTGAATCCAAAAATGTAAAAATCTTAGGGGGTCATATTTTTACCAATCACCGTACTTTCCCTCTGTTATATATAACAGCTGGGAAAGTAAAAAGTCAAGTATTTTATGGGACACATCATAAATCTATATTTAGATATCAAGATCATGTGTTCCATCCTGGTGTGTTACTAGTCTTGATATTGTATGATCAGTGTCTCATGTTATGTGCCTTTCTCCAATGTTTTGCTTTGTTAATAATTTCTTTTGTTACAGTGTACTCATGACAGTTGCTTTCAATCAATTAGACTTTCACTGCAATTATTAAGGACAATGATTTTTCTGATTGTGATTTATTTCCTATCTCTGTCTTTTTTTTTTTTTTATTACACTGAATATCTTTTCCTTTTTTCAGATGTATTTATATTTGTATACAGGGTATTTTGAAACTCATGGGCAAAAATTTAAGGAGTGATAGAAAAAATCTAAACAAGCAATTATCACCATACAATGCACAGGTGGAGAGCAAGTGGTGAACCAATAGACAGAACTTTAATGGAAAGCATAAAGCGCGAGTTTTCTTACACATTGTCATTTCTACCATGGATTTCAGAAGGCACGACAACGTACAGTAATCAGGAAAAGGCGGACATGCATTTTATGTATAGTTTTGTGAATGGAAATGCTCTGGAAGCCGAAAGAATGTACAGGCAGTGTTTCTCGAGAAGACACATGCCAGACCAAAAAAATCGCAGGTGTAACACCTGCATTACCGAGGCGGTCGCTCTTTTGAGAAGTTTCTGTAATTTTGCCACACATGCTGTCAATAAAATTATTTAGTACCTCCTCTATCCGTTTGGTTCTTTCATGTGACAGTAACGGATACCTCCTAGTGGTTCACCGCTTGCTCTCCACCCATGCATTGTATGGTGAAAATTGCTTGTTTAGATGTTTTCTATCATCCCTTAAATTTTTGCCCATGAGTTTCGAAACACTCTGTATATCTGGAAGCAAAGGATTGCTCAGGGTCCAGGTGGTGCAACTAGCAAGCACACTGCATGGCAAGTGGAGGCTGCGGGTTCAAACCCTGCCCCAGGTTAGTTCTTTTCTTCCAGATAATTATAATTTTAATAACTTTATTATTAGTTCAGAGATGACACCTAACATCTACCTCTAGTAACAAATTACTTTGTCTTAATTATTTAAATCAGCAGAATTATAGCCTTATTTTTTAGGTGATCATTTGGTGGTGTTTCTATATACTTATCAGGCTTTGTGACGTTTGTTATACCCATAAAATATAAACGGCCTAAAATTCTGTAATTCAGGTATATGATTTATCAATCAGAAACCAAACCACTATCTCTAATTGAGAGATTAGAAGCAAAAGTGAAATATACAAATTGAAAATGCACTTTTGGACATCAGCATAGACACCCTAAAGAAACAAAAGTGAAATTTCAAGTAACTAAACTGATCATTCTTTTGTTTTTCATATTTAAATGTAATGAACTGAAACATTTGACTACCACACAGCGCCGGAAAAAGAGGCGGGCAAGCCGGGCAACTGCCTGGTGCGCCGATATAAAAATAAAATATTTTTTTACATTCATTATTTTTTTAGATTTTATAAATTAAAATTGATCATTTTTCATGAGACATCGATTTTTTTAGCAAGCAATAAATTGTTTTTTCTTTAATAATACCAAATAAAGGTCACAACGCTAATTATTTTATTATTGTCAACAGATATAAATAATATTACAATTATTCAAATAAAACTATTTGTATAGTCAGAATTCATAACAACTAAAAAAAAAAATTAATAGACAAAAACAAAAATTTACTAATTAAAATAATGAAACCTAAGAATTTTTATGGCTTTTATCACACAACATTGACACAGACAAATGCTTTCTAATCTCTAAAAAGTTTATTTTTATTTATTTTGAAAAGATAATTTGTAATCAGTATCACGTATCACAACAATCTACTCAAAAAATGGACGAGGTCAAATTTATAAATTACAAATATCAACAAAATTATGAATAGTCAAAGTGATACTGGTGCCTGTCATACACCTTAATGGTTAAATAACTTTGTCTTTCTGTAAACTTTGCATTAACAACACTTGCCGTGCTTTAAATAAATAAATTTTTTATACAGTTCTTTATTGTGTAATTTTGATTTTTTGCCTTTTTTTACTTTTTTTTTAATTTGCAGTAAATTTGTATATTCTTATATGAAAGGGCGCAAAATTTTGTTTTGCCCGGGGTGCTCAAAACCCTAGAACCATTCCTGCTACCACACAACAATCTAATGAACTTAGCTATACAGTGGTGCCTCATATAACGTACTTAATCCATTTCAGGTGCAAGTCTGTTAAGTGAAAAGTCTGTTATACGAAATGCATTTTCTCATAGAAATACATGTTAAAACATCTAATTCGTTCCGCTGCATAAAATAACCGTACTGTACCATAAAAAAATTGAAAATGGAGCAGTCACCAATTATGCCGGGTAGTCAGATGTTGTGAGGAGGAGGTGGAGGAACACTTTTTTCACACATTCATACAGACACACACTTTTTACACATTGCAGCAGGTCTCTTTTTTATTGTTTTTTAATCAGAGTCAGATTCAAGGGAGGCTACTGGGGCTTGCAGGGTCAATCCTCTTGTTCCATCCTTTGTATTTTGGCAGCTGGCTTCTTGAAAACATGTCCAAGGTGGTTTGTTTCTCTCTCTTCTTCAACACCTGTCAGAAATGACGGGCAAGGGTGTCATTGTAGAGATCATTGATCCTGTTGGCCTCAGCTGTGTTTGGATAGTGAGTGTTGGTAAACTCCTGAACCTCTCCCCATTTGACAAAGAAGTCCTTGATGGCAGCAGTTGAAATTAGTTGATTGGATTGCTCCTCAGATGAAGCTTCCCTTTGAGCTACATCATGTTCCTGGGCCAGAAGTGCTTGGAGCTCTTCAGTTGTCAGCTCTTCTTGGTGTTCTTCAATGAGTTCCTCCATATCAGTGGCGTAGCGTAGTAGGGGAAGCAGGGGCAGCCTGCCTCGGGCGGCACAATTTTACAATAAATAATAATAATAATAATATCTTGTAAAAATTTGAACCATTTCATTTCATAATTTTGTCGCACTTATGATTTGGACCAATTGAAATGAGCACGAAATTTTTCATTACTTATTCTGTTACGAAACTGGGGAATTCCCTTTCTTTAAATGAATGTATAATAATGACATCTTGCTCATTGTAGCGACTGGCAACCCGTCTGTACTGACTTGTAGGGTTAGGTTAGACTTTTTTATTTGTAACATGTACAATACACAATAATGATGATTGTTCTTGCCGAAAAGTTCTTTAGAATTACTGTATAATTTAGTCTTTTAAATTGAGATACCTAATTAAGGGGGAGGCGAAAATTTTCTCTGTCCTGGATGGCTGACACCCACGCTACGCCACTGCTCCACATCCTCCATTTCCACCTCCAATTCCAACTCTCAGGCCGTCGAGATGATCTCCTGCACCACTTCTGTATCTTCAGCTGGTTCTTCCTGGGTCCATTCAGGAACAAGCCTCTTCCAGGCTGAATTGAGGGTCTTCTACGTGACTTCTTCCCAGGCCTTCTGGATGAGTCCGATTGCCACAATAACATCAAACTTTTTTTTCCAGAACTTTCAGACAGTCATGTCTCCACAAAGCTGACATTCTTCAAACACCTTCATGAAGAGAGCTCTGGTGTACAGTTTTTTGAAGTTGACAATGATTGCTGATCCATTGGCTGAAGGAGGCAGTGGTGTTTGCTGGCAGATACTGCACCTTGATGAAAGGATAGCTTTCTTCCAGGATCTCCTCCAGGTCTTTTGGGTGACCAGTAGCATTGTCCAGTATCAGTGAGGCTTTGAGTGGCAGCCTTTTGTCCAGCAGGTATTTCTTTACAGCAGGAACAAAGGTTTCCAGGATCCATTCCTTGAAGACAACCTGGGTCACCCAGGCTTTTTGGTTAGACTTCCAATGGACAGGCAGGTTGGACAGAGGAGGAGGAAAAAAAAAAAAACAGCTTACTCTTCTGCAGCCAAAGAAAACTGTTTTCAAAGGTTCCCAAAATACCTACATCAAGAAGCTATTCTGGGAAGCCAAGAAGGGGAAAACACCTAAAAAAATCAGATTGTCATTGGCAATGGCAAAAAAGTAGAAACATCATTCGCACTTGTTCGCAAAAAGTCCGTTGTTCGCCTCACGTATCTGCCAAACAAAAAGTCCGTTGTTCACAGCCAGTCCATTGCTCGAGTCATGTAACAGCCAAACAGAAAGTCCATTGTTTGCAGCATCCATTATTTGAGGCGTACATTATATGAGGCACCACTGTATTTAAATATTACAACCCGAACAGTGAAAAAAAATTCAGAATTTTATTTATATCAAATTCTTAGTACTTTAAATACTATTACTATTGTAACAGGAGAAACACTTAACTTACATAATACACCCACCCAATCTCCAGCAGTAACATCAGATATTTACACTGTAGAACAAATAGTTTTGGTGATCTTAAGCCCCCATTTTCAAATTTTAAAGTTTTTCAAGCCAAACAATGCATATAAAGAATGTTTTAATTTCTAAAAATAGAATACCACATGTTGGAATCTTTATAGTTCTACAGTATAAATATTTGACTTTACTGCTGAAGCTTAGGTTCATTTTCAAGTTCAAATTCTTAGTATAAGACATCACTCTGAATTAATCTAACTGGCCCCATTCACATTCAAATTAACATTGTACAGTGGAACCTCGGTATACGACCTTAATCAGTTCCTGATGTTTGGACTTATACCGAATAGGATGTATACCAAACCAACCTTTCCCATAAGAACTAATGTAAAAATGATTAATCTGTTCTCATGTAAAAAAAAAACTCCTCTTGATATTGTATATTAATGGGGTTGTAAAATAATTGAAACACTGTTTGAACACATTAATAAGAAAATAAATTTTATTATAGATTTTTAAAGTTATTACAGTAATAATCGCAAATAATTGCTTCCGATACAGTCGCCAGCACACTGTTTTTCAGTTATCCAAAGCAAAAGCAATTTCTCAACATGATCGAATGTCTTCAATCTCTGTTTAGAAATTGATTTAACCCCTTTCGCAATGTTAGCAGATTTAATAATGTCTTTATTTTTCACAAATGTTGATATCATCGTTCTTGGAAAACAGTATGCAACAGTTAAATCTTGAACACGCATGCCACCTTCATATTTCTCAACAATCTCTTTATTCAGTTCCATTGTGATTCTAGTCATTTTTTTAGTTTTCTGTTGCTTTTCATTTGCATTTTTGCAATTCATGATTAATAAAAAGTTGTACTTACAAATTAAAATCAAAAGAAATTTAACAAAGTTATAGACCATGGGCACCGTGAACGTCTAGTCTGGTCTAGTACACCGATAGTGCTACTTGTTCATAGATGGTGCGTATAATTGAATTAAGTTGTATACCGAGCAAAATTTATTTTGTCCAAACAGAATGTATTCCAATTGGACGCATTCTAAAGCAAACATATACTGAGGTACCACTGTACTAGCATATCTTGACAGAATATTTGACTAATTTTCCAATGGTTGTAATTTCAATCCTATTTTCAACATGATGAAAACTAAATTAAAGTCTGCTGATTTTAATATTTAGGCAGTCTCATTTGTGTTCTGATTTTTATACCTTTAATACTGTTCAATGTAAAAATTTGAATTTTGTTAAGGCTTATAACAAAATTTATATATTTTTGAAATGTTTTTAGCAATCCAATATGTAAACAAGCTACAAAGAAAGTATCTGCGAAAGTTTGTTAGCAAACATAAAAAAAATTTAGATAAATTTTTGAAATGTATTCATTTAAGCATTTGTGTTAATTCAAATTCTTTCTACGTTGCAGAACACTTGTACAAAATAATGTAAGAAAATTCGCTCTTGGTCTCAGAAAAATATCACAAGTTGAAAGGTGCACATGCAGAATATAGTGACAAGAACAATGTTCAAATTGTTTTACTATCTTCACTTCTATTCATTATAAAAACAAATACTGTGGTACCTCATACTCCAAATTTATGAACAATATGGGGTCTTTCAAATTCCAAACTAAGTCCAAATCAATTTTCCTTATTACAAATAATGGAAAGCAAATTAATCTGTTTCCAGACTCTAAATGATACCCATTTCTATATACTTACACAGCAAATAGACAATTTACATTAAATATAACACAAATCCCCAGAATAATAAATTAAAAGACAAAAACGAATAAAATACATAAATATTGTATAATGAAATAATAATTGCCTTTATTGCTTGCACACCATTGACTTCTAAACACAGCCATAAACTTCATCGTGTGTACCACTTCTGTGCCTCATGACAAGTTCCTTTTTCATCTAAGTCATTGATACAACCACCTTTTTCTTAGGATTCATTGTCTCCACACTCCTTATATACCATGGTCAATAAGTAGGAGTTTTATACACAGTATATAAAACAAAAATAAAGTAAAAAAAGCACTGAAAACACAAGTGTAATGCAAGAGATGCTTTTGCAGTGAGAGAAAGAGATGACTTAGGCACACAAAAGATAGCATTTTATGCAGTAAGCACATTTTTCACTGAACACGTAGTTCAAACATAGCAGCACAATTGAAACTTTGGATCAAATTTCTCTCAAATTTTGCATTCAAACTCTGGAACTACTACATTTTTTTTCTAATTGTTTTTACAATAGAATTACAGATTCAGATAAATAATTCAATAGCCTCAATTCTTGTTATACATAACTCACCCATTAAAATAAATGACAAAAATCACCCAATTTGCCATTTATTGTTTACTTGCTTCTTTGAAATTCTATAAAATGAAAAATAAAAACTATCTTTCATTTTACAGAATTTCAAAGCTTTTCATAGTTATCAATAAACAAAATACACAATATTCTGATATCAAATAAATAAACAATAGTAAATGATAAGTGGGTTTATGGGAGAGGTTCAGAGTTGAATTGTAATAATTTCTGTTGGCAATTTCTGAAGCAGTTATTGTGTGATTTTTATGGTAAGAATCAGACAATATTTTTTTTACATCAAGGGTCCATACAAGTAATTCCATCTGTGATTTCCCAACTTTCCGTGACCAATTATGACATTATTCCCGGATTTATTAATGTCTGCATTTCCCCTTTCCATTATGTAATATTTGGACAAGTCTATTTACGCCCATTTTGTACACAATTATATAAATTTTTTTTATTAAAACACACTATTCACTTACAAAAAACTTCACATAAAATCAATTACGTAATTAACTACGTCATTTCTACGACACAAAAAATTCACAATTTAACTTAATTCATAAATTTTATTTAAATAAGAAAAAGACTTGCATTGCAAAATCAAATTTTCTTACAGTGAGGAGGCAAGAAATTCAAAATAATTTAATCAGAAGAAATCATGTACTCCACAAGAAGGAGAAATTACCTTAATGCATGCTGGTTTCGGTCTAGCATGGACCCATTTACAATCATTATATATCTTCCCAAAACTTATAGTGGAAGCAGGGGAGTTTTAGCGGAAATGAAGGTCGTAGTCGACGATTTTGAAAACCCAACTTTAACCCTATAGCAATATTTTGGTATACTTCCGAAATTCCATGGGCCATCTGAAGACAAAAATTAGCAGTTAGAAAGAAGACACAATCTGTCAACATTGGGAGGATTATTATCTCCACATACTATATATGGAGATAATAATCACCAGCAGCAAAGAATATAATGAATAAAAATATAAGAATTGCATGAGGTCCGTCATGCAATCCAAAATATCCTGTACAATTTATCATTAAGCTGACTGACAGTTTTTTGTGTCCTTTCAAGGTATCAACTGACAGGAATGAGTTAACCAAACATCACACAGGTCAAAAAAATTGGGAGGATTGTGTACAGCAGGGCTTCTTAAACTATGGGCCGTGACCCCATTTGGGGTCGCTTAGCGAAATCTTGGGGTTGCGAGATTTTAATGCAAAATATTGAAAATAAGTTTTGTAACTATTATAATATACTAATATAATAAACACAATTTTACAACTTTTTGTGCAATTTTTAATTTTATATTTTTGTATGTTTTTAAACAAATTCTAAAACTATTTTTTCAAATGTATGTATATTGTTACCTAATCAATAAACCATCACAAAATGTTTATCTTTATTTTATATTTTTGGGGGTTGCGAAAAAAATCACAGTCATAAATGGGGTCGTGAATAAAAAAAAGTTTAAGCAGCCCTGGTGTACAGAATACAATCGCTATCATTTAAGGCGTGAATCCATCTGTGTTATTAGAAGAAGGATAAGATGTAAACAAAAAGTCTTGCTGGTTACCACTTTCCAAGTCAATATCTATCGGTTCGGGCAGCAGTGCATTCCAAATATTCACATTAAAATTGACGCACTCATTTTCTTACACTCTATACCAGTGATGGCAAACCTTTTTGAGAAGTGGGTCAAATTAGGTTCATTTATTTTTTTAGTACTAGGTTGTGGGTCACTAACTGATGTCACTTGGAAAGGAGAGGGGAGGATGGTTAAAAACCACTATTTTTGCGCATGCCCCGATGCCTGCACGGGCCTTTAGACTGGTTTTTTTTTTTTTATAAATTTAACATTAGATATATATACTTTATTTTTTTAGGAAGTTGTATAGATTACTCTCTGTGAAATTTAGGGACTTTGAGTATATATCTGAACTCAGGGTACCAAGATGAGCTCAACGATACCCTACTTTTTGACCAGAGACGAATAATATTTACGATTTCCTGCCTTTGACAACGCATTCTATGCCTTATTAAACACATTCATTTTTAGAGTTTTCACTAGGTGGTGCTGCTTGTAGTTCAGTATACATTTCCTTTTTTTTCTTTCATTCAAAAACTATCATGAATCAATAAGTAATGATATTAAACACTGGGCAGCCTGCCGGCAGCTCGCCTCCGGGAGGAGTCCATTGGGAGCACGAACAGTTGAATGCTATCTAGTGGAAAACTCTAAATGGCATAGAATGCATTGTCAAAGACAAGAAATCGCTAATATGATAACTTTCTTATTATTCGTCTCTGGTCAAAAAGTAGGGTATCGTTGAACTCATCTTAGTATCCTGAGTTCAGATGTATACTCAAAGTCCTGAAATTCCATAGGGAGTAATCTATACAACAGCCTTTTTTAAATATTTTTGATTGTCTGTTCTCTTTTATGATATAAAAAATAAATTTATAAAAATCAACGCATTGGTCAATTAAAAAGCCTTCATGGGTAATACATTTGCCACCACTGCTCTACACAACCTGCAATGTTCGGATTAATCATTGGCTTGTCTGATTCCTTTTAAATTTTTCTTTCCAATGTTATATGTCTCTTACATTTCTGTTCATATTTCCTTTGCAATTTCTTCCATATTATAAAAATTTTCTTCGACACACACAGTTGTCAGCTTATAACTTTACAAATTCTTGTACAGTAGATAGAAGCCCAGGATTATATTGACTAATTTCATTAATGAAAATTAAGACTATAAAAACAAAGTTTGAGTCCTTTCTTCCTATTTTTATTCTTTTTATTCCAGTCCATGAACCACAAAAACAGCCAGCAACTTGAAGTAAAACTTCTAAAAATAACAGATGAATACAATCAAAAAACTTACACACAATTAAAAATAATCTCAACGTCAACCCTTTTTCGTAGGCTATGACACCTAAAACCTTAAAAACTTTACAATTTCTATTTTATCAGTTATCATTGCTAAATAATATTGTAGATCCTGTCGTTCTGTACAAATCGATACAAATTTTGACTTCCTATCTCTCCATAGTGTTAGATAGATGATCAGCATGACTGTATTGTTAAAGGAAAAGTATGATGTACAGGGGCAAGCCACTACTAATTTGAAATGGAGAGCATATACAGTGGTGCCTCATATAACATACTTAATCCATTCCAGTGCACATCCATTAAGTGAAACGTCTGTTATAAGAAATGCATTTTCCCATAGAAATACACGTTAAAACATATAATTCGTTCCGCAGCATAAAATAACCATACTGTGTCATAAAAAAAATGAACATGGAGTGTGTTCTTTTATTCCTCCCCGTAACTCTGTGCGAGCGACATCCATTTATAAACTCCTGCAGAACACGTTCCTAAATTCTGGTGGGAGTGCGCGCTGTGGAACGGCAGAAACAGTTGCTTGTAGCAGTAGTTTACGGTGGAAAGCAACATGGCGTCCTCCATGGCTCAGATAGTTTCGTTTCTGGGTCCATTATGTGGTTTTATGAATGAAAATTTAGAAATTGTGAAATCGCGAGTTAGCGCAGGCGGTGATGTGTCTTTACGAATCTTTTTCAAATGGTAGCCGGCATTCTAATTTTTTTTGTGGCTATTTTGAATGCTCTTTCAACAAATAATCCATTTTATGGATTATTAAATTTTACAATTGGGACCCTTCTTTTGCCTTTAAAAGCTCATATTTTAGAATTATAGATTCCTCCATCACGATACTATCGATAGTGCGAGCGCCGCCATCTTTCTTTCTTTCACCGTCGTTCCTAAATGCCTACAAACAGCAGCGCACTGCCATAGTAGCGGAGACGCAGAGCGACTGCTATTAAAGAACGCACCCATGGAGCAGTCACTAATTATGCCTAAAAGTCCACTGTTCGCAGCCAGTCTGTTGCTTGAGTCACGTAATGGCCAAACAGAAAGTCCGTTGTTCGCAGCATCAGTTATTCGAGGCACCACTGTATTTTAAATTAAATGAATTGAAAATATGATTAAAAATTGCAGCCCGGCATTGTGATGATGTAATAAGTAATTATTTATTGTGACATTTATTAATATTTTAGTAAACTGGAAGATTTAAGATAAAACATTACATAACAATCCAACATTTAAATGTTAATAAATTATATCCAAACTATCCCTAGCACATTCAAGAAGCAGGAACTCAGGGAAAAAAACTTACAATTACTTTACATGCACATCGCATACAGCAGGAAACCTCTATTTTTAAATATTTATCTATTCTAATCTATCTTATTTGTCTATATTTAGCATTAGGTAATGAACTATCACAAACAAAACTGTCACAATATAAAACAAATTTAACAAATTATTTTATACTTTAAAATTTTACACACAATTTTATTGTAAAGAAATAGTTTTTCCTTTATCAACATAATACTTATTTAAATAAACCAAAACCTGGTATTATGTTATTAATTATATCTAAAAGCAATTCACAAGCTGGAAAAACCTCTCTAGAAGATACAAAGATAACCATAATAAACTCCAACAAACATTTAAACTTGAGGAACATTTTCAGCCTTGTTACAAGATCCACTCCAAAGCCAGAATTTATTACAGTTGTTCCTGCATCTTCT
The DNA here is from genome assembly GCF_030686945.1 of Centruroides vittatus. Lineage (NCBI taxonomy): Eukaryota > Metazoa > Arthropoda > Arachnida > Scorpiones > Buthidae > Centruroides > Centruroides vittatus. The sequence goes on from NW_027121033.1 coordinate 183,937, forward strand.
AGATTAACTCTGAAATACACAGACAAAAACAATGGAAGTGGAATGGACAATGGAACAGATGGAATGCTATAGCACCCCACTGTAAAAAAACTCTTCTATATTGGCACAAAACTTTTTTGATCAACTGCATTTAAAATATATAAATAAGCATAATACATTTAAAAAGCATTTTTAATATAAACCAGCAATGAGTTGCCCTACTTTCCCGGCAACATTTAAAATTTTGGTGGCACAATCTGTTATCTTATTTTATTAAAAAAACTTTTTGTATTTTTAACTCAGCAGAACCCCTCTAATCCGTCACCTTTGGGACTGGTCGGAATGCAAAAAAGGTCAGATTATCAGAAAAAAGTAAAATAAACAATCTTTCAACTCAAGAATGAGTGTATTGTTCTCTAAAAAAAAACATTGCAATAAATCGCACAAAAGCTGTTATTATTAATGGAAAAAAGCAATACTGTATGTATTTACTACATACAGTACTGTAAAAATTGAAGGTAGCCTATAGTAAAAAATTACTTAGAAAAAAAGTCAGTTATAGATTTTTGTTCAGCAGATGAAATTCTAGACTTAGCTGCAGCGTTCCTCCATTTCTTGATCCACAAAATGTCTCTAGGTGTTGAGGTTGAGTTCTGCTCGATGTACTGAAGGGCAATATCAAAAGCATTCTTGGCGTCAGTATGTGAAATCCAGGTAGGGGTTCATCACTGTCCGAGTCCTCGTTCACAGTTTCTCCACTATTATTTTTCAAAACAGCAGCAATAATCTGGTCGTCATTGAGATCTTCACTGGTTTCACAGTCTTTGTCACATTGGGCAATCCACTCCTCAACTTCACTGGCAGGGACATTCACTTGCACAGTTTGTAGATCTTTAATGATTTCCTGCATGTCGTTGTTTTGCTCATCTTCGATCTGGTCACTTTCGGTCATAACTTCCAGCCAAAGCTTATGCCAAGATTTTCACAGCATGTCAGGTTTCAGTTCCTCCCATGACTCAGCAATCGTATAGATAGCATCTTTGATGTTGAGCAATTCCATAGCTTCAAATATGTTACAACCTTCTTCAGACTTTTCTAAAATTGAGCTAATGTACTTTCTGTGATAGCACCTCTTTAACCATTCTATCACTCCCATATCCATTGGTTGGATAAGTGATGTGAAAGGAAGATAGCTTTTATGTCCCCTTTCACTAAATCCTTCTCAAATGGATGTGATGGTGCATTATCCAACAGCAATAGAGCACAAACGAAAAGCTTTTTTTGTTTCAAGTGTTTTTCAACAGATGGAATGAACTCATCGAAAAACCAAGATTTGAAAAGATGGCAGTCCATCCAAGCAGATTTTTGATTGCAGTAATAAACCAGCAAGGAAGATAAGTTTATGTTTTTGAATGCCTTAGGCTTCTTAGATTTGCCAATAACGAACAGGGGAAGCTTGTGTGTACCATCAGCATTGCTGCAAGGAGCAACGGTTAACCTATCTTTTATAAGTTTCGTTCCTGCAACAGTTTCATTTGATGCAGTGAGCATTTTATTTGGCAGCATTTTATAGTTTAGGCCTGTCTCATCTATGTTAAAGACTTGGCAAGGTAACAGTTCATTTTCTTCGACAATTTCTTGAAACTTCACAGAAAACTCCTTAGTCGCCTCAGCATCAGCAGATAGTTTTTCACCAGAAATTGAAACAAACCGGACACCATGACGGGTTTTCCAGCGATCCAGCCTTCACTAGCTGAGAACTCACTTCCGGCTTCTACTTTTTTGTGCAAAGCTATTACCTTTTCTTTTATAATGGGCCCAGATATCGGGGTTCCCTTTCTTCTTTCTTGGCAGAACCACATCCACAATGCGTTGTCAAGCAGTTAAAGTTTAGGCTTTCTCAACGTTTTCCGATTCTTAAGAGTGTTTTTGCTATCTGTCATCACTGTGTATGATTCAATGTCTTTCCGATTTTTTTCTCCAATCTTTTATTGTCGTAATGCCTACATTGAGTTCCTTGACAATTTTTTGGAGTGATTCCCCTTTGTCCAGTCTTTGTAGCAATGCTAATTTTTCATTTAATAAAAGAGTAACTTGTTTACGTTTCACTCCTGACATATTGATAAAACACACAAAACTACACAATGTAAAACATATACTGTAACAAACACAGAAGAACGCGACAGGTGGTGAGTCACCAACAAGTCGGGACAAGTTTCTTGACTCCGACCACGGTCAGATTAACTGAAGCAACGGACTAGCCAAGGGCAGACTAGAGGGTTCTACTGTATTATAAAATGGCAAAAAGTTAATTTTGAGGGTAGGGATGGGTTTTATAAAAAATTGTAAATGCTAACAAGTAAAATCATCATTAAATCTGATTCTACTGGAGTTACAACCCCCATTATCTCCCCACTCCCCTCAATCTTTCAAACTAAAATTTAATAGCATCAATCCCCCTAATATACAAATCTCCCTGAAAAATTTCAGAAATTTTCAACAAGAAAGTACAGGAATTATTAGGCTTCAAACAGGATGAACAAAATAGTGCCCCACACACACTAGCATACAAAAATTACCCCAGAAGATTTTTGCATTTCTCAACATTTCAAGGTGTCCTAAGTCCAAAAATGTAAGAATCTGGATGAGTCATTTTTGCCTGATTGCCATGTTTTCCCTCTGTTATAACAACTGGGAAAGTAATAAATATAAAAAAGGAATGAATGTAAATGTTTAGTCAATTACCCATTACTATATTAGAAATTACAAAAAAAAAAAAAAAAACAGTTATTAGAATGTCAACACAGAAAAATTTATACACCTATTAATACACAGGTGGGGGTGCTACAGAACTCCAAATGAAGAAGTGTGTGTTAAATAGCAAACTATTTAAACTACATATATGAAGATTTAACATTACCTTGTCAACAGAAAATACACAAAGCGTTATGAGATAATTATACACATAGCACCCATAGTAATATTTTTAATTAAAAACTACTAGGGCACTGCTGAACCTCACTATGTATTTTAGTATTAACTGTATCTTCCTAAAAAAGAAAAACAAATGCTACCTGGGTTATGCTGTAATATGTTTCATTTTATGAGTAAATTTTCTAAACTATTAAGTTCATAAAAATAATTCAATCCTATGTAACTACCAACAAACCATGAAGTAAATTTAATCAAAGAAATGTTTACACCACGTAGAAGTTCTACCTGAGGATGACTTTAAAAATGGAGGAAAATGTTTGTTTTTCATTTGATTAAATTTACTTTATGCTGGTTTGTCAGTAGTTACATAGGGTTGAAATTATTTCTTTTTTATTATTACTTTATACCAATAGTTTCATACAGATCGTATAAAGTTTGTTTTATTAAGTTATGACAATGCAGCACTTGAGCAATCTGCCTATGGGATGTCTTCTGGGCGGTCTTTTTAAGGGTAACTGGCACTGGCCTCTATTCAGGCATTACAGACATGGAGAAAACCTGGAAAACATGTGGCCATCCCGTCATGGTGAGGCATGAACCCAAGACCGAACTCCCAGTGTTCACTTGGCCACTGGTGGTCCAATACTATAATACTATATATTAGTTTTAATTGTTTTCAACAGGTCATAGTAATATAGCTAAAATGTACTTACATGGACATTAAAATGTATGCATGCAAATCCAACAATACAAAACTATTATAACCAATGTTATACATCATTTTAAAAACATGATAACACATTTACAAGTATTTGTGTAACCTATTAATAAAAATAATTCTATAAAAATTACGTAATGGACGACTTGAAGCTCACGGACATATCTTGCATATCTCTGGTCTAATCACAAGTGAAATTAGGTCACTGAAAACATAGGCTAAATTTAAACTTTTTTACAAAAGTGTATGCAATATGATAAATCTCTATATATTCTTTCTTTACTTAGGCTTACATGTTATTAGATGAAAAAATATATAAAAATTTATGTAATATTGTATATCCTATCAAATTTTATAAAATGTAGTAATGAAGGCTTTCAGCTAACAAAATGTACATAGTGCTTTAGATCAGCACTATAATGTAGTGCTGTAAGATTGGCAAGATGTATTTGATTCTAGTGATTCAAAACAAAGAAAAATGACATTAAACTTTTGTGTGATATATTTCTGTAGTTAAAATTCTCTGTTGTTCTTCCATATTTACGATAATACCGAAGATTTGTTATTTGAATTTTAAAGTTATATATTCACTCACTTTTAAACATAATGAACAAAACAATATTCTGTACTGAAGCACCTTAATGCAGCAGAACAATGGCAGATTGCATCAAGAAAGTGATGCTGAGAGTGGCATTGTGTAAGATTGGTTTAGTCAGCTGTTTCACTAAAGCACTAAGACTGAGGTTCACTGAATTCACCCAATGATAAAAAGTAACAGATCTGAACTATAAGGCATTGGAGAACCATTCTAAAACACTACTGAACTAATTCATCTTATACTTATCAAACATTTTAAATTATGTTGGCACTATTAAATGGGTATAGTTTCTTATCAACTATAAATTTCTTAAAACAATACACCAACCAAAGCCAAATTATCAGGCTAGAAACGGCTATAATAATAATAATAGTAATTTATAAGATAATTTGGTACTAGGGTTAGGTGTTAGACGCCATCTGTTGCTAAAATTTAATAATTATAATTTTAATTAAATAATTTAGAACTATCTGGAAGAAAAGAAATGGCCACGAGCAGAACTCAAACCCACAAATCCTGCTTACCGTGCAGATGCATTGCCAATTATGCTACCCGGACCTCCAGTCCAATCTCTTCTTCCAGTATATATAAGCTTACGTTACAACCATCAACGGCCATTACAATGCCGGCTGGGGACACATCAAGCACCCACGTCATGTAAACTTCTCCCAAGGCACTCAACCGGCCATCGCAACCCCAGCAAGGCGTGTATGTATGTATGTATATACAGTAGAGAGTCGTTAATCTGAACCCTGGTAATCGGAATCGCCGGTAATCCAAACGATTTTCAGTCGGACTGTGTCGTGCTGAATCGAACGTTTTTGATACTAGATTTACTTCTAAAGCATAATTTTCATGTTTTTATATTCTTCAATATATTTATTTTGTTTGTACAAAATGAAGAAATAATTTTTAATGATACAATAGCCTCGATTATTATTATAAAAATTTTCATTAAGCTTAAAATCGACGAAAATTCAACACGAAGCGACACGCAACGGAAAAAAATTTGAACATTGGACAGGTTAATATATTTTTTCGTACATAATCAGTAATCTGAACAACCCCAGTCCCCAATTGATTCCAATTAATGACTCTCTACTGTATATATATATATATATATACACTGCTGGCCATTAAAATTGCAACACCAGGAAAGATCATACAAACGTCAAAATCATATGAAAGAAAAAAGAGGTTGCAATATGCAAATGATTAGTATTTCAGCGCATTTAGACAATGCAGGAGGGACAAATGACATCTGAAGCACTGCATAAAAGAAAAGTTGTGCAGTGGATTTCTCATTTGGAAATCGCTTTGTAAGGTTGGGGTTTCATCAGAATATCGTGTTTTGCCTCGAATAAGAAGAAATGCTTACCAGCAAGTGTCAGAATTCAAGAGGCAGGATTGTTGCCTATCGAGAGTGTGGATTATTGTTCCGTGATATTGCCATTTGCACTGGTCAAAATCCAACCACTGTCATGCGAATATGGAATCAATGGGTTGCTGATGGTCATACTGAACGGCATGCAGGATCTCAATGCCCTCCCATGACTAACGCCTGAGAGGACAGACATATTGTGAGGTCGCCGTGCAAAACCATACAACCACATCATGGACCATTAGTCAGGAAATGGGCTTGTTTGCAGCACATCCAGCATCCGCTCGTACAGTGCAACAATGTTTGCAGCACCATGGACTGTCAGCATGGCGACCATTACTTCGGCTTCCCTTGACAATGCAGCATAGAGAGAGACAGCGACTCTGGTGAGCCCAACGACAAAGCTGAATACAGGAGTGGCACAATGTCATCTTTTCGAACAAGTCCCGGTTCTGTGTGCAGCATTCTGATGACTGTATATGTGTCTGGAGGCTCTGAGGAGACTGCTTGTTGCCTGCTTGCATTCAATATCGGCATAGGGGCCCTGCACCTGGTGTGATGGTATGGGCAGCCATTGGGTACATGACACGCACATCTCTAGTTCGGATTGACAGTAATTTGAATGGAGATTGATACATTTCTGACATCTTACGTCCAGTGGTTGTGCCCTATTTTCAAGGCCTGCGAAACGCCATCTTCCAACAAGATAATGCAAGACCACATGTTGCATGTCGTGTTCTGACCTTCCTCAATACAGAGGGTATTCGATTGTTGCCTTGCCCTGCACAGTCTCCAGATCTCTCACCAATCAAAAACATCTGGTCATGGGTTGTTGAGAGACTGGCCTGCCACCCCTCTCCAGCTAATACGGTTGATGAAGTATGGCATAGACTTGAAGCAGCATGGAATGAGTTGCCTGTTTCCATCATCCAAGCCCAGTTCAACTCCATGCCTAACCGGATAAGGGCCGTTTTAGCTGCCAGGGGTGGCAACAGTTTCTATAATTTTGCACCCCTGTAAACCTCCAAATTGCTTGCAAATTTAATTATTTTGTCTTTATGCCATACTGTTTATGTACAATAAATATCTTTTTTTTATTTGCTTTCCTTCTTGGTGTTGCAATTTTAATGGCCAGCAGTGTATAAACAAACTTCACCAGCTAACCCGACATACTATATTATGCATTAACACTTACCTTGCTATGAATGTAAAATTATGTTTTCTGCATTCCTTCGCAAAAAACAAAAGACGCAATATTACGTTTTTCGATATATCCTGTTATCTCTAGTTTTGAAATGTATAGTTAGGTTTGCAGCAAAACATGAAAGAATTATTTGTGTTTATAAGTTCATATTTTGACCATCAGAGGGCATATTTGTTTCAGAAATTCAAACAAAGAGTTCATTGTTAAGGTCACTTGAATAGTTCAATTTGGAGTTTGGTTGTTGTTACTTGCAAGCTTTACTTGGACTTTTTTATTTCATTTATTTGACTATTTTTTCTCAAAGTATTAAATATGGCTCATAGACGTAATGAAGAGGATATTTCTCAATTTATTAACAAAGACTTAGACAAATATAGTGATGATGATTTAGTGCTAATTCCAGGAGAAAATAACAATAATAATGCTATTGGAAATAAAAAAATTGCAAGATTGTCGAAAAAACACTTTCCAGAGAGAGTGAAGATATCAGAAGGACAAAAAAAGCCCAAAGAAGATGCATTCTTTACAGTGATAAGCAGAAGTACTTAACTGGAAAAGCAGCCAGAAAAAACACTTTGTATCAGTGTACCGAATGTGATGTAGGACTGTGTATAACCCCGTTTTAAATTGTATCATACACTACTACATTATGAAAAATAAATTAGCAATGTTTTCTTAGTAAATAAGACATAATATAAGCATTATGGTGTTTTTCAATTTTTTTCACATTTTATGTCTATTTGCAAAACATGCCCAAATAAAATTGCAATGCAATTTATTAAAATATTGCACACATACATCAAAATTGAGTGTAATATAGAGAAATATTCAACAAATCAGAATCTGTTTTCACTTTTTACCTATCTTCAGTAGAAAATATAGTAAAATTACAAAAATCAGTCAGCACACAGATAAGGAACTAGGTCAACTGGACCAGCACGGTAAGTGTTAATATTAATTTTAGTTATACAAGGGCATCATTTGAGCTTATTTTGTTGATCTTGATCAGAAATATCAGCAACATCTTCATATTTTTTATTTTTATCATAAAAATTTTTTTATGAATGACAAAATAAAAATAGGTTATTAATCGAAAATTTGTTCTAGAGGCTTGTATTTGTTTAGTCAAGGACCAAGCAATGTTTTTCCAGAATTTGTGTTCAAAGACCAAGTGGTCTTTGAACACACATTCTGGAGTACTGAGAAACTACAGTGGTATCTCAGTACTTCGAGTACTGAGATACCACAATATTTTGTTCATCATTTTACGAATGATTGCTTACTTAGTTTTAAAAAAATTTAATAGCACTTATCTAAAAATGTTTAAATAAACTTTACTAAATACAAAAGATAATCTATAAAAAGAAAACACAGTGACAGTCTTAAGTCTGAAAGCAATGACAACGACACTTGGTTGATAGAAAAGTGAATACAATTTGTTCTTCCTTGTTCTATCAGTTTTCATTAAAATAAACCTGACAAAAAGCACAAAATAATTTAAAAATTTCATTATTGTAAAATCTGTTGGAAAATTTGTGACAACATGTATGCTTACTTGAATAAAAAAAAATATTGAATAACAAAGTTTATAATACAAATATGTCTCACTAACCTTTGCAGGTAATACTTAGAACATATCACTAATGTTTGAACAAAGTTTATATTTAAAAATTGTTAAATTTGTAGGGAGGATTTCGAAAACATGTTAGAGAGAAACTGAAAGTAGTGTTGTAGAAGTACCGTGTTGTACAAGGGATATCTGTACTTACAGCATATTTTTATTTAAAAGTTTGTGGTAATCCACATATACTTTGAAAGCAGTTACATATTTATTACATACTTTCATGATTACTATAATACAGTTTGATTGTCATGCCTTAATACAGCTTTTTTTTGCGATTACTTTTGCATTTATAGTTATTTGAGATAAACATTCCTGTGTAGAACCATAATACTGGTGGCACATCTGATTCCATTCAATGCAGACATGTGGGGCACTGTTGAAAATTAAATTACATCAATTTGTCAATGTACATCACCAACAATGGAATCAGCCTTCTAAATATATAATGCATATTTTATCATCTATTATAGAGTCCAAATTCTTTCCCTTGTAATCAAGCCAATATTAGAGTTAAAAACTCTTTATTTTAATTTTTACAACATTACATATGTTAAGACTGATAGAACTAATAAGACTAATGGCAAGAAAGTCAAAAACAAAGACAAACATTACTTCAAATTTAAAACTAGAAATGTCATCTAACATTGCTATATAGTAGTAGTTATCTGCTTGTACATAATTATTTTATGTTTATTGCTTTAAAAATACAATATTTTTCAAATTGAAAGTGTTCATACTTATATTATGTCAAGCCAGTATGCCCTGCCAATAATTTTTAACCAGTGCACATCTGTTACAGTGCTGTTCTAATTTACGTTTAAAATTTACTTTCTTAAAAACTTTAAGATTACTGTCACTGAGTTTATGTTAACTGTTTATTAAATATACTTTTCATTATTGAAAAGAATATTTCAAGTTATTTAATATCAGTTTTTGGTGCAATTTTTACCAACAATCTCATTTATATTTATTACTTTTAAATTGTTAAACTCATGTATAATAAAAGTATAATTTAAAATGTTTATTTTACAAAAACTCAAATTCTTAAAAATCTTTATGCAATCTATTGATATTATTAATAATGTATAGTAATTGTGATGACATTTCCTAATTCTAATCCACATCCTAAGTTTATATCATGACCAGAATAATGACAGCAGCACTGACTTTTCATGTCACTTATTTTTCCATTGAATATCATTAATCAAATGACTCAAAGGTTTCTTTTGGCACATTAGAAACCTTCTCATCCAGGTTCTAGACAAAACAAAAAATGTGCAATGCAAATCATCTGCCACTATTCTCTTTTAGTCTTATCACTGTTGTAACATATAAACTATAGGGTTTTGTGTCTTTTTTCTTCAGATTTTTTGCAAGTTCTTGTTTCTATCTCTCTTATTTTTGTTTGTGTGTGAGTAAAAGATACATGGTGGTTCTGCCATCCATTTCTAACCACTATGGGCACATCCCAGATGATTTAAAAATTGTTATTCTTATAAATTCAATAAAATATAAAACGGAGCTCAAAAGGCTACCATATAAATCTTTTACAATCATAATTTTTAATCTGAAATGGTTGTAGCTATCTGTTTTATGTGACTTTTCAGTTATCCAAAGTAGAACTGGTACACATTTCACGTAATTGGGGATTAGGCCTATACTGTATATTTTTAATGCATTTTATCATACAATAGAAAATTATTTGCCCATTAATCCTACTCACATAAAGAAGAAGCTGCAATTGGAGAAAAGCAACCAAAAGCAATTCTTTTAATGGCTACAAAACTAGACAAAGTAATAATAATAAGGGCAATTTACCTGTCATTGGAAAATTCAAACAGTTAATGTACTCAGAATATGAAGCAACTTTCTCTAGTTTACAAAGCAAACAGAAATATCATATCATGGCTGCACCAGTTGATTGTGATAGTCAATTAGTGACTCAAATCATAAGTAGCCATAATTACTGTCAATTGCTCTTAAGCAACCAGACTGACTTTTTTTTCCAACTTGACCCATTTAACTAAATCTACAAATCAAGGAATTATGTGTGATTTCAAATTTTGCTATTGCAAACCACTCACAAGGAAAAAAATCTGTTGTCTCAAAGCTAGCAAGCATTATAGCAAACCTCACAGATATTATGCAATTGATTAAACGAGCTCAGATATGGTTAAGATAGTGATATACTCTATTTAAAAGTATTATACTTTTAGGGACCCATATACTCTAACTTTTTTTTCTCCAGCATAACTTCAAATTACACTTTATTCACTTAAAAATTATTCAATCACCAAATGCCATGAAAAAATTATAAGCTCTGATGATGAATCATGAGCAATGGCAATGTTAATCTGATGCATGATTTGGTTTCTGATCTTGGAAACACACATTTAAAAATAGCTGTTGTTGCTACGAAATAGATAAATATTTGAAGTAGTAGATATTGTTGATAGCTGAAATTGTGTGTTATTTCTTTATTTAAATTTCTTCAGAATTAAGGCACCAATATAGCCAGGCATTTGATGATAACTATATCATTGCAAGGTAGCTTTTTCTATGATATGCAAAACTAATTTAAATCTTTATTTCTGCTTTAAAGGCTCTGAAAACAGCAACGGTGCTTTAATCTTATACTTGCTATTGTGGCAGCATCCCTTTATGAGTGGTTAATCGCACCACATACTATAGTATTCAGAAAATAAAGTTCAATTGTTATAGAACTAAGCTGTGTTTCTGTGTAATCTAAGTTGTGTGTGTTGGACCAACCTATTGGGGCCATGCTAAACCAAAATTTTGATAGATATCAAGATTCCTTCAGTAAATCATTAGTATATACCAAATAACTAATATTGATATCAATATACAAATATACCAAAATATCAATATTGATATCCTAGATAAATACCAAATATCAATATTGGAAATATATATCGATTTCAGTTCAATATATTAGTTATTGACATAGCACTAGAAGGCTTTAAATGCCATTAAAATTTTTAAAATGTCTTGTAAAATGGTGATGAACATATTCTTGGCCATATTGATATTGTCAGAAATACAACTGAAAAGAAACAAAAAAAACAAAGATGTCAAAAATAGAAGAGTTATGTCAACAACTGTTTGTGTCAATATAAATAATTCAGTCCTGCCAATGTCAAGATAAGTAAGTTCTACTGTGTATGTATGTATCAAAAGATATTACAGTTGAGGAATTAATGGTCTGACCTTACTACATACTTTTACCATAGGTTATTATACACCTTATCCACATTTCAGTTTTAGACTAACAAATATATAAGGTTGACTAAAACAACAGATATAGGTATAATCGCAAGTTTGAGCTGAAGCTCTTAAAGTTGGCTTATACACCAGCATATTCAGTATAGAATCTATCATCTGTACTGATTTAAAAGCATTCAAGAATGTTAAGCCCAAATGACTAACATTCTAGAATGCTTTAAACTTCATTTTGAATTTATGGTTAATGTTAGCTATGGGAGCGAAACATGGCTGCGCTTCTGGTAATCTCAAATAAGGGTTTCTAGTAACAAAGTTCCTAAAGAGCACTGTGAAACAACCAATCTCTATTTATGAAAATTAATTATCGCTAATGTGAATTTTTTCATGTGTAGTGTTAACCGATGACGCAAAAAATTCAAAAAGGCAGCATAATTTTTATGAGAAAAGTAAGTTTTTTGCAAATTTTGTTTAAATTATTGAATTTAAATTAGTGAATTACTCAATAATTAATTACAAATTTGAATAAGGTTAACGAAATAAGAATGACTGATAGTGATATTGAAAACGAAAATTTCTGGAGGAATTGTACCAGTCATCAATTCCATAAATTGCTCGAATCAGAGTATTTGGATTTAGGATTAGACCCTAGAATAGATATTGGGTTAAAACTTGCAGTGAAGTTAGATCTTCAACATACTGAGAACGTTTGCAGTAAATGTGCAAATACATACAAATTGTATTATCGAACAGATAGAAAGTCTCATGTGTGATGCGTTGCCAAAAATGCTGGCATAATAGTTCAGTTTTAGATGGAACGTTTAAAGATAAATGTGGTGGAAATATTTCATGGGTTTGTGTTTTGACATTTATTGACAAGACTGTCTTGTTTATAAAATTGTATTGCCTGATGTGTTACCAGCTTAGAGGTATGAAAGAGTACATGTCAAGAGTTGATATTTGACACAGAGTATTACGTGCCCAAATCATTTACGCATAAAAAAATCCAGACTTGTAGGTAGTCAGAGGACCAAGAACTGAGTCAAGATAAAATACAAAATGGCGACCCTCTTCTACAAACAGGCACATCACCCCACCAAAGTCAGATAGGGAGAGTACCGCCCACAGTCATTCTAAGAAGTGAATTCTGACCTTTGGACTGAACACGTAGTATCTTCTATATTAAATAAAATTTGGGAGTGCTTCAAATATGATGTTAAAACAGTTTTATGTTGTTATTAGTGGTTTTTTTTGGTACTTATGGGTTTAAGAGGAGGCCAGTTGGAAATTGCGATCAAAATCATGTATTTGAATGAAATTATCTAAATAACAATAGGTCAGTAAATTTAACTCTAAAAAGAACAAAAGTTACTATTTAAATTGTAAAAATGAAAAAACATCAAGAAGGATGATTACTGATATCACGTCTCTGATTCCAGCAAACAGAGGAAACAGTGGGGATGCACGTTCTAACCTGTTCTAATAATTTGGTTGATAATAATTATAATAGTTTATTAGAATAAGTTAGGTTAGGTTAGAACATGCATCCCCACTGTTTCTTCTGTTTGCTGGAATCAGAGACAAGCTGCCATTTTGGCACCGTAGGTAACATTAACCGTTATCTGTAATCATAAGCAGTTTTTGAAATTTGTTAAATATTAAAACTAAGCATTTGTAAATTGTTAATTTGTTGTTTGATTTAACAACAAATTAATTTTAAATTTGAAAAATAAAAACTTGCATTATTCAGAAAACTTGCAATTTCCGACTGGCGTCCTCTTAACCCATAAGTACCGTTTCTTTTTAAACATTATCTAGTATAGTAAAATCGTGGGACCGATAGAAATTTGACATGTTAGCGCAGAGGGCACCACTGCGTGACCTTCACCCTTTGACCTCACTTTGTTCCTAAATTCTAACAAGGAGAGACATCTTTGTACTTCATTTAGTTAACCTTTCAATTCGACAGCCATGCCAATCTTGAATTTATATAATATCTCGACACTATTGTAAATATCATGTAGCCAATACAAATTAAGTAAATGATCAGTTTCTCAGTTAATTTTTACCGGCAGAACAAAAGACGCAGAACACACGGTCGAGGTCAACGGGGTCAACGTGGACATCACAGACAAGGTAGGACATGCCACGTACAGATTTTAGCCACGCCACTAAAGACGTTATATTAGGGTTGTTATTACATCCAATGACATAATCAAGTTAAACTTTCTATTGTTTGTGCAAAATAAAAATAATAATTTCAGACGATACAATAGCCATGATTATTTTTTTCAAAAATGGGAAATTTTTGTTATGCATCGACAAAAATTCAACCCTGGCTGTCACGCAACAAAAGAAATTTTGACATTGGATAGGGTATACCTGGATAGGTTAATTTCACTGAAAATGCATCATGGCCGGCAAAGTTTGAACAATTACGCTCAAAACCAGCGATACCAAAGAAGATTGGAGAATGAGAATGAGACCTGCTTGAGCATCAAAGTGATTCCGCTTAGTAGTGAGTCTCCGAGACATAGTCTTGTCCCAAATACGGCTTTGCCGTTTTACTTGTATCGCACTATCTAGGGTTGGAGTGTACTACAACAAATGCAGCAATAGCATCAGGAATTTCCAAAAAGGGAGCTATCGATTGGTCAAATCATGTTCGTTCTGTAATGCTTGTCTCCTTACATAATTTGACGTTTCAAAATTGGTGGACCTAACAAAACTGTCGAAATAGATGAAACTGTAATCTGTAAACGTAAATACGAAAAGGGCCATAAGATGAAAAGTACTAAATGGGTATTCGGAGGTATTTGCAGGGAAGACAAAAATTGTTTCATATGCCAAGTATATGATAGATCAGAAATTACTCTAAATTGGATTATATCTAAATTTGTAACACCATCTTGGAAAGAACCAGAGTCTGTTCCTGCTGCTCTGACATCTAATATTAAGCAAAAAAGTAAAAAGAAAATAGAAGATAAAGGCAATAAAACAGGTAAAATAGTCAAAAGAACAGAAAAAAATGTAATTCATCACGTACTGTCGAATCAATCTGGTTAGAAAGAAAATGTCATAAAAAGGACAATGTCAAACATTAAGGTTACTAATTTAATTTTTGTTATTTCAATTGAATATTAGAGTACAATTTATCAATTATCATAAAAACTAATTTTTTAAAATCTATTAGTTAGTATGTATTTAATCCAGTTGACATCTTGTTTGCACACATGCGTGCACAAACAAGATGGCGACCAGAAGCGCTGCAATGTTTTGCTACCATAGGTAACATTAACTGAATTTATTTATACTCCCTGAGAAGGAATATAAAAACTCCAGAAATAATAACTTGTTTACAAAGTTGTGTACCACTACTGGCCCATTTGTATCTTTTGTTTCAGCAACTATGCTCCACTAATGATCCATTATCACAGTAAAATACAATGCTAGTTGGCTGGACTACATTTTTGTTTTTTATATTCAAGATTTATCTTTAAGTAGTCATATATAAAGGCTATTTACCATTGTATACCATTTTTAGAGCAATATTTCTTTCGGTGATACAAATGATATCTGAAGTTAAGTGTAAAAAAGTCATTTACTGTATTTATTTAAACAATTCACATCCTCGAGTAATCCATGCATCAATTTTTTGAAATACTGGTAAAGAAAGAAACTCTACCAATTTAATTGTCGGAACGTAGTGACAACTAATACTTGACTTTGTGCATTCCTTGTCAACAAAATAACTCTGGAATGAGTTGTCCGATCTTGATGAAATTTTCTTGGACGACTCATCACTCAAGGATGAACTAATTAAAATTTCAACTTTCAAAAATGATCCGTTTTTGTAGAGCTGGAGATAGGGTTTTTCTTCAGTATGGATCATTTTTGAGAGTTGAAATTTTAATCAGTTCGTCCTTGAGTGATGGTGAGTCATCGTAGAAAATTTCATCAAGATCGGACAACTCATTCTAGAGTTATAATGTTGACAAGGAATGCATGAAGTCAAGTGTTAGTCGCTTCCTGCACACACGTGTTAGAAGCGTCATCTAGTAATCAGGAAAATATGACAAGCATTAAAACAGTAATTTTGAAAGGTAAATGTTATCGCTAACTAGATACACAACAAATATAAAGAATCTTTATAGAATAATAAGTTAAAAAAGTTTTCTTTTTTTAACTTATTATTCTACTAGCAGATAGGCCCGGCGTTGCTCGGGCAAAAGTAATGATAGCGAAGATTAAGATTATTACGTTATAGTCACAGAAGAAAAAGAGTAATTTCATCAACAAACTAAATATTTTTAAATAAAAGGTCGAATTTGAAAATTGAATATTGTAATATTGTTCGATTTTCACGACGTGTTCTGATTATATCGTTCAATTTTCATCGAATGTTCTAAAGAAAAAAAGTCGAGAAAAATCGAATTAATCTGTTTAAATTTGAAAATCGAATATGTTCTAACATATTACTTTTTTTTTTCCCCTCCAGCGCTCGTAAATCTTGCACGTCGCCTTCTCTTGTTTTCCATTGTTACTTAACACTTCTATTGATACTTAACACTTCCATTGTTGATGGAAGTGTTAAGCCTTAATCCTGTCCCTCTCCCCGTGGGGAGAAATTTCGAAAAATCCCTTCTTAGTGTGCGTTTTTGTGACGTACCATAACTATGTACCAAATTTCAACTTTCTACTCTTAACCGTTTGGGCTCTTAACATTTCCATTGTTACGTAACACTTCCATTGTTGACACTTCATTGTTGACACTTCCATTATTACTTCATACTTCCATTGTTGCTTCACACTTCCATTGTTACTTAACACTTCCATTGTTGATGGAAGTGTTAAGACTTAATCCTGTCCCTCTCCCCCGTGGGGAGGAATTTCGAAAAAATCCCTTCTTAGTGTGCGTTCTCGTGACGTACTTACCCTAACTGTGTACCAAATTTCAACTTTCAACTCCTAACTGTTGGGCTCTGCGCTGATTATTATTATTATTATTATGTTGGGTTAAGTTAGATATACTCGGTTAACACCGGTGGCTAAGTACTATGCCGGACCAAAGTCAAGGCATAGTAACCAAAACAGAAATTAAAGAAGTGTATCAGTGTGTGTGTCTGTATTCAGGAATTTTCTCACAATATGACATGTATTCAATATAGTGGCCTTCTGTAGTATGATATATGTGTTTCTATTCAATTCTAATGTGCCCAGGCTTTTGTGTAGTGTGTGTGGTATGACACCTGTAGAGGAGAGAACAACAGGTACAATAAGCACCCTATCCATCCTCCACAGATGCCTTATTTCCTGGGCGAGTTCTGTGTACTTGCTAATTTTTTCAGTGCATGCGTTTTGTATATTGTGAGTGTTTGGAATGAGATATGTCTATAATGTATGTGATTTTATTGTGTTTGTCAATGAGTGTGATGTCTGGTCTGTTGTGGTAAATTGTTTTATCTGTGATTATGGCTCTGTCGTAGTACATTTTGTGCGTGTTGTTTTCCAATACTGTCTGTGGAATGTATTTGTAGTATGGTTCGTGGATGTCTACTAATTTGTGTTTCTTTGCAAGCTCTTGGTGTATTATATTTGCTACTTGGTTATGTCTGTGTAAATAATCTGTCTGTGCCAAGAGCTTGCAACCAGAAGTGATGTGTTGTATAGTTTCTGGCATGATGTGACATTTTCTGCATGTGTCATTTGTGAGTGTTGCATCTTTGAGTATGTGTTTTCTGTAGTTTTTAGTATTTATGACCTGATCCTGTATGGCAATCATGAATCCTTCCGTCTCCCCAAAGAGGCATCCCCGAGCTAACCAGCTGTTTGACGCAGTTTTGTCAACAAAATCCTGGCCAGATCATAAGGATGCCTGCCATGGAGTGCCTTTCGAGCCCACGATTGCTTAATGGTGTCTATGCTTTTTATATGTTGTGTTGTGTCCATATGATGTGAGTGTAAGTTTAATGGTGTGTTATTTGAGTCTGCTAGAGTTACTGCTTTATGTAATTGTGATGTTTCTTGTTTTTTGTAGAAAAACTCTCGCAGTGACTGTATTTGTTTGTAGTGAAGGTTAACTACGTCAATCAGGCCACGTCCGCCATCTTTACGTGGAAGGGTTAGTCTTTCTATAGCAGATTTAGGATGATGTTGTTTATGCCTAGTAAGTGTAGTTCTTGTTTTCCTTTGAAGTTGCTCAAGATCTGTGTGAGTCCAATGTATAATTCCAAAAGAATATGTGAGTACTGGAATGACATATGTGTTTATTGCTTTGACTGTATGTTTTGCATTTAACTGTGTTCTGAGAATTATTATTATTATTATTATTATCATCATCATCAACTCATCTCGATTATATATATAGATAACATGGAGCAGCAGTGATCAATATTGATGGCTTTACGATGCATTCTCTCCTTCGTCTTCCTATCGTTAGTACGAAATTTCGATCTCTAAATGAAGAAGCTGCACAGAAATTCCAGATTGAGATGAAGTTGCTAAAATTCATCATCATCAAAGAAATGTCAATGATTGGTGCAAGAATGCTTTACATGATCGAGAGAAGATTGAGAGAGATAAACCCCGAGAAAGATGAGCCATTTGGTGGATTCTTTATCTATTTGTTTGGTGATTTTCATCAGCTTCCTCCTGTTAAAGATACTCCTCTCTACTTGAGTGTTTCTTAGAATGTAATGTCCCAACAAGATAGGGACCTTGTTGGAACATTACATTACATTTGCATTTGATTCTTTTGAGAAGTTTTTTGAACTTAGTAATTCTCATAGACAAAACAGCATAGATAGTTCCTTCACATATGTCTTACAACATCTAGCTTCAAATGATTTCTCTGATACAGATCTGAACATTCTGACGACAAGAAATCAAGCCTATTTATCCAGAGATGAACTTGATCAGTTTCAAACAGCAGTAGAGCTATATCCAATAAACAAGCAAGTTAAACAAAGCAACGAAGACTACTTGCAGTCAACTGGATGCCCTCTTGCTTATATAGCATCTGAAAACACTCCAGATATTGCCCCGCCTTCGTCCAAACATGACTCAGCTCTTGGTCTCTCCAAGTATTTGTATCTCTCAGTTAATGCCAGAATAATGCTGAGAGTCAACTTATGGGTGCAAGGAGGTCTTGTCAATGGTTCACTAGGAACTATAAGCTACATTATATATGCTCCTAATGCTTGCCCTCCAGCTCTTCCTCTGTTTATTTTAGTGGAATTTGATAGCTATCAGAGACCTTTCATCTATGGTAATCTGTTTACAATAATCCCCATAACACACTCTTCGAACAATGGCAGTATATTGCAATCTCGTAGACAGTTTCCCCTTACCTTAGCATACTCGATGACTATACATAAATCACAGGGATTAACTCTTCCAAAAATCAAAATAGATATAGGGAAAAAAGAGACAGCTATCAGTTTTACCTATGTTACATTGAGTCGAGTGAAAAAAATAACTGACTCAGTATTTTTAAAGAGTTATTATAAAGATCGCTACGAGTCAATCTGTAAGTCCAAGGCCCGTAGTGATAGACAGAATTTCGTGAGACATTGGCATAGCAATTAATTAATGGCTTATTCTGACCTTATATTTGTACCTTTAAATGATCCAATAGAAATCAAATATATTGTTGAAAATGAATGATTCTTTGTTTTTTTTCCCCTCATAATCTAGAAAATAAAGGTGCGAGCAGTTTCGTTCCGACTACACGCTGATACAGCGTTACTTAACTAGTTTATTACATATTAAATGAAATTTCACAACTTTATAACACACTACAGCTGTCTGCAATATGGTAAGGAAGCCACAGCATTGGGAGTGAACGTGGTACTCATAAATGACTAACTGTCTTCATTGTAACTCATATATGAATAAAGGTCCACACGTATGTCATCTGAGCACAGTTGAAATACTTCTGAAAGCTTTTCACTGTCCACTCTGATAAAATTCCTGGCAGATCATCTCAGTCTCTGGCTGCTTTATCTTTCCCAAAGGTGTGTACAAATGTTCACTTTTTTCTACCCACTGAGTGAACTGATCATTCACAACAGTGTTGAATGGCTTATTTATGAAAAACTATCGAGAACCAGCATATGCTGTTTGTATCTACATTGCTCCATATCAATTTTCCCACATTTGTAAAATCCAACCCAGAATTAGGGAATTCTCCATATAACACTTTTCTTAGGCTCTAATAATTGTGGATATTTTAATTTTTTGCACAATTTTACATTTGAAAACCACATATAGTTATTTTCTGCTGTTCACCACAATATACAGCATCACTGTGCACCTGTTTCTTACAGCGACTGTAAATTTCCTACAACAACATTTTTTCCATCTTTTTTTTTGTTGATTGTAATATCTTGAGGCATTTCAAACTGTGTGGGTATTTGATCCTCATTGCCAATTTGAGACAAAGTACAAATGCCACTACTACAAATTGATGACATATCTATGGAACTTTAACACTTACTCTTTGTACACATCATCCCTGCATAGTAGTAGTTTGTCTGTGTATGGATAATGAATTTCTTTTAAACATGGTGTTAAACAGCTCCATCTAGTCTCAAAATATTCAATGCAAAGTTCTTTTATGGTTTCTACAGCTTTCAGTTGACACATTTCAGTTAAAATCAAAAAGTCATACTCCCTCCACTTATTGATGTATTTGCAAAGTTTCTCTTCTACTTGTGGAAACTTTGCTTCTTGTCCATGAAAAGTCCTGTACTCACTGCCTTCCAACAGTCAACTTCTGCTTTTTTTGCCAGACACAAAACTCTTGCTGACATCATATTTACAACAGCCCTATTTCCATTTTATTTTATTTCAGCTATTTTCTTCCACTTTTCACTCACTGTATACAAAAGCTGTAATATACTCATGATAATTTATAACAACAAAATACTACAATCTCCAAGAAACTAGGTACATTTTACTTATTGGTTTACACATTACTACAGTGATATTGATGGCCTAACAATAGACAGAATAAACCATCATCCATTTAAAACTGACTGCATGAATAGAATTCATGCAGCCAGTACAGGTTTAGAAAGGGACAGTCAGCAGTCAAGGTGATTGTAAACGCCAAAACTTTATAAAAAATGCTCGGGGAACAACAAAACATTCTATCATGATCAATATTGACTACAAAAAAGCTTCCAACCATCTATGGTCGTGTGATACCAAGCATGCTCTACAGGTTAAAGGAGGTGGACAGCCCTCCTTTAACCTGTAGAGTGGGAACCTACAACCTGTAATGGGAACCTGTAATGTTTTCCCATGACCCATTAGGCATTGGATCATGTCTGGGTCAGGTTCAAAGTGATGGGCTTTTTTCCTTGCCGTTTGAGTTGATATAAATCTGTGGCAAGGTCTTCCCGTTGTGGAGTTGTCCATTCAGTCTGTTATAGGATGTTTGTAATTGAGTTAATTGAGTTTATAAACATCACTAACCTAGTGAAGAACTATCTTACAGACAAATGGATGGAATTCACCACAAACAATATCTTGGTAAGCAGTATGGTACACAGAAATTGCCCACAAGAATCACGATGTGGTCCGGGCCTCTGGAACCTGATATTTGATGGATTATTGTATATAATAGAACAATCCACGGACACAAAAATCCAAGCATTTGCTGATGATCTGCTGATCATGATAGCCAATACAAATTGTGACCACCCAGCCAAAGAGGCAAATAACATAGTGCAGAAAGTACAGGAATGGAGCAATAGAGCTAGTGGAACTGCATTGAGCGCCACCTGTACGCAGGCGAAGGAAACTTTTTCGGGAATACACGAGCGTCTTTGGGTTAGATACGTACTGAGATGCGGTGCTTGTTTTCTGCCTGTGATAATGAAAAACAGCTTTCTGCCAACAAAACTTCAAAAAATAACTGTTGTGTGGTCGGTTGTAGTGCTACCTATATTACTGAGCCGCCAAGTACAAAGTTTTATTCGTTCCCGCATGAATAATAGGCCTACCCAGAGACGAAAAATAAATGGCTGACTGCAATTTAATTCCTGAGGTTAATTACATAATGATGTGTTGCATTCTAACCAATTTCCAATCTCCTGTTAACCTTAGTTGGCTCTATTTTAAATTTAGTTCTCTAATGTAAAGTTTAGTAATTTTCTTTTTTTATGTTATTTTGTTAATCTGACAGATATTAATTGGCATATGATGTGATATTTGAATTTACGAGATCTGTGGAAGTAAGGAGTAAGAAGCAAAATTAGTATTTTGAGGAAATGAGGATAAGAATTTCCCTATTAATACAATACTATTAGCTATTGCTATGGTCCTTATTGAGGTTCCTTTATATATATGGTTAGTTACAAATTTCATTATTTACCATAAAATAGATATATAGTTTACTTCTTTCACACCACCCTTTAAATTTTACAAAATTAAGAGTATAATAAATATCAGAATATTAATACTGCTCAGTCCCAATGATCTACAGTCACTTCTTGACTTACGACCATTTCGACTTACGTCCGAAGTCGCAGAACCGAACCCCGTCGTAAGTAGAGAAGTGACTGTATTGACTAATGCTGGCATTACTTTGAACTTAAACGGCAGAATGTATGTATATATTATATATTATTAAATATATACTTATAAATAATATATAAATTTAGAATTTATCAAATTTCTATTTATTAAAATATAAATAGTTTTACATGTAACATACAAAATTCATACAGGATAAATTCATATGTTGCGAGAATGCTATTATTCCTCAACGACAATCAAATGAACAAAATGATGAAACAAAAGTAATGAACATGAAGTACTGAACTTTAAAATTATCACATTGAAAAATCACTGGTAAGATCGTCATCATCAGAATCTTCCTCACTAGCATGTTTTTGTATGGTTGAAGCAGATGATGGTTTCCAAGTGTAACATTTTATCATTGTTGCTTTTAAGAACTCGATTTTGTAGTTTAATTTTTATTAAATTTAATTGCAAAAAAATACGTTCAACTGCTGCACTTGAATGAGGAAGCAATAAAAACATCTATTTACTGCCAAAGTAAAGTAGAAAAATATAGAAATATAGAATTAAAACGAATGTTTTGAAAGGTACTAAATTGAAAGGAAAGGTATTAGGATTTCATGAATAATACAAGGAAAATGGCGTTGGGTATCTTGGTACTGGAACAAGTAAAAAGGTATTAGATTAGTACAAAAGTACTAGGTGAAACAACACTGGTGCTGCCTTTGTAGCCCCGATTCTGTTACTCGGCATCGCCGCTAGAGGCGCCTCTATCTAGTTTCGCCGTTCCTTCCACTAGCTCTATAATCACAAGTTGCCAGTAAACCACACAAATTGTGCAACAATGACATGCACATAGAAGAACAAGAGTGGACAACTGAAAAGAGTGATAGGTGTGCACACCAACGGCAAGAAAATCAAATAGTTATGGAATTAAAGCACCTTGGTATATACTTCGACCAAAGGTTGAAGTATTTATATACCAAGGCCACATTGAGGAAATATGTAGGAAAACTAACCAGAAGATAAATTTGCTGACATAGATAGCAGGCAAAGAGTGGGGGCTAAATTTTCGGAACTGTAAAATCATATACAAGGCGGCAATAGAGCCGGTGGTGCTTTATGCAATACCTGTATGGCATGAAACATTAAATAGCATACATGGAAGTAGGAAACTAATGTTCATTCAGTGCAGGGTGGCTCTACAGATGTATAGAGCTTACAGGACAACACTCACAGAACTCACAGACGCACTGCTGGTTCTTGCAGGTCGGCTCATCCACCTCACAGCCAAGGCACTCACAAGGAAGTGGTACCTTTCCAACAAGGACATCACACAATGGACAGACCAAGGAAAGGCCAAAAACAGGAAGGAGAGAAAAATCCTACATAATTGTGAAGATTTAATAGACAAAATAAAATGCCACAGGATAGATGATTACAAAAACAGGAGTGTTTACACAGACAGGTCTAAGCAAGAAAAGAGAATGGGTGGAAAACCTTCCAAGCATACCTCAAGATGGCACCTTACTGCAGTGTTACACAGGCCAAGCTATAGGCAATGTACAAGGCCCTAACTCACATAGCAACCAACATCAATTATTACAAAGGGACAATAAATAGCTACACTGACAGCAGGTAGTGCTACACACACTTGAGAACAAAAGGAGACCCACACAACTAGGAAGAGAATTAACAAACACTGCAAACTCTCTTGAGATGCATAGAACCATCCACTTCAACTGGATTCCAGCTCCCAAAGGTTACAAAGGGAACAAAACAGTGGACCTGCTGGCCAAAAAAGCTTGCACAGTCCACTCCCCCCACACCTACTTATGAATACCAATGACAACGATCTAGTAGAAAATAAACTCAATTACAAACATCCTATAACAGACTGAATGGACAACTCCACGACAGGAAGACCTTGCCACAGATTTATATCAACTCAAACGACAAGGAAAAAAGCCCATCACTTTGAACCTGACCCAGACATGATCCAATGCCTAATGGGTCATAGGAAATTTCAGTCTTATCTTTACCACTTTAAAAAAAAACACAAACAATAAATGTGATTGTGAACTTAAAAGTGAAGGAGATGACAAACATTTTGTTTCACTGCCCTAAATTCCAGCAGCAAAGAACAAAATTTTTAGGGAAACTATCACAAGTGGACTAACATGGCCACCATAGCTGGCAGACATCTTTGCCAACAAACAGCTGTGGTGCAGCCTGCAAGCATTTGTCAAGAAGACAAAAGAACTTAAAACCATACTATCTCAAAATACAGCAAGAGACACCAAATGGCAATGGTCCAATCCACAAACATCAGAAAGTGAAACTGATGAAGACAGCAAGGACGGTTCCTGAACATATATGCTATGTACAGTACATATATAACTTCACCTCTGTTTTACATTAATTGTTCAGTATTAACTTATATTAAATTGTAAACCTTAACCCTGTATACTGTATATATTATCATGCCATTTATATGGATTTTCCATAACTGTTTATGCTGTTATTGTATCCTGTAACTATATTTTGTTTTATTTATTAAATACAGGTACTCCTCACTTTATGACCTATCTGCTTAACGACCACTCACACTTATGACCAATCGAGTTTCGACCTGCAATTCGAAGAATCCCCTTTCTCAGTTTCAGTGTCAGTCAGTGGCGAATGGTGACATGCACACTAAGCGTACTATAATAGGCATGCGCATACTATAATAGTCTTTTTATGAATAAATTTGAAGTTTGTTGCATAAATTGTATAATTTTACAACGATCCTATATTCTCGGCGCAAGCTCCTCACTTTCGACCAATTCACTTTCACTGTGTTCTGATGACTTACGTAGTCATCAGAACACAGTGAAAGTGAATTGGTCGACAAGTGAGGAGTATCTGTCACTTGTCGACCAATTCACTTAACGACGTAGTCATCAGAACACAGCTCGGTCGTAAAGTGAGGAGTATCTGTAAAGGCAATGTGGGTGCCCATGGATCCCATGGTCGCTTCTTTCCTCTATCCTATCTATCTATTTAACATCCTCTTGCTGCTTATCACCTTACCTTCAAACCTTCTTTCTGTTTCCTATCTAAAGGGCTAAGTCAGTCAGCTAAATGACTGACAGCTCTCACTCTCTTTTACAACTACTACTATAGCAAGTGATGCCATTTCATGCACACACAGATACATAAACAGGATGCATAATGAAATGGAAAGGGGTTATCATAAAAACAGCATAATTTCAATTGCTCATCTGCATTGATCTCGTAAGCAGATCTAATTGGTCAATACAAATGGAAATGATGTCATTCCTGACTTCATTAAGTGATGCTAGCAAACTTCACTCACTATTTTGCATTCAGTCTGACAGTACCCAGTTTAAAAGTCCATACGGTATTAAGAGAGATAAATATCCCAAGAAAGTAAATTACTTGTTTATTCTAAGATACATTTCTGTAAATGTGTGTAAAATACATTATTATATTTCATAATGAATTAACTTACTAATTAAATGAAAGATTTGTTTATGTTGTTTCATTCAAATTGAAGGTGAAAACTACTGAGTGAACATGAACAATTGCTTAAACCAGTGGTTTCCAACCTGTGGGGCGCGCCCCCCTAGGGGGCCGCGAGACTGTTGCAAGGGGGACATGCAGCTGTTTCCAAAATATCATTTTTGAATACAAACCAAAAAAGTCGAATAGGTGTCAAAAAAATGAATCAGCAAAATAGGTATTCGTAATCCACAATCCTCGCCGCGAATTTTTCGGGTACAAATGCTAAAACATCCATCCATACTCTTGCTGGAACGAAAACATCTCGCTTTCGCGTTGGAGCCAAGCGCGGCGGGGCGAGGAAACAAAAGACAAGCACTCAGAACATCCTGGGTATTCTCGTGCTTTACTCGCGCCAAACTTCAGTAAACAGAAGCATCTGTTTTTTTTTTTCTGTTGTCTATGAACAGAATTAGTTCGTTAGTAGTGCTTGCGATAACCACGTTGATATGTAGAATGAACGCTTTGGTAACTTCTAAATTAATATTGAGGTAAATTTCATAACTGTTATAATAGTACATTATTTTTAGTACATTTAAAATTATTATTTCTTATAATAAATAATTATTTTTTTATGTATATTTTTACATAATATTGTATATTATTTTGTAGCCCATTAAATAAATTATAATATCAGTTGAGTATTTATGAAATTAGATTGTTAGAAAAATTAAGGGGGCACAACAATTTTTTTAAGGGGGCCGCAGGTACAAAAAGGTTGGAAACCACTGGCTTAAACTATGAGGTAATATAGGTATGAAGACTATGTACTGTCAGTATATTTAATTTATCAACTCTTAAGTACTGTACTTCATAACTATCAACTATAGGTGACATTTTAAGTAAATTCATCTAGCTGAAAGCAAAAATTATCACTAGCAAAGTAAGCAAAGTGCTCAATAACTGGAAACAACCTGAGCTTTGCTGGTTGCATCACTAAATTTGCTTTAAATAAACTGTGTACCAACTGTGTGTATTTTCTCTAATACTAAGCAGGATACTGCTGTATTCCTCTTTCCTATTGCTCTTGACATAAATCATCCATGTGTTTACAATGCTTACCAAGAACAAGTTCAAAAAAATGTTTTTTTACAGCAAATCAAAGGTAGTACGGAAGTAAAATTTAAAGGGTATTGTAATTAAGTCATAAACCATCTGCAGACACACAAAAAAGTAACCATGACAAACTAATTCACCATAAATAATGTCCTAATATTCTAAAATCAATTTTAAATGCATCAAATCTAACATTAGATATAAATTTCAGGAAGAAAAATAAAGAAACTATGTTCTGAACATGTTTTAACCATTTTAATTCCACTACAGTAGTACTTTATACTTTAACTATGTTTATATCATTAACAATATCCAATTACAAAATGTAATTGGACATTATATAAATCACAATAACCAAATACAAAGTATTATAACAAAAAACTAAAAACAAAACTGAATAAAGATTTAATAATTATAAATAATTCTAATTTACTATTAAGCATTACAGAATGATTGTGGTATTAGCATGTTTCAACTACATTACAATCGAGTCTAAATGATTTATTAAAAAAATATGATTTATTAAAAATAAAATAACCTTTTTTGATAAATTCAGAGAAACAACACAAAATTTTACTGTAAGGCAGGATCAAAAATAAACTGAACTTAATATAACTTATTATATTAATACTACAAGTATTTACAGAAGATCATCTTTAAAATAATCACCTTCTGTAGCTATACATACCTGCCAATGTTTATACCTTACTAAACAGCCTTATGGCCCATTCTGTTACCTCAAGTGCAAATGCTAAATCATTACAGTACTTATCACTTCTCCAGCTAATCTGAATTAGCAACCCTTCAGTAGAACTTTCATTTTGGTGAAGACAAGAAAGTCTGGTGAATAATGGAAGTTATAGAGGTACATGTATCTTGTGTTTTGCTATTCACTAATTAGGAGAGTGCAATATACCAAGTTATTGTCATGATAAAAAAAACCCAGTTTTTTTTTCTAAGAGATAAAACTGTTTTTGTCTTATTGTATCAAAAAGACAATCAAGAATGTCAATGCAGGTAAGGCTCCTGGTTAATGAATCTATGTTGCAAACAAACACAGGTATCAGAACTTTCACTTTGAAAAGTGCCAAAAAGTACTGGGCACTTGGAAATAACACAGAATGGGCTACAAGACAATTTGTAAGTGGTATGAACATTGGCAGAAGTGTGCAGCTAAAAGAGATTCTTATTTTGAACATGATCTATAAATAAATGCAGCATTAACATAATAAAAGTTATAACAAATGTGAAGTTTATTTTTAACTATCATGTATTAAACTCAAAATCTTAGCTTATTTTCTGCTTTAAAATAAATAAAATGCTCAGATTTTTCATCTGAAAATATGGCAAACACAATATCT
Source organism: Centruroides vittatus (assembly GCF_030686945.1). Classification (NCBI taxonomy): domain Eukaryota; kingdom Metazoa; phylum Arthropoda; class Arachnida; order Scorpiones; family Buthidae; genus Centruroides; species Centruroides vittatus. The sequence goes on from NW_027121033.1 coordinate 212,129, forward strand.
ATTTCATATTTATAATATTCATATTGTGCTGTGCACAATGACTATAAATGTGTAAATGAATGGAAGTTATTAATATAGAAAAGTAATTTGACAAATATTTACAGTATAGAAATGAACAAATTACATCAACTTTCTGTGGCAATACAGATTCCAATATAACTCTAAACCAGTCAGAGCAACCATTGCCTCTAGGCCAGGGGTGGCCAACAAGTCGATCGCGATCGACTGGTCGATCGCTAAGCCAATTTTGGTCGACCGCTCACAATGTCTTTACTTTATGTGTTACACTTGTAACTGAATGCAACTCCTGAACGTAACAAGCAAACGCAACAGTATGCATGCAGTTATGACTCGACTCATAGAAAAAAACAGCCATTTAGCTTGAATATTTGGTACTGTCATAAGGTAGCTTCTTTTCTTTAGTACATGTATTAACAATATTATTACTATTTCTCCCATTATTATTAAGGTAATAAAATAGATTCCAAATCTGTCTTTATCTGTAGCTAATTCTAATTAATAAATATTGTTAATAATTACTCATGTTGTTTTAATTCCCCTGAATATGAGTCTTTTAGCCCGTTAAATAATTATGTTGTTTTTTACGTAGGTAGATATACAGTGTTTCAGTACGACGTGCACTCCCGCGATCGATAGATTAACAAAGAATTAATCTAAAAATTTTATATCATTCTTCCATGATAATCTTCAATCAAATTATCAGCCATACTGTACTTTTTCATATTTACGAACAAATAGTACCACAACTTACACATTGCATTTGATTAAAAAAATTAAATTATATTGTAAGTTACTAAAAATCTATCTTGAAAATTTTTTTAGGTACCACCTGTACGGAATGAACTGGTAGCTGCAAACATCAAAAGATGGGTCTGGAAATTAATTTTTTTATAAGCCTTATATCTCAAAAACTTAATAAGTGGTTTAAAAAATAAAAAAAATAGTTTTGAATATATTTTGCTTATTTACCCATAGCTCGCAGGAGTGCACCTCGTACTGAAATACAGTGTATAAACATAGTATGTATTACACACCTCCCCCTCTCCACTTAGACTATGCCTATGACAACAAGTCGATGGCAACACATTTTTAAGATAAAAAGTAGATCTTATGTACACCAAAGTTGGCCACCCCTGCTCTAGGCCACAAGCAGCAAATAAGGTCCTAATATGCACTCCTCAATGGTTTTGGCAATGCAATTTTTTTTCTTGTCTTTTTTCTGCCATGTGCCATTATGCAACCTTATTACTTCAGCTGATATTCATGATGAACATAAACTTGAACAAGTAAAAAGATGAAAATAAACTACATATTACTAATTTGCATACCATCAGAATATATTATTTCACTTCATAGTATACTGACAATTATACAGTGCATTCATACTCAGCAGATTCAAAGCCTGAAACTCTAAGAAATATTGAATGTTGCCTATCAGAAGCCTATGTTCACCTGTAGTCCACATCCAGAAAAGCTTGCTCATCACTGGTCTAAACCATACTATTCAAAATGAATAAATTTTATAATCATTCAGAAAATTCAAGGTTAACACCACTCTCTTTGCAGCTTGATATATATGTAAAATTAATGATTTATTTGAGCTTCATTAATAAAAATGTTTCAAATTGCTACTATAGTATGCCAATTTTTAATGCTGATCCAGTATGAAATTACTCAAAAATTTTTCATTCTTAATACAGCTAACAGTTAATTCATGGTGATCTTTTAATTATCATTTCTTCATTATAAAGAAAATATCTAATTTTACAATACAGCAATTCTTCACAGGAATATTTTAAAAACAGTATTTCAGTTTATTTATTATTCAAACACTCAAGAAATTTTTGTAGGCAGCAAAAACAATTTAATTACATACACTTTCGGTCATTTTTAATGAAATTCATAATTAAATTGGTTTTTGCTGCTTACAAAGATTTCTAGAGTGTCTGAACATCCACACTTGCAGTTTATTTAAAAAAAAAAACAATATATATAGTTTAAAATTCTATCGAATATTTTAGAATTTCTCAATGTTAGACTTCCTTACAATTTTGATACAATTTATATAAGAAACTTATGATAAAGTCTGTGGCACAAACAATTGTTCTTAAAACAGAATGTAATAATTGAAAAACAAAGCAGCTTATAATGCAACTAATAAGTGTAATCTCATAAGTGCATAAATTCAGAAACACATGAACTCTGCAGCTTAATGATTCAGTATTATTTATCAGTATTTTAATTTAATAGTTTAAATGTTTTCTAATTTTATGAAGACAATGAAATGAATTTTTAACTGCAGAAATTAATGTTTGGATAACACAACAGGAAGCTTCAAAGACTCATTTTACATAATTATGAAAGACAACAATGAAACTACAACAGATTACAAATTAAGCATTAGTACTAACAACTAAATAGTGAAGGAGCAGACTTATAATAAATAGCTAAGGATATAAATCAAAAGCAACAGGTCCTAAAATAAAATTCAAACTGATAAATCCATAATTAACTCTCTTTTTATAGAGTCAAACACTATATTAGTTTAACTGATCCTCAACACATCCCATACATAGATGTCTACAGAAAATTTTCCAGGGACAAATTTTCCTTTTGTTAAAATTCAAATAATTTTAACAAAAGCATTTATTAAACATTATTGGAAAGAACTACTTTGGAATTTCTGAATGTAGCATGCAACATATATCAAGGTAACTTTTTCCTTGTTCTATTTATCCCTATCAAAAGTTATAAGTGAGAACTGAAATAATAAGTCAGCTTTTCACATCATCAAACTTATAAAAAATGGAGGCATGATCAATCTGAAATTAAATTCTTAAAATTTAATACAGAACGGTATATATAAAACAAAGTTATATGCTAAAAAATTGTCAATGACCATAGAAACATAAGGTGTAAAGGATGTTAATTTTTATAACAGTCAGAAAATCACTAAGTGGTTTTTAACAGAAATTTAATTGAAAAATCTCTCTTACAAGAATAAGCCTTTCAAATACAATAAATCTATAATTTTGGATCAATGAAAAAGAATAAAATATTTGTTTCATTACTGTCAACTTCAGCTGAGGCAACAATATCTTTATATATATCAAAAAAATTGATCATGAAGGAATTAGGCAGAAATTCACCAAAATAACTACCCAATTAATAGAGTAACTATAGAAAAAAAATTAAGCTATATTCTTGAAATAGTCAAAATTAAAAAATAAAGCTTTGCTCTCATGCAAACCAATCACAGAGTTTAATATAACAAAATTATTAATATAAAGTATCATTTCATCCGAAAATATTATGAATCTGTATTGAAGATAAAAATAAATTACCATTTTAAAATACAAGGCCACATAATACATATATAAATATAAAATATAGCTAAATAGGATACATAATACAAAAGAGAAGAGACAACAAGATCATCAAAAGATAAAAGGAAGCAAAAAATGACCTAAAAGGAAATGGCTTGATGAAATAAAATATATAACTAGCAGAAAATGGACGAAAGCACAATTTTTGGCAATTATTCATTCAACAAGAAATCAAAGGTGAAAAATGAAATAGAAATTTAACACTTATGCACACATTAACACTCACTAAATTGAATTTATATACAATTTTAACATGTAAACATTTTCTAAATAAAAATAAATTACTTTCATCATAATTTTAATTAATACAAATTTTAAAATTGCAAATTGCAAATTTTAACTATTGCAATATCAATGATACTATCAAATTATTTTTAATTTAGGAATTCCAATTATTCGAGTACAAAAGTTACAAAATAACTTTATTTACAAGAATTCTTCAAATTCAGTAAATGGATCCATTACAACATAAAGAATGCAGTGTAAGATGTATAAACTGAATATCAGACTACAAATAAAAAAAAAAAAAAAAAAAAGCCCAATTTCAATTACATCATTACTATAAATTATCATATATATCATCTAACAAAGTATAACAAATGAAATAAATGCATCCTATAACAAAATATTGTATAGGCTAAAGCAGTATCTATCACTTCAAGCAAAATTTGATAAATAAAATTTGTGGAATTTTCACAACAATAAAGTAAGTACATCTGTGATTCTATCTATAAATCAACCCACTAACTGTAATAAAGAGAAATGAATCCCTTAACAAAATTAAGCCCTGTTATGTATGGTAAAGCAAAACACATCAACACTCCAATCAAAACTGTTGTATTTCATTCATATATTTAACAATTTTTGAACCAATCATCAAATATGTCCTACAGTTCCAAATCATCAATAAACGAGATATATTGCCATAACAAAAGTCCTGGTGCATAATATAAAGCAGAATATACACCATAAAAAAATGATTAAAAATGGCACATTTTAAACCCAGACAAATCAAATTCGAACGGAAGAATTCTAAGAACGAATTAATTAGTTAATTAAAGAAAATGAATAGCATCAAATCGAAAATGAATAGCATCAAAATGAAAATAGCATCAAATCAAAAATAAACCAATCTCTTACAGATATTAAGATACAAGATACAGATATTAGAGCAGAATATATCAAAATTTTTGTATTTCTTCCATAAATTTCATCCATTTCAAACCAATCGTCAAATACATCCCACAATTCCATTAAATCTTCTAACAGATTATGTGTACTATTGATATATTCCCTTAACAAAAGTAAGCTCTGTTACATAACGTAAAGCTAAATATGCCATCAATTTGAACAGAACCGTGGTACTCCTTCCACAATCGTCATTAATTTCCGAACCAATTGTCGGATACGCCTTACACTTCCAAATCTGCCATTAAATCATCTAACAAACGAGAAATAACAAAATTAAGACCCGTTACATAAGGTAAAGCAGAACACATCACCACTCCAATCAAAACGGTTGTATTTCATCCACTTTCGAACCAATCATCAGATATGTCCCACAGTTCCGAATCCACCATAACAAAATCAAGCTCCAGTGCATAATACAAAGCATACCCAAAGCAGGATACACACCTTAAATTAATGATTAAAAACGGCACATTTTAAACCCAAATTCGAATGGAAGAATTGTAAGAACGAATTCGACACCCGTTAATTAGTAAAATTAAGCATGGAATTAAAAATAAACCGATCGTCTTACACACATTAAACTCGGTTTAACTGTTTTGTGTTCGTGTAATCTTTTATTCTAAGCACGTTTAAGGACCGGTGTGACGTATCACATTATGCCACTCGCATACACATTTTTAATATCAGATCATCCCATAAAGCGTCGGCATTGCGAGCCAGACGATTTTGGTAACTAAGCATGGCATTCTGTGACGTCTACCGACCCGGAATAATACTATTATACGTTAAAATACGCCGATCTTTTTATTAAATTACGTCCCCGTCGACGTTTATAACATTTAATCGACGTATTATTTAACGTATAAAAGGCAATTCTAGTCGAAAACAACGATTTTTAAATTTGTCACTTAAGCCTAACCATTGGGTTGTTTTAATCGTCTGCCACACAAAAATGGGGTTTGGTTATTTTAATTGCTTTACTACGTATTATGCGGCTTCAACTTACATTGTAGTCTGGATCTAATGCACTCAATAATTTATCCTTAATGTCGTGAAGAGTGTTCGGCATGAGGAGAATTAACACTCTTTGCCGAGCTTCGCATACGACGCACCACAACTACTATGGCGGACATAGGCTCCCAATGCTCGACGGGTAGACGTGACGTCGAAGAAAGGCACGGTGACGTCATCCGCCGTGACGTTGACCTCTCCAACCTAAATACAAAACTAAAATAAAAAATAAAATGAGAGGGGGAGAGAGGGAAAGAAAGGTTTTTTCTTTTATTTCTAATTCTTTAAAAATTAATAAAAATCTAAGCTTAGTAAAAAATTTTTAAATTTAATTTTGAATTTTGTAAAAGATTCGGCTGGCTTTATATTATTATATTTCGCAGCGTCGTCTGCTTTAAGTGACGTAATTTAATTGATTAAAAACTGAACGGATAATTTTTATTGTGTAAATGCGCAAATTTTATGTTTTTTTTAATACTTTCTTTCACTTTTTCAGAAATATTTTCGAGTCTTTAACGCTTGAAATTTTGTAATTTCGTAATTCGTCTAGTCACGTGACATTCGAACATCGATAATTTTTTTTAAATTTATTTTAATAATTTTATATCATTTATGGCTAATTTTGATTAAAAAATGTAAAACTTTTCTCCGTAAACAACCTGCAAAAGCGCAATTATTCTTGGCAGAATTCTTTTATCGATCTGCACAAAACTTCTTTTAGACGTGTAATTCGCATTAGTCCTATTTTTTCCATAAATCAGATATTTACACAAAGAAAAAAGTAATTTCTGAACTTTTTAACCATAATCCACATATTTTTCCTTATAAATTAGCATTTTTATGATTTATGTATTAACAAAACTTATAAAAATGGCGCCCAGTTCTCAAAGTTTATGGGAAATTAAGCGTGTATACCTATCATAAAAAAATAAATACATTTGTTGCGAATATTCGCATTTACTTATCATTTAAACTGTTTCTGATTAATTTTTCAGTCTTAAACGAGAGTTAAAAAGAAAAACAATACAATTTTCTGACTCAAAATGCCCCATTGTGGGCCTGGCCGAACCCATAATGGGCTTTCTAAATGAGGCCCTCTTAGTGCCCACAGGGCGAAAAGAGTTTAAAAAAAAAAAAAAAAAGACTCAAAATGTCTTTCGCATACTTAAAACATTGAACAGTTAGGCCTAGTTAAACCTAGCTGTGGCATCGCAATAATTTTATAAAATGCATATTAAAACACTTAATACTAAATTCTATGGAAAATTCGGTTTTATAAGCAACTTTATAGTAGTTCTAATATATTTAAAGCCTCTGATGAGATACAATTTCGAGAGACAAATGGGTGTTCATATAGAGCAACTAGGCCTAATTTTGTGAGCCTTCGAAATCTAATTTTTAAAAATACAAATCGATTGATTTTAAAATATATTTTATAACAGATTTCTTGAACTTCTGTACAAAAATCGGCTTTGTAAAATGCTTTGTAGCACTTTAAAGTAATTTTGAACTACGAAAACCACGAAACAATGGCAAAACTTCTTGCTTTAGCCTATGCCAATGACCATAAAAATGCATACATCATCCATAAACATTTCAGAATGACTAAGTTATAAATGAGTTTATAATAAACTGTAACTCGCCAATAAATAAACAATAAATGTTTTGAAATTTATTATTGAATAGGTTTAAAAATACATCTGGATTATTAGTGTATTACAGTAGTTTTTATATACTTTGAAGTAATTTATTTAATATCAATATATTTAATTTGAATCTTCGGGATCAACTGGAAATCATCTACAGACTGTCTTCTATTGAAGCTCAATGTTTCAGTGGTGGAATTTATAGCTGAGCTTCAGTAGAACAAGTTCAAAGTAATCGATGATCGATCGATGAGCTGCAAGTAGAAAAAGATCGATAGGTAGAACAATAAAAAGATTCAATAGATGAAACGCGAAGAAGTAGATGAGCTTGACTTAAATGAGCTACAAGCAGATGAAGATCAACAGATAAATTCGTAATTTTTTACTTTCCAACTTATAAATATTGTATTTTTTGTTTAAATATAGCGATTGTGTAGATTATATTTTGAATTTTCGTACGTATTCTTGCATTCTTGTGAAATACTGGCTTGATCTTAGAACACTTAAACTTGATTTACAGTACTAAAAACGCTAATTTTTACGTGTTTACTTGAAAATCCGGATAAAATCCGACCTCAATTAATCTAAAATTTTGACGCTTCACTGTGTATATGAAAATTTTTTAAAGGGGCCCCATGTGAAGCTCATATTTGATAGTTTATAGATGAGCTTTAAGTCTAGATCAGTTTTATCGTCTATGAAAATATAGATTAAGTAGTAGATCAAGTATCATATTCCTTGCGACAGCGGCCCTCGCAGACTATAAAAAGGGACATCAAACATAATTCAAAAAGCTTCAAACTACGATTCAACTTCTGATCGGCACTCCAACAAGACGGCACTTGTTGCAACCGGCCTCGAAACGAGGACCATTCCTCGTTTTCGAGGCCAAATACCGTTCGTTATTTTCTTTTATACTCGCACAAAAGGCAAGAAGTCGATAATGGAATTTGAGAATTAGGAAAAGGGGGACAAGTGCCCCAAGTGCCCGAATGTAGGGCGCCTCATCCTTACAATATATTCTTCTCATCTCTTTATATTCTTCAATATCATTTACAATATATTCCTTATTAATAATAAGATATAGAAGAATATATTATAAGGGAATGATAGTCGAAAGATTGGAGAGAGAAAGAAGTGAGGATGGAATAATTTAAAACCCTCTTCTAAAAACTAGCTTATGTTGCATTAGAAAGTTTAATTGATACAAATAATTAATTATAATTGATTTAATACTTAACGATATTTAGGGTTAATTATCTTGTCTAAATAATTTAATTATAATCTACTTTGTTCTTAGTTATAAGATTTTCTGAAGGTCACCACACTCGTATTTAATCTAATTCATCCAATGAGACGAACCTATTCATTACCCTTCCACTGTATGAAAGAATTGTATGTAAAGTAGATATAAATATTAATCATAAATCAATTTTCTATCAATCTTTAAGTCAAAAAATTTATTATTTTCTTTATAAAATCCAGAGACAATTATAATATAAGGCCTAATTTACTGCCAAACAAGATTCAGAAATGCTCGATGACGATGGCTTCCATTAACTTTGCAAGTGCCACTCGTTACTTAATGTCTTACGAATTAAATATTTTAAAATTTTAAGATCAATCATGAAAAATTCTGAATATTTAATGAAGCTAAATAATCATTATAAATTGAAAAATCTATATAGAGTTTTCATCTGTAATTTGAGAGGAGCGTGTAGAAGAGTTCGCGAGAGTTCATTGTATAATCTGAATGAGGAAGCCTCATAATGTGGAATTTTCGGAGTTTTCTTTACATGTCTACTATTTAAATATGGCCCACTTTCTCATAGAAACTCCCCCCGGGAGGCACCTGTTTGTCAGATCGCCCACGTGTTGCATTTCCCCGTCCATTAAACCTAATCAATCCTCCATGATGTCGTACGAAAAATAATTTAAACTTTCAAAATTTAAATAATTATTTTAAAAATATATGTCTAAATAAATTTATTGGTTGATAAATATTTTAAAAAACTTCATTATTCTAACATTTTTACGAATTGTTCTTTGTTTTAAATCACGAATGCGAATTCTTCTTCAGGCATTTTTGATGAGGATTTAGTTTTTTCGAAAGAGATTTGTGAGTAAATAGTTAAAGTTTAATTAAATACTTTCGGGAGCTGATTTAAAGCTTAAAATTTCATTTATGGCAAGTTAATTAGTTTTATTACTATAAAACTAAAAAATGCTGATTTTTTTGTGAGAAAACTGGCCCCTATTTAGGCGTTACAAACGTGAAGAAAGCCCAGAAAACTCCACGTGGGTGGCGAGTTGGCCAGGCGCGAACCCAGTTTTTTTAAACTCTCTCCGCCCTGTTGGCACTAAGAGGGCCTCTTTTAACAAGCCCACAGTGGGGCGGTCGGGTGGTAAGAGACGAGAGCCGACATATCTAGTCGAACCAACCCCAAAAAATTCCTGGGGATTTTTAACCCGTTCGGATTCGGTTGTGGGTCCCCATGTGAGGACTCCTTTTAGTCGGCAAATCTTACACCCAGAGCGGTAGGCTGTCATCTTGACCGCTCGGTCATCCGGCCGTTTGTGTATCCCCCTTATCTTCCAACACCATTATCTCCTTTTGCCTTCCATCTTTAAGTCTTCAAGTGGCGGGAGGGCCCACTTTGAAAATCACAAGGCAGCTATATACAGTACCAAAAAACATAAACGTGTACATTTAAATTATAAAAATGCGTAATATAATCTTTCTAACGTAAAGAATATTGTGTGAAATTTTAATTTCAAAGACAATAAGCGCTAAATAATTAGTTTTATAAATGTAAAAATATGCAAGTAGGTTTTGAATTCTTTAACCCATGTATTCGCTTTGAAGAACGAGTCATCTTACTTGTTAACTGTGAAATATAAAAATTAAATAATTATTTTGATTTAATTTAAATTATTTTTCGTGTTTCTCGAAGTTATGTAATTGTTTTCTTAAAAAATTAACACCTATAACACTTATGGCAGCTGAATTATTACACTATAACACTATTAGGAAACTGAAACTCAGTTCCATAGAGAGGACTCAGATTTTAATCTCATTTGGAGCAGGCTTTACTCTTTGACCTTCCAGTAATGTCTTTTATAACTCAAGAATAAGGACAATTACTTTATATTTCCTTATTAGCCGAATAAGGTAGCTACGGCATTGTATGGAGTTGGTATAAGGTAACTAAGGAATTGTAGAAGGTAGATAAGGAATTTACAGAATGGTATAAGGTAGATAAAGAATTGTATAGAGCTGTAAAAGTTAAGAAAATGGATTATTTATTACAAAACAACCCATTTTCTTAGATGACCCAGGGTGGGTCGAAAACGTTAGAACAAACATGAAAGTGATTAACTGGAAAGATTAAGGTTATATTAGACGAAGTCCATTTTCTTAGTTTAAAACCTCGCCTGGAGAAGGGAATGCCTTTTATACTTTATAACTCAGAATCACAAGTTTAAATCCGATCTCTTCTAACTATAACACATTTCACATTATTATTATTATCACATACAGTTATATATACAATATCGATTAACAATTATATATATATATATATATATATATATATTATTATATATAACTTGAAACCTAATCTTTGATAATTCCCATAAATTTAAATCAAAAAAAAAATCGTAAATGAAATAAAACTACTTGGTAGATAAGGATAAGTCAATTGATTTAATTCGAAAAATAATATTGTATAATTTATTTATTTATGTTAATTAGAGAAAGAATTACAAAGTTGTATTACAACTCTTCGAAGGACGATAAGTAAAGCTGGATTTCGACTTATAACGTAAGAGAGGCTCTTCATCGTAGTCTCTTATACGCATGAAATTTCCCAGTTACGTTTCACAATTACGATACGTGTAAAATTTTGAGGCTCTAGTCTATAGAGGGTCTAATCTATAGAGTTACAACGCTGGGCCCTAAGCTGCTGCTTGTTTAGCTTAGGTGCAAATTCGACCCTGACAATAAGAACTTGTATTAATTTAATTTAGTTTTAGTCCCTCCCATTACTAACTTATATAACATAAGAAAATCGATGTAAATATCCTCCGTAAGTGTCACTACATAAATATAAGACTAGATCAATAATCTGACCACAAAAAAATAGCACCCGAAACAAAAATTAATCAACAAAATTCGCAAAATTTCCTCACAGAAGAGCAAAGTAAGTGTAACTTAACGCCAAAGGATTTTCAATGACGTGCATTTATAAAAATGCTGCTGAAAAATAACCTTTCTTTCTTATGTTACCAGGTAGATGCGGCTCGTGTTACGCTCTAATCCAATATTTCATTTAATAAATGTTATAATTTTATTTTATTTTATTCTTCTGAAAATACGTTAAGTTAAAAGGATTTTCTTTGTGAGAATAATACGAAGTATCTTCTCCCGATCTTGTCCCGTTGATATTTTATCCATTGCATGGTAACCTTGATACTAATGAATAGCAATCAATACTGGCGTGTTTATAGACTACCAAAGGTAAACAGGTGTAGTGTAAACAATAAGCAAGTAGCAATTATTTTGACTGAATGCAGAAAAAATCGTTATATTCTCTTGATGAATTATTTTATTTGTTTAGCCTACTTTTATGTAGGAAAGTGGAAACTTGGAAGCATTCTTCGTGGCATTGTTCGTACGGCTTGCGACATTGTTCTTTGTGGCTTGCGGCTGTTATGTATGACAGAGAGAAAGTATGGCGATCGATTAAAAGCTGACCCTCCAAGATGGACTTCGGGTCCTCGAAACGTCGAAAAATCCAAAAAAAATTCGTGGGTTTTTCTGTATGTATGGATTTTAAGTGTATGTTTGTAAGGGGCACGATTTTGTTTACCCACTTTGAAGCTTAATAACTCCCGTGCCTTCTGTCAAAAATTTCTGAAATTTTGCACTGAGATTTCTGTATTCGGTAGATTGATGCTATTAAATTTTGGTGGTTAAAGGTTAAGCGGGTGGGGAGATAGAGGCGGTTAAGTATCACATCCCGAGTGGGGTAGGACTTAACGTAGATTTTACACGTGATTAGCATTTATAATTTTTTTCTTTTTACAAAAGTAGTGCCTACTCTCAAGATTAAGCTTTTTGCCATTTCATAATAATTAATTACATATAAAGTTTTTAAATAAAATATCGTAACAGATGGCGCCACACACAGTTTTAAAGGTTCTTGCCGGAAAGTTGCGCAACTTATTACTGTATTTTTTCCATTTTTTCGGTAATATAATACAAAATTATTCAAAGTTATAACAGTTAAAGGTATGTACGCTTGCAGAAATCGCAGCACAATTGCTCTCGTTTGCGTAATATAAAAACCGAGCCACAAAATTCTAATTTTCATACCGAGAAAGTTTTATTATTGCTAAATTACGGGGACAATTTTTGGTATAAAAGACTAATATACAAATGCAAAACCGTTTTTCATTTTTCACTTTTTTATTTTTCCGTACTGAATCGTAAGGGGCTTTTGAAATCGTACCCATTGTTGTCCTCCACCAGTGGCTCAGTATATAAAACCACTAAACACTGGTCGTGGTTTTTTTAACTCTTTCCTCCCTGTGAGCATTAAGAAAGCTTCTTTTAGCATGCCCATTATCGGTTCGGCCAGGCCCACAATGGGCGGCCGGGTGGTGAGGGACGGAGGCCGACATTTCCTGTCGAATCATATGGGAAACTGGCCCCATTTAGGTGTTACAAACATAAAGAAAACCCGGAAAATTTCACGTGGCCAGTCATTTGGAAAGGCGCGAACCCACGACAAACTACAAGTGTTTAGTGGTTTTATCCACTCAGTCATTGGTGGGCCAATTAAATTACGTCATCGCCAAATATTTGGACTCGGTCTCGGTTATCGGCCGATGCGTAATGATGTTTTTAGTTACCTGTTTTATGTGCTTTCATTATCTGTCTTCTCCAACGGAAATCTTCTTGCAGAGAAATGGGAACTCTAATATATCTCACGCATATGATAAAACCATCTTGATAAAACCATCCTAATTAAAACATCTTGATAAAACCAGCCTAATTAAAACATCATTCGACACGGACCGCATCAGGGCCTTGGAGACCCTTGAGATTTACAAGGCGTCTAAATCAGGGAAATGCATTAATTTCAAAGATGGAAACGTTTTTATCATATGCGTGGAGATATGTCTCCGAAGTACACCCGCAATGGTAGCATATCAGAGTAGTGTACTATTCATGTACGGATGTACGCAGTCATTTTTTATGATTATATTATAGGCATTAAAAACAAGTTGGATCGTTCGCAATTATGGCACGCGGTGAGAGGTTCGATCGTTTGAACTTTGAAAGAATTCTATTGCATTCTACTCGAAAACCGTCGAATAAAACCTGACGAAGATCGAAGAGGGGATCGAAAACGTTAGTTAAGTGGTCGTTAATGTTAGTACTTAGTACCGGAAGTTCGAAAAAAAGCTTAAGAAGGTATAATGGACATCATATGTACCGGTATGAGGATTGTTTCTATGAATAGCTATGCCGGCTAGAACGTACAAGAAATTAGTGTTAGCCCTAACGAAAGCAAGGGCCAAACTGAATTTTCTTTTGGAATGCAAGAAGAATGACGTGTATCCCATGTCTATATACAGGATACGTTTGCCATTGGGATGCGGATCCCTAACACCGAAACTTAGGTGGTTGTGTTTGAGAAAAGCTATTCGAACATCTAAGAGGTGCGTATACTCCTGCCTCAACAGACTGATAGAAACGGAGGATGACCTCTTTGAACACCACCGCGATTACTTACAACTGGAAAATCGAAAAGTTACTGTATTTCAAGAAATATTGGCAAGAAATTTGGCGCGGAGATACAAGAAGAAATTACAGTGGATAATGAGTAAACAAAAGCCCATCAAGAAAAATGTACCCCCCACCCCTCTGGTCTGCTGGGACGACATAGTTCCTCCGCATTACGTAATTGAAACGGTGGCGCACGGACCGATGTACACTCCGGGCTCGGATAAACCCTTGCTTGAAACGGTAATGCCGGACATTGAAAGAATGGTCTGCGGAATGGATGAAGTTTCCAAGGAGCACTACAGGTGGAAGGCTGCCATGAGAATAAGTGGTAACAGAAGATGTAGAAAAGGCAACATATGGATGCATATAAGAAAAACCAAGAAATGGCTTGCAGAGGAGCGTATTATTCTACTAAGGGCGGATAAGAACAGAGCACTCGTTCTACTCAAGGAAGAGACGTATAAAACTATGTTGAGGCAATACATCGTAGATACGAACAGTGAACAAGTTGCGGATAATTACGTAGACAGGTTACATGCACGAGTGGTGCGGTTCACGTGCACCCCCCTGGCGAAGGCGCAGGGATTAGGCAGGGCGGTGGTGGCGTCACCTGATACACCCAGACTTTTCGCTTTCGCGAAAACGCACAAACCTACGCCTGCGCTCAGACCTATTTTGGATAAGGCTAGAGCCCCTACGAGGTTGCTAGAAACCGAGTTACACCGCATATTAGCCAGGCATCTCCAAGATTACCCCCTAACAGTGAAGAACTCCAGGGAGTTGGTCGACGCATTGAAGCGCACACAGGTTACAGAGAGCGCTCACGTCACGGTATTGGACTTTCAAGCCCTATATCCATCCATAAAAATCGAACCTTGCTTTTGCGCCCTTAGGGACGTCCTATTAGCCAAATATAGCCTACCAGCACATCGCAAGCACGTGCTCGAGCTCGCACATCTAGTGTGCTACAATTCGCTGTTTGGATTCGACAACGCCACATATTTACAAAAAAGGGGGGTCCCCATGGGGAGCCCAATTTCGGGCGACCTATGTGAGTTGATTTTACGGCAGTTAGAGAGGGATGTCATTCCCAGGTTTACGCACGATATTATTTTATATCGTAGGTATGTAGATGACGTGATGATCATATGGAAGAACGGGCCGAACGTCCATGATTTTCTGCGCAGTGTTAATGACAACCCGTATGGGCTAACGCTTAAACTGGATCAAATATCGAGCACGGATGTGCACTTTTTAGACGTCACCATACAACTCAGAGGAAACAACATTGAAACGCGGGTGTATTACAAGCCCGACTACATACCTATGTACATACCTGCTGGGTCTGAAGACCCTTATCCGTATAAGATTGCGGCGTTCAGGGCGTTAGTTAGGAGGGCGTACACTCATAACTCTAAAAGGGAGGACACGCTCACAGAGCTGGCACACATAGAAGACATAGCCGCTAGCCATGGATACAGACGTGGCCTAGTCCGTAAATTAGCGCGTAACTTACGTAATACAAACGCGGCACATCACGCCGCAAGGGCACGGGATAGGTCCAAGTCGGGGCCGAACCAGCGCACGGTGGTCCAGTACAACAGAGGTATGCATGACATATACAAGGAAATAGCGCGGAAGAAGGGCACCGATTTGACGTTCTCAAGAACCCAATCGATCTATTCGCTACTCAGGAACGCCAAGGACAAGCCGGATTTTCTAAGAGCACCGGGGGTGTACAGTATCCCGGTAAGGGATCACAGGTCCCAAACGGATTTAATATACATCGGATCTACTAAGAGATCCGTGAAAAAGAGGATCGCGGAACACAGGTATGACGTCAACAAGAAAAGACACACCACCGCCCTCTCGACCTACGCCACCGACCCCGATATAAAGGCAGATTTTGATAAAACCAGCCTAATTAAAACATCATTCGACACGGACCGCATCAGGGCCTTGGAGACCCTTGAGATTTACAAGGCGTCTAAATCAGGGAAATGCATTAATTTCAAAGATGGAAACGTTTTATCATATGCGTGGAGATATGTCTCCGAAGTACACCCGCAATGGTAGCATATCAGAGTAGTGTACTATTCATGTACGGATGTACGCAGTCATTTTTTATGATTATATTATAGGCATTAAAAACAAGTTGGATCGTTCGCAATTATGGCACGCGGTGAGAGGTTCGATCGTTTGAACTTTGAAAGAATTCTATTGCATTCTATCTCGAAAACCGTCGAATAAAACCTGACGAAGATCGCGGAGGCGATCGAAAACGTTAGTTAAGTGGTCGTTAATGTTAGTACTTAGTACCGGAAATTCGAAAAAAGGCTTAAGAAGGTATAATAAACAAATTGGATTGGATAACTCTAATTTTCAGGCCCCGCGCAAATCTTTTTGAAGAAATTGTCAACAAAAACACAAAGGCCGGATGTCCAGGGCACCTTGCGGTTTTTCCCACGTTAGGATTCGATTCCTGTTTCCACAGAACGGTAAGATTCAAACCTAACCGCTCGGTCAATCTGGTTGTTTGTTTTAGGATTATTTAGTAGTCTCTTGGGCCACCAGTGGCTGAGTGAATAAAACCAGTGAACACTGGTAGTTGGTCATGGGTTCACGCCAAGCCAAAGGACTGGTCACGTGGAGTTTTCCATGTTTTCTTCCCAAAACTCAGAATATATAAATAGAGGCCAGTTTCCCATACAAAGTCCTATTGGAAAACATTCCCTCGACAGATTGTCCGTGTCGCGTTGCCGTATACAAATAAAAGAAAAAGCAACACAAGTGTTTCTTGCCTGCTCTTTGCTTGTGATTGGTGTGGCTTTATTAAGCCTTGTTATTTATTTTTCTTTTCTTTACTTACCTTATATTATCTTCCTGCGGTAAAAACTTTACTTCCGGCTTCTGTTTACTTAACCACACTGTAGTTAGTTAACCCATGTGGTCTGAACTGTAATAAAACAGAAGGGGGTGACACCCGATCAGTCGAGGGTTTACGGGCAGAGGAGAGAGGGAGATTGGAACGAAAAGAAGGAAGATTTTTCGGGGAGAGAGGAAAGCAGGACGAGCACGTAACAAAGAAAATTATTAAGGAACGGGTCCAAGGTTTATTTTTATTATTATTGCCAATCACCCCTTTGAACTTTTTCATTCTGACAATTCCTGTATAATTCTTATCAATCTTATCTTGCTCTAGGGCCCTTTACTTTGTAAATTTAGTTAAGTTATAGTTAAGCTAGACATAAGTTAGAATAAGTCCTTTGTTTTGTCGGTACTGGGGACCAATTGGTGATATTGTTACGGGTGGTCCCAAGTGTCTTTGTATTAGTAATTAGTAAGTGTGTACAATTGTTTCTTTGGAAACTATCGGTGTTAACTGTAATTAATAAACTTTTTTTAAATTTTTATCAAAGCCGAGGGATTCTCAGGATTCTGTTATTTATTACTCGGCTACATTGGTGTCTCTCTTCTAAGAATTTTTTGGAATCTAGATATTTCTGTCACTTCAAGAACTCTCTTCAAGATTTCCTTTCGACCTTCTTAACAGATTTATTATAATCTTTCAGGGAGTTTTGTAAATCTGCCATTTACCTGTTATCTTAGCTTTCTACCTTCCTATGCTTTGCAAGCGCTTGTGTCCACCAGAAACAATTACTCCTGTGCTACCTTGCCGGCAATGGGCAGTTATTATGACATGACTATATTGTCGACTTGTATGTTCATTCCAGTGATGATAGATGTCAGTGGCGTGCCGTCATTGAAAGCGATGGAAGCGCCGATTCCACCTTCCAATGACCTTCCCTTGTATTTTCTAAAATATAAATTTTCATATTTTAACGTACTTTTAATTAATTAAAATTAATATTTTATTATAACTGCATTATGTATCTTTTACAAATTTCTATACTACATGTGAAAAAAACGATAAGATTGCTATTGTATATTCGAATAAATCGGTGACGGAAGGAGTGTCGAAACCGGGTCAGTTTCCAATCAGCCAGATTATATAGGCATTGTCACATGCGGTTTACAGAGCACCAACCTCACCCGGTTTAGCTGGTAGAAGCGACACACGCATAAAGAGTCCTACTTTATATCCCGGAGCGGTTGTGGGCTGTTAGCCACCTGCCTGTCAACTTCCAAGCAGCCAGATTATAGGCATTGGCGCATGCGCTTTACAGAGCACCAACGTCACGATTTAGCTGGTAGAAGCGACACACGCGTAAAGAGTCCGACTTTATATCCCGGAGCGGTTGTGGGCTGTTAGCCGCCTGCTAGATATTCAGCCACCCTCGCCCGATTATGTGAATCATGAGCAGACTAGATCAACGGCGGACAACCCCGGCCCGCGGGCCAGCTACGGCTCGCGAAAAGTTTCTATCCGGCCCGCGAGATCTTTAATAGATTATTAAATTGGAAAAATAACTAATTAATAGTTATTTTTCCAATTCTTTGTAATTTTTCGAAAACGATAAGAGAAATAAATGTAGTAATTAACTTTTTATTTATTTATTTCATATTTGCAGACTAAAAAAATTACGTGTCACAAGAAGGCGTCAATTAACTACTACGGCCCGCGGAAAAAAACGTAAAATTTATTCTAGCCCATGTTATAAAAAAGGTTTCCCATCCTAGACTATATTTATAACTTAACCCAACCGATAGGAGTTTACTGGCATGTTTTTATGATAGTTCTGTATAGTTGACAGGAGTTTTAAAAAAATCCATTATAATATTTGATATATTTATTCCGCGTTTATTCCGCTCTCCCATCTTATATTACTTACGGATTTCAGATGTTAAACCGGTGATATTACGATTTAGTATGTCCCATCTGTAAGGGGATGCAGAAAAAACGTGTACAATTCTAGTACAGTGTTAAAAAATTAACTGTTACTTTGGCAGCATCGTTTACAACCAAATTTATTGAATGAGACGTACAATGGTACAAAAAAAAGCTGTAGAATTTATTTTCCTTAAATTTACGATTTATGTATCGCGGTTGTCATAAAATTTCTTTTCACTTCTTTCCCGAGACTACAGATATTCGAGTACAAAGTAACCGGTTTCGACTTATTTCTACTTAAGAAGTAGTTAAATAATTAAGCGATTAGGGAATTAGAAACATAAATAAAACCCCGATGAAAGAGCCGAAATTTTACTTAAACAGAAGCTTAACCGAACCGATCTCTTGCCGAGTACAGTGGGGTCTGATCTCTTCGTAATATTAAATGTAATAAAGACAGAAATTTTTCCAGTTCAAGGAGAGTGACCGAAAAGTTGTAAGTTTTGGAAATTTCCGTGAACACTCTGTCCTAAAACGAAATTAGTTAGAAAACGAACGACGGACAATCTGTTAAGTTTAACATAGTTAGATTTTTACAGCTATGGTGAGAAACGTTTAAAATCTACAACAACCCTGTCGCGTCCTTTGAGATATACTAGTGATGCGACAAAAAAGGAATTTTACATTGACCGGTATCGGCACCCTCGGGATTTGGCACGGACACGCCTACCTAAACCGTCTCCAATTCCATTCATTAGCCACTCGTAGGGAGCTATTTCACTAACTTGTAAGTGGATTGTTTTAAGATTTAAAAAGTAAAGAATATTTTGTTATTTTTATGTACGTTTCTTCACAAAGTTATATTTAATTATAAGTTTCTTTAAAAGTATATTCGTACAATTGAAGAATTTTTGTACTAGGTATGTGTATTCGTCACACATTTTGTTTTACCAAATAAGATTTTTTTATAATCTTAATTTTAGCCCTTATATCGTGGCTAGTGATTTAAAAATTTATTTTAAAAAAGTTTTGGCTCAAGACCATGTAATGAAAAAGAAAACATTATTAAAAGAGAAAGACCGATGCCTAAATTAAATATAAATACGTCGACAAAACAATTTCGACATTTTGACGATAAAATTTATTAAATCTAATAAGAAAGTTCAATACAATTACCTCCGTTATTTATTAAGTATGTCAGATTATCTATTAAAAATACATTTAAAGAATCATACGGTTTTTACTGGTTTATCGAACAAACGAATACAAACGGGCCGTGACGCGCAATTAATTGATTGCCTCTGTAAGTCGGCTTCTTACAGAAACACAGCTTCCCTATCGTCAAATGTCACGGCACGCCACTGATAGATGTATTATAAAAGTAAAAAATATAATTGCAAACAATTCAATCTCGGGTTCTCCAGAGCGTTAAAAATTCTTCGGGAGATGGTCCTTCCCAATGTGTCGGGCCGCCGTTCTTTACCATCCGGCCTCTGCATTTGGCCTGGCCGAATCATCTATAATGAGCTTGCTAAAAGGCTTTTTTAGTGCGAAAAGAGTTTTCAAAAATTTTTAAAACATTGTTGTACACTCATTTATAATGCCGCATTTTTAATAAAATCTTTTGTATTTTCTTTAAAGTTTTCTTCAACAAATCATAGATTAAATACAAAAAACGTTGTTCTGATAAACCGAAACCGAAACCTGGTGTTCTGATAAAATTTCAAAATAGCTGGTTGTTTCGGTTTTGTTAGGTAGAGGCAAAAGTTTCAGTTTGGGTTTAGGTTTATTTGTTATTGGTCGGTTGCGATTTGCCGAGGAGCAGATGCTTCCCGGAAGAACTTTCTAAGGAAACTGGCCCCTATTTATGTGTTGTAAACATGAAAAAACCCAGAAAACTCCAAGTGGCCAGCTTGTTAACCAAACACGAATCCAAGACCAAGCCGTGTTCGGTGATTTAATCCACTCAGCCAATAGTAAGTAGTTTTATTTTCACGCTACTCTTATGCTGTGCATACCAAACCTATTCTATACCCACATTAAAACCAATCCTTTTTATCTCGATCATTTTTAAAGAAAGTTAAGTTCTAGACTATTTGCTTTTAATTTTCATCCTATTACTTTTGTGTTCCAAAATAAATTTCGCAATAAAAATAGCGTGTACTGTACACGCTACAAGGTTAACTTGACCCGGTGGGCACTATAACAAGTCCATTATTAGTGATGCGGCCTAACACATCCAGGTGGACCACCCTCCAAAAAATTTTTGGGCTTCTTTGATACATCGGGATTCGATCCCGGGCCCCTCGAAGCCACTTTAATTACATCGACCATCGATAAGACCGTTATTTATATAATATAAGTAAATCACACGAATTATTTCATTTCGTAATTAATTACCCCGAGGTTAATGAAAAGTACCGAAAAACACTACGATTTTTACAGTAACATACGTAAAATTTACATCATTAATTTTAAATTTTACATAATTTAAATTAAATTTACATACATTAATAATTTAAAATAAATTTATAATATTAATAACGAAAAATTAATTTCGTTAAATTTTAGAATATGTTTTTCCGCACGTTCGTTTTCTTGTTCGGAACCGTTCCAAATCCGTTTCCCTGGTAATTAACTACGCCATCAATAAACGCGGAGTAAGTTCGGTGCAGGTTTTAGAATGCTATGAAAGTAAATTTGTCAATTTGTATTTACTCAATTTAGTCATACCAGTTTCTTCGAATCGAAATAAAACGTGATGGATCATGCGAAAGGTATCGTATTTATTGAATATTATACGAATTAATTTATTAAAACGAAGAAAATGATGGAGTTTATTACAAATTTCATCAATGAAGTTAGGCCTAATTATTCCTGCTGATTCTATGACACAATTCTCTAATAGTAATTGCTGTATTTAGAGAATTTCTAGTTTATTGCTTATTTTATACATTATTACGTCTCTAATTCCATTTATATTCTAAAATATGAGGTTTTTAATGTCTTACAGAGTAGAATTTACTTCCAGATCAATGCATATACAAGGGTCTTCCGAAAATAGTGCCACCATTTTAAATTATTATCTAGTAGCATTGTAATGTACGTAAAAACATGGAGAATGGTCTGAAGTTTTGCATCTATCCGTTGGGTGCATACATCACGTGTCCAACTGATACTCGTATTCTTTCCAAGCTCAATGTGGCATATCTGTTGCCGCTCCTTCTGTGGCAGCCGCGGTTCTAAGGTTCCCGCAGATTATGAGCGTTGCGTGATGATGGATAATTCCGATTTCGTAGACTGCAGATGGTGCCTTCGGTATAGGACGTTGTCGTTTTCATCTACCAGAGGTGAATTCTCTGCGCTTGCTTAGCATGCACCGCATGCTTAAGAGAAAGTTTTGACTGTCAATATACTTTTTATGTGAGAACAAATAATCCATTAATGATTTATTCTAACGTGTAAATTCTTTTATCATTTGTGTTTGCTTTTACACTGACAGCTAGCTGCTAACTGTTTTAAGTCAGTGCAAAGCTTGCAGGAACTCGATTGCTTGCTTGTATGGAGGTTTGCAGTGGCAAACAAGTGCACATGCATGACATCATTCAAAGCATTTAACATGGCCAGATTGTATCGAAAGTTTGCAGTACCCAGTCAGCATACATGTATTGTGTATGGGGTGGATCTACATAGGGACTAATAGAGCTTAAGCCATGATCCCCAGTGTCAAGGGCCAACAAAAATTGAATTATTATCATAAATTTTTAATACTTTTTCAAAATAATATATTTTGTGTATTTCATTGGGCTTTATAATAGTCCATACTTTTTTATTCATATCAAATAATGTTTCTGCCTATTGTTTAGTGCTAGAGATAGGCCTATTATTCTTATTATAACTTTCAACATGCCCAAAAATTTTGGTCAGGATTTACCCCTGATCACATGTCTACAGTTCTTCCTTGAGGTAATATACAATGAGCAGTGGCACATTATGTCTTCATGGAGCCCTGTGTACAGATGTTTTTCTTTGGGGAAATATTTTCTTATAAAAGATTGGTTGGGGTGCTGGCAATTGCCTGTTTTGTCCGTAGGATAACATGACACTGACGACGAGATGTTCAAATGCAGATGGGAGACGAAACTTGCACGGTTAGTCTGTTGATTGGTGTTTGTTGTGTACTTCTCTGATAATAATTGACATACTGTAGTTATGGTAATTTAAAATGGTAGTGTTCTTTTTGGAAGACCCAGTATTTATATATGAATTATGTAAAAGTAGGTTCTATCTATTAGTAGCTGTAATCTATATATTTAAATATGTATATAAACAAAATATTAAATGCATTTAGTTGCTATTTTCATTTAAAATATAAGTCTCGTTTTGCAATTATTGACTATTTTCTATAGACTAAATCTAAATTTATCATTTCACTTATTAAAAATTCAAAAATCATGCATTAATGAATAATAACATTGTAAAATATATATATACCACATATAATGGACATTTAAACATTCCTTCTTTTTTGAATTTATTGCATTTATTAGGTCTGTATGTATATGGCATAAGACCCCTTCATCTTTGCTGGGCCTCTCAATCTCTTATTATAGTGAACTTGTTTATGGAAACTAAAATGATCTGGAGAGAGAAGAGCAGTAATAATTTTAACAAAAGAGTTTTACCTAAGCTTCATGTAGAAACAGTAGCTTACACTTGATAGCTCTAATGAATGTTGTAATACAAATGTTATATTAGTGCCTAAATCTTACACTAGTAAGCCAGTTCTTTAACTGGACTCGCCTGTTTAAAGTTCTTGGTTACAACCAATATGACATTTGTATTATTTTGTTCATTGGTGCTACTTGGTGTAGATTATTATCTTGATAAAAGTTCAGGTAAACAGTCTTTGTCAAAATTGTTATTGCTTCTCTTCCTCTTTTCATTGTTTTTAGTTATTGTAAATAATTGCATTGTAAGGAGAGATTGAAAGGCCTTACTATGAGATGGCTTTATCACATGCACATATACACAAAAAGAAGACATCTAGACTAGCTGTTATTAAAGCAAAAACATCAATCTTTGATGTTTTGTACAGTGTAACCATGAATTCCTTATGAATGCTAGTTGGATTGAATTAAAGGAATAAGGCAGTGCAACATATCAGCAATCTGCAAGGGGGATGTGCCTCTTCAAAAGACTTTTATGGGAAATTGACCCTTGTTTAGGTGTTAGCCATGTATAAATTCCAGAAAACTCCACGTGACCAGCTTGTCGGTCAGATGTGTTCAATGATTTTATTCACTTGGCCTGCTGCTTAGAAATCACCTGTTCATTTCCCTATATTTTTCGTGCACATTTTAATTATTTTTTTTTTTTTGATAGGTGTCATATTAACAATTAGAAATCATCATTAAAACAGTTTCCAATAGCTCTTTTTCAGATAACTTTGAGAAATTTTCTCTTCTAATTCTTCAGAGTGAATGGTCATGTATTATGTACTTCAAGATATCATTGAATTTACTTCCAATCCATTGTCTGCCAAATTCATTATCAAGATAATTCTATAATTGAGGATCTAAAACTGTCTCATGCATAAGGATTTTAGAGCCATTTAAATAACACTTTTGTACTGAATGATTCTCAATTTAGAATGAATTGCAGGCAAATGACTTTTTACTGGAAACTAGTAAAAATGAAAGTTCTTTTATACATATCTTTTATTACATTTAAAATTAAGTAAAAGAATTATTTAAAACCAAAATTAAAACAGAGCATTATCCAACTGTAAGCCAAATTAATTGGGCAGAAATTATGCTATATATATTAATTAGAAATTACATGAATAGAACAACAAAATTAAAACAGAGCATTATCCAACTGTAAGCCAAATTAATTGGGCAGAAATTATGCTATATATATTAATTAGAAATTACATGAATAGAACAACTAGAGGTAGACATTGGGTGCCATTTCTTAATGAAAGTAGTAACTATAATTTAATTTTAAATTTAGAATAGTCTGGAAGATAAGAAATGGTCCAGAGCAGGAGTCAAACCTGCAACCTCTGCTTACTACATGGTGTTTTTTTGTTTTTGCAAATCTCAATGTTTTGAGACCTCCAAGTTAAACCCAAAGGAGTTTAAAAAAAGAAAAAATTGTGTCTGTTAATATCTTTTACCACTTGTTTGAGTGCTCAGAAAGTCAAGTGAGATCCCTTGCCAGCTTTTTATACGCTATGTCACAAAAGTATCCAGACACCTATAACATGTAAGAGTTTTTTAGTTATAACTCATTTCTCGTGTGAAATAGGAAAAAAATAATGATAGATCTGAAATCCTCAGACTTTTTTTACATTAGAAAAATTATTTAAATATGTAAAAAAGTTAATCAAAAAGAGAAATGTAATTTTATTTCAAACTGTGAAAATTTCACATCACAAAAGTATCCGGACAGAGGAAATAAATGATAAAAAGCGTCTGATCATTTGCATAAAAATGTGTCTCCAACTATTCTCATCAGCAAGTTAGTTAAAGTATTTGTTTGATACTTCTTTTCTCGTCATAAACAATGAAAACAAAAGAGTTAACCAGTCTTGTTAAAGAACATGTTATTAAGGAGTGGCAAAAGGGAAAATCTGTACGAAATCTTTCTGAACGGTTCCCCCATTTCAAAGTCCTGAACACAAGATACAATTATAAAACTCAGAAAGACAATGTAGTAAATAGGGCTCAAACTGGACGCCCTGAATTATTTACCTCGAGACAGAAACACGCCATTATCGGAAAACTGAAGAAAAATCTGGGAATAAGTGCTCCTAAGCTTCTGCCAAGGCTTCTGTACAACTTGGAGTACAAGCATCTGCTGAAACTGTGAGAAGAATTTTAATAAAAAGTGGTTATAAAAGTTGTGTAGCTAAGAAAAAGCCATTTATCAGCACAAAAGGTTAAAGTTTGCCTTTTTAAGGCAACTTTTAAGGCAAAGGGTTAAACGCATGTTTTTGGCTCAGATGGTCACCTAAAAGTATGGAGAAAATCTGGAGAATCTCTAAAAATGAAAAACCTGAATCTTACAGTGAAATATGGTGGCAGTTTAGTGCTAGTTTGGGGTTGTATGTCTGAAAATGGTGCTAGAACTCTGGAATTCATTAATGAAATAATAAATCAACACATGTATAAACATATTTTAAATGAAAATGTTTGGAAATCGGTAAGAAAATTAAAGTTAGGGCAAGGGTTTGTTTTCCAGCATGACAATGATCCAAAGAGTACTGCGAAATCAGTCAGAGTTTCTAGGTGTGTGAAATATAAAAATGCTTTCCTGTCCTACACAATCACCCAATCGCAACCCAATTGAGCATTTATGGGATCACATTGAATGGACCATTACAGTGACACACGTAATGTTATTCTCTTTTCATTTTTTACTCTTTCTACCCTGGGGAGGTAAGAGAGCCTTTTAATCATACTCATCGTGGGTTCATCTAGGTCGGTGGTAGTCAACCTGGTTCTACCGTCCACTAGTGTGCGATTTGAGCTTTCATGGAGGGCAGTAGGGGTTTTGTCTGATGTTGAAGCTACTTTTTCATCACCACGCATTTATGACTCACTGACAGAGCAGGTTGTACTGCACTCTAGTGCACATAACAAGGGCAGGATGTAACAGCGGCCATCATTCGAGTTGAGTTTGTTTCGTGATGGGGCCAGCCTTGCCAGATTTGGTTGCTTTTTTTCAGTTTGGCATAAAAAAAAAAACATATAGTGCACTGGAAAAAAATTGTCTGTTAAACATATGCAAAGTAAAAGTAAAAAATAAATTTAACTACATATCTTTACTAAACCTCCACTCAAAAATTACAAGTACTTTGCAGTTGCGCTAAATTAAGTTACTGTAGAACCGGATGGGCGGTTATAGAATTTTACTACCAACAAAGATACAAAAGTGGATGGTAGGTATATAAAGGTTGACTATCCCTGATCTAGGTCCTCAACTAAAATATGCATTTGCTTTATTATTTTATTATTATACACTTGATGAACAAAATTTTTATCCTGTCTTGTTACAGATGATGATGTACTGGAATCTCAGAATAGGTATCTAACAGAACAACTCTCACAGAAAGTTTCTAAACTCAGAAGCGTAAGTATTATAATGATTTTATATTTAATATTTACTATGAAGATATTTAAAAACTGTTTTTTTGTTCAGGTTGCATATGACATTGAAGTGGAGACAAAAGAACATAATAAACTTTTAGATTCTATGGTATGTTATTTACATTACATTTTATCGTTTACTTCCAAAATAACGATGTTATAAGTTAATAATTGCTTCCAAAATAAATAAAGGTACAGATGTACAGTACCTTATACTTTGAATTTAAATTGTTTCGTGAGGTCATTTGAACTCTGAATTCCACAATGTCCAAATCAGTTTTTCCCATTAGAACTAATGGAAAGTGAATTAATCCATTTTTCAGATCTTAAACAATATTCATTTGATAAACTTAAACAGTAATACACAATTTATTTCAGTTATAATGTCAGACAGTATTTTTTAAAAATTTTTAAAAATTGAAGAAACTAAGTTGTCTTCAGTTCCATCAAGTCTGATCATCAGGAACATAGCAGTCTTTCTTCACAGAGACGACCTTTTATTATAGGCTACACCTCTGCAAAATTATGAAAACAGTTCAAATATTTGCTGATAACAAACCCAGATCAGTCTGGTTGCACACCATTGACTATAACTATAGCATCTTAAACATGGCCATCAGATCTGCCACATAAGAGTACTGCTTTTGTGCTTTGCAATAAGGTTTTTTTCACCTCAATCATCAAACCTTCCTCTTAGATTTCATTGCTTCTGCACACTTCTTACATGCCACAGCTGTTAATAGATAGGAATTTATTATTATTATGTTGGTTTAAGTGAGATGTACTCGGTTAACACCGGTGGCTGTGTACTATGCCGGACCAAAGTCAAGGCATAGTAGTCAAAACAGAAATTAAAGAAGTGTCCATGTCTATGTTATCAGTGATGGATGAGGAAGTGTCTGTAGTATCATTAGTGGTAATTGTTGTATGTGTGTTATTATCAATGCTTGTTGCTGGATTATCCTGACAGGTTACATGATCTTCATTAATGTTAGATGTTTCTGTCTGTTGATGTATTTGATCAGCAACCTGTTGTTTGATAAGTTCAAGTGTTGTTTGTGGAATAAGGTTGTTGTGTATAATTGTTCTTTTTTGATCAACAACCCTTTGTTCGGTGACAGTGAGATGAGGATACTGTTGTGTGAATCTACGGTGTAGTTGTTGTCTGTATGCTGTCGTGTTTGTTTCGAGTTTTGTGATGGTGTAGTAAGTACGGATGATAAGTACTGTCCATTTCATCCGTTGGCATGGTTTTCCAGCCTTTGTGGTCTGTGGATTGCCACAGAAACACCAAGGCTGGGTTGGTTCCTCACATCTGTTGAGGGCATTGCAGTAGCCATGCTTGGGCCGGTGCTGCTTTCGCCACCAGTAACCAAGGGAGACTGTGGCCTATTTTTCGAACGTGAGCCTCTGCCTAACCCACGAACGCGGACCTTGTTAACCCGGGCAACGTCCGAGCCGGTATCACACTTTGATCTGGTTATTACCATAATAAATATCTCCACGGAATGTGGGCATGGTCACTCTTAGCTTCATTTCTCCCGATAGACCTTACTGGCATGGGTGTCTCTACCAGGAGCTTGTGCTCCAGCCTGCATTGCATTGCCCTATGGATCAGTAAAATTACTGGGCTCTCCCATCACGACCAGGTGGTGATTGCGGGAGAGTTATTATTATTATTATTATTATTATGTTGGGTTAAGTGAGATATACTCGGTTAACACCGGTGGCTGTGTACTATGCCGGACCAAAGTCAAGGCATAGTAACCAAAACAGAAATTAAAGAAGTGTATCAGTGTGTGTGTCTGTATTCAGGAATTTTCTCACAATATGACATGTATTCAATATAGTGGCCTTCTGTAGTGTGATGTATGTGTTTCTATTCAATTCTAATGTGCCCAGGCTTTTGTGTAGTGTGTGTGGTATGACACCTGTAGAGGAGAGAACAACAGGTACAATAAGCACCCTATCCATCCTCCACAGATGCCTTATTTCCTGGGCGAGTTCTGTGTACTTGCTAATTTTTTCAGTGCATGCGTTTTGTATATTGTGAGTGTTTGGAATGGATATGTCTATAATGTATGTGATTTTATTGTGTTTGTCAATAAGTGTGATGTCTGGTCTGTTGTGGTAAATTGTTTTATCTGTGATTATGGCTCTGTCGTAGTACATTTTGTGCGTGTTGTTTTCCAATACTGTCTGTGGAATGTATTTGTAGTATGGTTCGTGGATGTCTACTAATTTGTGTTTCTTTGCAAGCTCTTGGTGTATTATATTTGCTACTTGATTATGTCTGTGTAAATAATCTGTCTGTGCCAAGAGCTTGCAACCAGAGGTGATGTGTTGTATAGTTTCTGGCATGATGTGACATTTTCTGCATGTGTCATTTGTGAGTGTTGCATCTTTGAGTATGTGTTTTCTGTAGTTTTTAGTATTTATGACCTGATCCTGTATGGCAATCATGAATCCTTCCGTCTCCCCAAAGAGGCATCCCCGAGCTAACCAGCTGTTTGATGCAGTTTTGTCAACAAAATCCTGGGCCAGATCATAAGGATGCCTGCCATGGAGTGCCTTTCGAGCCCACGATTGCTTAATGGTGTCTATGCTTTTTATATGTTGTGTTGTGTCCATATGATGTGAGTGTAAGTTTAATGGTGTGTTATTCGAGTCTGCTAGAGTTACTGCTTTATGTAATTGTGATGTTTCTTGTTTTTTGTAGAAAAACTCTCGCAGTGACTGTATTTGTTTGTAGTGAAAGTTAACTATGTCAATCAGGCCACGTCCGCCATCTTTACGTGGAAGGGTTAATCTTTCTGTGGCGGATTTAGGATGATGTTGTTTATGCTTAGTAAGTGTAGTTCTTGTTTTCCTTTGGAGTTGCTCAAGATCTGTGTGAGTCCAATGTATAACTCCAAAAGAATATGTGAGTACTGGGATGACATATGTGTTTATTGCTTTAACTGTGTGTTTTGCATTTAACTGTGTTCTGAGAATAGCATTTAACCTACTTTGGTATTCTTTAATTAATCTTTGCTTTATTTGTGCGTGTTCTGTTAGTTTGGCCTGTTGGAATCCTAAATACTTGTAGAACTCGCCCTCTTCCATGGATTCAATAACGTCTCCATTTCCAAGTGCAAAATCTTCTTTCTTCAGGATTCCTTTTTCTATGTGAAGTGTTTTGCATTTATCTAGGCCAAATTCCATTTGTATGTCCTTGGTGTATGAATGTGTGATTTGTAGGAGTTGATGAAGTTGTTTTTGTGTGGATGCATAAAGTTTTATGTCATCCATGTACATGAGATGTGACAGTGTAAACTGTGTTGTTTTTTTGTGTCTGATATTGTAACCATATTGCGTGTTGTTTAACATGTTGGATAATGGGTTCAGGGCTAAGCAGAACCAGAGAGGACTCAAGGAATCTCCTTGAAAAATTCCTCGCCTAATAAAAATTTGGTTTGTTTGTATGGAAGTGTTACTAACCCTCAGATGTAGTGTTGTTCTCCAGTGCTGCATAGTGTTTTGAAAGAATGCAATGAGTGATGGATGTATTTTGTACATGTGTAGGATATGTAGCAGCCAACTGTGTGGAACACTGTCGAATGCTTTTCTGTAGTCTATATATGCCATGTGTATGTTTCTGTGTTGTCTGTGTGCTTGCCGTAGAATGACTGAATCTATGAGTAACTGTTCTTTGCATCCCCTGTGGTTTCTGCGACAACCTTTTTGTTGTTCTGTTAGAATGTCGTGTTCTTCAACATGTTTGTATATTTTGTTTGCAATACAGGATGTCAATAATTTGTAGAGTGTTGGAAGACATGTAATTGGTCTGTATTGTGTGGGGTCTGTGGTATTGTTGTTTTTAGGTTTCATGTAGGTGATGCCCTGAGTAAGAAAATTTGGCATGTCTTGTGGATTGATGATGATGTGTGTTAGGTGTTTAGCTAGTTCCTGGTGCAGTGATGTAAACTTTTTGTACCAGAAATTGTGAATGTTGTCTACACCAGGTGTCTTCCAGTTGTGTGTTCTGTTAACAGTGTATTGGAAATCATGTATGTTTATTTCAACACAGGGCATAGTTGGTATGTTGTGCAAGTTTCTGTTCTCCTCCTCGATCCAGCCTGCATCAGCATTGTGCGTGACAGCACTGGACCAAAGAGAAGACCAATATGTTGTGAGTTCTTCTTCTGTTGGTGTGCCACTGTGCTGTGTATCAGTGTTTGCTTTGTTATTAATTTGTCTGTAAAAGAGTTTTTCATTGTTTGTAAATAATTTATTTTGTTGTTTTCGTAGTGTACATGTTTTGTATCGTTTGAGTCTACGTGCTTTGGCAGCAAGTTTTTGTTTTAGTGTATCAATGTATTCTGTAATGCGTGTGTTGTGATGTTCGTGTTTTGTGTGTGTTTTATTTTCTTGAAAATGTTTTTGAGCTGTTTCCTTAATTTGGGTGTTATGTTGTTTTAGTGTATTCTGTTAGCCTGCCTAATTGCTGTCTAATGTCATTTATTTGTGTTTCTATTCTTCTCTGCCAGGCAGGCTTGTGATAGAATTGTGTTTTCTGTGTATTTGTCTGTGATTGTACTTTCAGTCCATGGTGTGTCACTACTGTGACTGCCCCAGCATAAACTAATGTATGAATGTCTGCGAGTGTAGAAATTGAATGAATGTAGTGTGGTAGTAAGTGAGTGTTTACATAATTTAGTGTTTCCTACTTTCTTTGACGTGTTGATTTTTGGTATTCGTGGTCGTTTGTGTGGGATCTGTACCTGTATATTTAGTGAGTGTTTCCTGAAATATAAGTGAGAGCGTATTAACTAAATCCAAGTCTATGTTATCAGTGATGGATGAGGAAGTGTCTGTAGTATCATTAGTGGTAATTGTTGTATGTGTGTTATTATCAATGCTTGTTGCTGGATTATCCTGACAGGTTACATGATCTTCATTAATGTTAGATGTTTCTGTCTGTTGATGTATTTGATCAGCAACCTGTTGTTTGATAAGTTCAAGTGTTGTTTGTGGAGATAAGGTTGTTGTGTATAATTGTTCTTTTTTGATCAACAACCCTTTGTTCAGTGACAGTGAGGTGAGGATATTGTTGTGTGAATTTATGGTGTAGTTGTTGTCTGTATGCTGTCATGTTTGTTTCCAGTTTTGTGATCGTGTAATAAGTACGGATGATAAACTCGTTCATTTCTACTGTCCATTTCATCCGTTGGCGTGGTTTTCCAGCCTTTGTGGTCTGTGGATGCATTGCCACAGAAACACCAAGGCTGGGTTGGTTTCTCACATCTGTTGAGGGCATTGCAGTAGCCATGCTTGGGCCGGTGCTGCTTTCGCCACCGGTAACCAGGGGAGACTGTGGCCTATTTTTCGAACGTGAGCCTCTGCCTAACCCACGAACGCGGACCTTGTTAACCCGGGCGACGTCCGAGCCGGTATCACACTTTGATCTAGTTATCACCATAATAAATATCTCCACTGAATGTGGGTGTGGTCACTCTTAGCTTCATTTCTCCCCATAGACCTTACTGGCATGGGTGTCCCTACCAGGAGCTTGTGCTCCAGCCTGCATTGCCCTATGGATCAGTAAAATTACTGGGCTCTCCCACCACGACCAGGTGGTGACCACGGGAAAGTTATTATTATTATTATTATTATTATTATTATTATTATTATATTATATATCTCTTTTTGCTTTATTTTTGGTGTATTTGGTTATATATATATATGTTATGGACAAAGTGATTAATCAGGCATTATGAATAATGACCAACAAAATCGGGCATTGTAATAAATTTCAAAAATTTATCAAATTGACTGGTCATTATGAATATTGCTACCATCTAGTCGGGCAAAGTGATGATAATACATTGAGGAGTGATAATCCGACATACGCTAGCCAATCAGAATTTACATCTTAGTTGCGCATGCGTACTGCATTTAGTACCGAATTTTAAATTTATGTGACCAGTAGTTAATTTTTTTTCTTTGACAAAAGTAACGATCATGGAAGAATCATTAATGAACAAGCAGATTAAATGAGTTAATATGGTGAAAACAATTAAATTTTTACAAAATCAGCGTATTTGTTAATGATAGAAAAAGTGAGAGTCAAAAATGGAAGTTACTTCTAACTTACCGGAAGAATATCCGTTAATAGTACTTTGAAATAATTCACAAAAAATAAATATTTCTAAATGAAATAAGTGGAGTTTTTTTTTAATCAAATTTAAAATTCGGTACTAAACACGATACATACACGCAACCGAGTGCCGATTGGCTAGCGTATGTCGGATGATCACTCCTCAACGTATTATCATCACTTTGCCCGACTAGGTGGTAGCAGTATTCATAACGACCGGTCAATTTGATAAATGAATCAATATTTATCACACTGCACGCCCTTTTTGGTCATTATTCATAATGCCTGATTAATCACTTTGTCCATAACATATATATATAATAATATATATATATATATATATTATAAAACCAAATACACCAAAAATATAGCAAAAAAGAGTACCGAAAGGACATGAGTGTAACACAAGACACTCTCAAAGTAAGAGCAAGAGAGGAGTTTAGTATACATTGGTACATTTTGGTATACAACAGAAGTTGTTTACATGCAAGTGCAATTTTTTTCCTGCATGCACAGTTTGAATGTTGATTGAATGTTGAAACATGTTCTGCATTGAATTATTCTCAAATTTAGCATTCAAATTCTTGAATATTTGAAGTTATAATCATTCAAAGTATGAGGTATCACCATATATGTCAAATATGTAATCAAATGTTTAAGCAGGTTTGAATCTTGATTCTCTTCAGTTTTTTTTCTCTAAACAGTTCTAAATTACTTAATAAAACAAATTAATTTTTAAAGTACAAAATGGTAATACTGCCTGTCTCTGGTCAAAATTTCAAAACTGTTTATAGCTTTATACTAGATCAAATAATCAGACGAGACTTGAAATGGATAAGACTTAAAGGAATGGACTGAATCTTTATTTAGTCCATTTCTTCTTGTCTAAAATTATTGTCAGATTATCAGAATGGCTATATAGTATAGATGTAGACAAGAAGGGATAGAAGAGGTTAATGGGCAATATTTTTTGCAAAACCAGGGTGTCCCATGGGCTCCCCTCTTTCTGCAATTTTGGTCAATTTGGTCATGCAAAATATTGAATTTAGTCTTCTCTTTTCCCCTTGCAATATGCTATCCCATTTTATATCTTAGATCCACAGATGATATCTTAATAGTTTGGGAAGGTTCCTTTGAAGAATTTTTAACTTTTGTTAAATTCTTGTCTGATGTTTACCCTTCCATCTCATTTTCTATTGAGAAAGAGCAAGACAGAAAAATCACATTTTTAGATGTAGCTAGACATAGAATTGTACATCATACACTAAAAGTTCAATTTATTCCCATATATCAGGGGTTCTCAAAGTGGGCGATATTGCCCCCTTGTGGGCGGTGAGTAAATTTAGGGGGGCGCTGGAGGAAGGGTACTGAATGGTGATCAAAGGCAAAAGTTTGGGTTGCTGATGGGTTAGGAGGCGTTGGGTATAACTTTATGGAACAAAGGGGCCGGTGGATCGAAACAGTTTGAGAACCTCTACGATATATGATACCAGCTTCTTCCTCCTTCCAGCCATTTGAATACATAAACACAGCTATATCCATTCTTATTTGCAAGGCATACTTATATCCATCATCTCCAGCTTTGATACAGGATGAACTGCATTTAGCAGCTACTGCAATTTGCAATGCTGAGTATACACTCTTCAAGTTTAAATATATCAACAACTTGGTTTGTAGTTCTCCCTTTCTGCTCACCATCCTCCATTCTGATGATAAAAACAAAAAGCTAATATTTGGACAATCTCCTATTCTATACTTAGGACCTGTTACTTTATGAATAGTTCATGCTTATGTAAAAACAGAGTCATAATTATCATCAAATTTCAGCTGTTGCTCTGTAGAATTCTATGTAATGATAGGGATTGTCTTATCCTTTTGGAGAAGTCTGGCATTTGCATAATCCTGTTATGGCAAGCACAAATGGGAAGAAAGTTCTTTTACATAGGTGCCACAACTAGAAAGTTATTAAGCCATTTAAATGAACCGTCAGGACAATGTTAAAAACATCACTCTCTCTACTGACTTTGCGAAAAACGTATAAGAAAATAATTTTACACCAATGTTGGTCCTAATTTCTATTTTTAAGTGATTGGATTGCACAACCCTGTATCTGGGAGTCTATACATACAGGTATACCTCGCCTTACATCGGTAATTGGTTCCAGGAGAGGTGACGTAAGTCGAAAAATGACATAAGTCGAAACTACGGTGGACAATGCCAATAATGAGCACTTAAAGACTGCTAAATAAGACGACAACACAGAAACACAGATGTTTTCATGTTTTGTTCTCTAGGATTTATGATGATTATATTAACATTTACTGTAAATGTACATATTTTAATATGATTTTATGTGCTTTTAACGCTTTTCTAGTGATATTATGACTTCAATATTTGTGGCAGACGGATGTAAAGTCGAATAAAATGACTTAAACTTGATTTTTATTTTTCCATATACTTTTTTGACAAATGACGTATA
Source organism: Centruroides vittatus (assembly GCF_030686945.1). Lineage (NCBI taxonomy): Eukaryota > Metazoa > Arthropoda > Arachnida > Scorpiones > Buthidae > Centruroides > Centruroides vittatus. The sequence goes on from NW_027121033.1 coordinate 247,746, forward strand.
ATCAAGAACGACATAACTCGAGATATACCTGTATATGTTATGGACAAAGTGATTAATTTGGGCATTATGAATAATGACCAACAAAATCGGGCATTGTAATAAATTTCAATAATTTATCAAATTGACTGGTCATTATGAATGCTGCTATCATCTAGTCGGGCAAAGTGATGATAATACATTGAGGAGTGATCATCCAACATACGCTAGTCAATCAGCACTTGAATCTGAGTTGTGCATGTGTATTGTGTTTAGTACCAAATTTGGTGGTGATCATGACTGTTTGTGCTCTCGACGGATTCCTCCCGGAAGGGAGCCGCCTGCCGGGCGGCGATTGTTTAACGTCACTAGTTATTTATTCACGGTAGTTCTTGAACACACGTATCAATATCTAGTGACATTAAACAATCGGCAGCCGGCCGGCAGCTCCCCTCTGTACAAATCCGTCAGGAGCACAAACAGTCGCGACCTCTGCCATAATGGTGCACATAGGTAAAATTTTATCATTTAATTAATATAGTTAATAGTACTTACTAAAAGTACTATTCTATACATATACTAAAAGATTACATGTTCTTTTTGAAATAATTCAATAAAATAAATATTTCTAAATGAAATAAGCGGAGTTTTTTAATCAAATTAAAATGTCGCACAATTTAAAATTTGGTACTAAACACGATAGGCATGTGCATCTCAGAGTGCCGATTGGCTAGCGTATGTTGGATGATCACTCCTCAACGTATTATCATCACTTTGCCCAACTAGGTGATAGCAGTATTCATAATGACCAGTCAATTTGATAAATTAATCAATATTCATCACACTGCACGCCCTTTTTGGTCATTATGAATAATGCCCGATTAATCACTTTGTCCATAACATATATATCTTTGTTAAAACCTTGCAACTCCTCACTCTCACACTCTCTGGTAGATGAATAACACTTTACAAAAAGTTAAAACCTGAATTTTTATGTTCTGATTAATTTTTGATATCTTTACCTTTGTTTCAGCTTTATTTTGTTCTTATGTTATTTTACTTAACCCTACACTGTATTTTATTTAACCACACTTTATATATGTTTTGAATATCCTCCATATTTGTTTTAAATTTAGATCAAAACTATCACACACCTTCGAATTCAAGCACTTGCTATGCATTTACTCTTAAGTTTGGCCAATGTAAAAAAACACTTTTAAAAATCTCTACTTGAATTTTGTATATTCATTGTTCAACTGAGGATGACTTTTTCAAATGTTAAATAATTGCATGTATTCACTTTATCAACTGAATAAATTTAACACTGAAAGACCTCCATATCCTGTATTTGGTGTCGTACATTAGTATAAAATTTTTTTTAATCAGCTAACCTCACAGAAAGCCAGGACCAGTAGGAAGACAAGGAAATGACTAAATAATGCAATATCTTTTAGTGTGTACAGTAGACCCCCTATAACATGGTAGATAAGTTCCGTGTTATATGAATCCGTGTTGTACGAGTCACTTAAATACATGAGCCAATCTCAGCCCAGCACACTCAAATAGAATTAAATTTGGTGTAATTTTGTTATTGGCAGAAGATTCCAAAATTGCTCCAATATGGATCGCAATTCTTTGCCACCATTCATTGGCACATTCTCTATGATGATTAAAATATTTAAAATGCTATCTGTGACAAATGACTGCTACCATGAGATCATTTATGCAAATTTACGTAAACTATAGTTCAAGCAACAACAGAGTAAACATGAATCAGCCTGAGCTAGAAGGGTGTATGACAGATGAAAAGGATAGGAGGAGTCATGGCTATCCCTTGGGAGTCGAGATGTTGATCCGATCTTTTTCAGCTGTTTTGTTTTTAATATTTATGATTTAATTTGAGGAAATTGATCTACAACAAATTGGCATCTTGTGTCTAAACCTGTTTAAATATTAAATAATTTTGACTATTAAGATATAGATTAGATTTCTGTTATGCAACTTGTGCTGATAATTTATAAGTTTTTAAGAAATATATATAATAAACATCAATAAGCCTGATGAATATATAATGATTTACCAACAATCACCTTAAAGATCGGGCTATAATTTGGCTGATTAAATGATTAATATAAAGTAATTTGTCACTAGAGTGAGGTGTTAGGTGCCATCTCTTAACTAAATTAATAATTATAATTTTGAATAAATTAATAAATAATTTTAGAACATTCTGGAATAAAAGAACTGGCCCAGCACAGGGCCTGAACCTGCAACTTTCGTTGTGAAAATATTCTTAGGCCATTGACATAGGAGTCATCACCAGCCAGTGCTGTGTTTAACCAGTAACGTTATATCTAAATTAATACAATGGTGCCTCGTATAACGTACGCCTCGAATAACGGACGGTGCAAACAACGGACTTTCTGTTTGGCCGTTACGTGACTCGAGCAACGGACTGGCTGCGAACAACGGACTTTCCGGCATAATTGGTGACTGCTCCATGGGTGCGTTTTTTAATAGCGGTCGCTCTGCGTCTCCCCTACTAGAGGGTGTGCTGCTGTTTGTAGGCATTTAGGAACGACGGTGAAAGAAAGAAAGATGGCGGCGCCCGCACTATCGATAGTATCGTGATGGAGGAATATATTATAATTCTAAAATATGAGCTCTAAAAGGCAAAAGAAGAGTCCCAATTGTAAAATTTAACCATAAAATGGATTATTTGTTGAAAGAGCATTCAAAATAGCCTCAAAAAAAAATTCATAAAGACAGTTACATCACCGTGTGCGCTAACTCGCGCTTTCACAATTTCTAAATTCTCATTCATAAAACCACATAATGGGCCCGGAAACGAAACTATCTGAGCCATGGAGGACGCCATGTTGCTTTCCACGGTAAACTACTGCTACAAGCGGCCGTTTTTGCCGTTCGGCGGCGTGCACTCCCACCGGAGTTTAGGAACGCGTTCCGCAGGAATTTTTAAACGGATGTCGCTTGCACAGAGTTACGCGGAGGAATAAAAGAACACACCCCATGTTGATTTTTTTATGCTGCGGAACGAATTAGATGTTTTAACATGTATTTCTATGGGAAAATGCGTTTCGTATAACGGACGTTTCACTTAACGGACGTGCACCTGGAACGGATTAAGTACGTTATATGAGGCACCACTGTATATACTTCTGGAAGCAGAGGCTTGCTCGGGGTCCTGGTGGTGCAACTGGCAAGTGCACTGCATGGCAAGCGGAGGTTGTAGGTTCAAGCCCTGCCCTGGGCCAGTTTTTATTCCAGAATGTTCTAAAATTATTTATTAATTTATTCAAAATTATAATTATTAATTTAGTTAAGAGATGGCACCTAACACCTCACTCTAGTGACAAATTACTTTATATTAATCATTTAATTATCCAAATTATAGCCCGATCTTTAAGGCGATCGTTGATAATTCATTTTTAAGAAATAATGAATTTAACAATCATTATAATTAAACAAGTATAACTTTTCTGAAAGTAATTGTTGATTGGCTAGGCAGGGATGGTGAACTTACAGCACACTGTCCACAATGGTACATTGGGAGAAATCATGTGGCCCTAGACGTATCATACAATTTTAGTTTATCACAAAAAATCATCATTTTTTCATCAGTTTCTGTACATTTATTCTAATTAAAGCACATTTGTTTCATTTCTTTAAATATCATTATTCAAAGTTTAAAACTTTGGTGTGCATAAACATTTTTAAACAATTATGTTCACTATGTGGCATGTGGACTTAAAAAGATTACCATCCATGGCCTAGAATATAAATATATTAGATATTTCAAAAAAAATTTCTTTATGTTGTTAATGAATTCAAGACTCATAAATGCAAAAATTATCATAAAATTTTGTACCAAGTCTTATAAGCAATTCATAAAGAAATTTAAATACTGCATGTAAGTGGAAGTTAAAAATGAAAGAATTAACTTGACAATATACAGGGTGACAATAATTAACCCGTACAAAGTTTGTAGCAATGCTGCACCTGAACTTTTTTACTGTCACCAATTTACATACTATTGTTTAATTCTCCATGATTTCCTGCCTGTGTAGATGTACTTTCGATGTAATAAGGGTTAGTTCTTTATTTTTTTAATGGTGTCGAACAAATGTTGTGCAATTTTGGAGCTATTCCAGCAAGGAAAGCATCAATGTGAAATTGTTCGTCTGCTCGGTGTTCCAAAAATGACAGTCTCAGATGCAGTTCGGCGATTCAAGGAGCTTGGCCACAATGGTGACCGTCCCGGACGTGGAAGAAAGCGCACTGTCAACACGTCTAGGAACCGCAAGATCATCACAAAGCGAGTTGACTGACATGCGAAGGTCTCCATGAGAAAAATTGCTCGTGAGATCAGAATCAATCGCGAATCGGTGCGGTTAATGGCGAAAAAGGAACTCGTACTCAAGCCCTACAAGTTCCAAAAGGTTCAGCTCCTCACCGATGAAAACAAGTGCGTGAGACTCCAAAGATCCCGTTAACTCAAGCGTCGGGCCGCAGGTCGACAATGGGAGTGCATTCTCTTCACAGACGACAAGCTTTTCTCTGTACAACCATCAAAACGACAGGAACTGGTCCGCGGGGGCTCCTGGAAGCTCAGCCGTCATCGAACATCACAAAATCCAATGTCAGTCATGGTTTGGGGCGGAATTTGTGCGAGTGGCAAGACACCCCTTGTTTTCGTCGATCAAGGGGCCAAAATCAATCAAGATGTGTACCACCATGACATTCTCGAGGCTGTGGTACTTCTGTGGGCTCAGCAGCATTTTGTCAGTGCGAAATGGACGTTTCAGCAGGACTCGGCACCGACACACAGGGCGAAGAAGACTCAGGAGTGTGCAAGGCTCATTTTCCCGATTTCATCTCGTCTGCGGAATGGCCACCGTACTCGCCGAATCTGAACCCAATGGACTACAGTGTGTGGTCCATTTTGGAGGCCAGGGCCTGTTCTAAGCGCCATGAAAGTTTGGAGTCGCTGAAGCAATCCTTGCGCTGGGAATGAGACAAACTGTCTCCAGAAGAGTGCGGCCCATCGCTGAGAATTTCAAAACGCGTTTGGGGCTCTGCATCAAAGCAAAAGGAGTCCACTTTGAAACTGGCTGAATATCTGATTAATACGTAAAGTATTGTCACTGTTATATGCTGTTGTTTTGCTAATTTTCATTTCTTTAATAAATTTACGATACAAAAAACTTGTACGGGTTAATTATTGTCACCCTGTATATTGAAATACAACAAATTTTAACTAAATAGCAAAAACAAAACGAACAATAGAACACCAATTATTTGAATTAATTTGTTCTGCAGGCAATTTGGATAATTGAAAAATTGAATACGTGGTGTCAATGTGTAAAGAATGAAATTATAAGGTAGTGTCACAGTATCTTATGTGTACTGTACATCAATGTGTGCATTCTAACGATCATTTGGATCCATCACAGCAAATAAGAATCACTGATTTTGATATAAGAGTGATGTCAATGGGAAACAGAAAGGAGGACAATTGGTGGTTCATATAAATGGATATTTGGATAATTAGAGTTCTACTGTAGTTAAAAATGAATTTGAATGTACGTACACTTAATTGATCTTGAGTAGTGTACTACAGTGTCATAAATGTATTTAGGTTGGTTTGATTTAGGTGGATAATTTGAACACCCATGAACTGTCTGCAAGTGTACTTAAAACAATACATATTTAACGTCATTTCTCTTATTGTACTACCCATCATCTATAGCCTGTTTGCATAGTCTCATAGCTTCTAAACAATGCATCAGGGAATGTGGGTTGCACTAAAATGTTTCTGCAAGATCTATCATGCTCCAGAGTTTAGTTACAGAGGTTCTAAATCACCCCATATATTAAATACAATATTCAGTTATATTTGAAATTTATTTTTACATATTTTTTCTTGTTTAGGGAGATGACTTTGAAGGCACGACAGGCTTCTTGCACGGAAGTTTCGGGAGAGTGCACAAGGTTTTGAATTCCGGGAGAGGAAACAGAAAAATCACTTGCTACATCAGCTTGTTTCTAGTCGGCGCATTCATAATCATGTATTATTTGATATCGAGAGTCACCAGATGATTGTTTGATTCGGATTATTTAAGTTAACCTACATATTAATCTTTATATAAGTATATGTATTTAAATTTATTAATATAATTATTCATACATTCTAAATTTTCAAAGAATTTTGTAATTAGTTTGATATCGGTATTGTTTTTTCCATGTTTTCATTATAAATAAAAAAAAAGATTGAAATATTTATTTATTTTAAATATTGCTTAAAAATGTTCTTTTGGCTGAAATTTACTTGCAAAATACATATTATTTAATATGATAATTTTTACAAATCATTGCTGTTCTAGGAGGAAAACCTTTTTAGAAAACTCAAGCGCTTTCGAATTATATACCCATCACTGGGAATCAATAAGATAAAAATCTTGTTGATTCCTGATGATGGGCATCTGGTTCTAAAGCACTTTTCTAAACAGTTTTTGTTTCTTAAAATATATTTGAATTAGATTTACATTCAAGGGTTTGATTCAACAGATTCAAGACAATCTGTTTATTGGATGGGCATTAATACCTGTTTTCAAATCTGTAGTAAGATTTCTTATTACAGCTGTTCCTATCAAATATGATGCTTCCTACATGTTTACAGATAATACAGGGTGTCCCAAAAGTCACAATACATAAAAAATTTAACACTATATTAGAAAAATGCAACTTTATTTATAAAACAATCTTTCTGAACACACTAGGATGTCTCTCTTTTTCGCTTGTGTTAACATAGGTGTTATGAGCATTCTAATTTAGGCTTCCAATCAAATTTGATCTTTGTGTGATCCACATATTGAATATTCCTCTAAAACAGGGATGGCAAACCTCTTTGAACCCATGTGCCATATAGTAAACATACTTAGCTTTAAAGATGTTTATGAATGCCCAAGTTTTATATTTCAAATAACGATATTTAAAGAAATTAAACGAATATGCTTTAATTAGAATAAATATAAAAAGTTGATAAACTGAAAGGATGATTGAAAAACACAGATGATAAATTAAAATCATATGATACACTATATGCCAGATTATTTCTCCTTACATGCTGTAGGTTGGCCGCCCCTACTCTATATCAAATCCTTGAGTGTCCTCGCAGATAAAAATCAACAGCTCATCTTCACAGTGCTTCTTTTTCAACTCTGCCCTGTGGACACTTGAGTACCTATTTTTAGCAAGCCCGTTACGGGTTATGCCAGACCTATAATGGGGCAGTTGGGTGGCAAAAGATGGGATCCAACATATCCAGGTGTACCAGTTGCCAAAAAAAGTTGCCGGGGCTTTTTGACCTGTCTAGATTCAATCCTACAAACCAGATGTCCAAGCAGTAGTCTGCCACCTGAACTGCTTGGCTATTCAGCTGTCATATTGACCAGAAAATGCACAGTAGCAGGGGATCAGTGTATTTACTTAATGAAGGGAATGGACTGTTGACAAATCTTTGACAAGGTCACTGTGTATTACTAAAAAGAGGCTTACAAACATTTTAAAACTTCTAGAGCCCATGTACAGTACAGTACCTTGCATTGCCCGTCAAGATAGATGAAACAATCCATAAGGTCGGGACCACTGGTTACCCCAAAGAATGATGACAACCAGTCCTCCAACCCAGAAACTGACAATCCAATTTTTCTATGTATTGCAACTTTGGGACTCTGTAGATCAATTTAATTTAATACTTCTTTTACTTTTTATTATTTAAAATGCCTCAGTAAGGATTATTATAAATGTAACTGTGTGATAAAGTGAATATTATGTGTATATAAAATTTTTGTGTAACAATTCTTATAAAGGACGTTTTATATATTAAAAGAAAAATCTGTTTTATTAACTGCTCTATTTGATTTTAGAAAATAAATTTTTTAATTTTTTTCAATATTAATGAAGTTTCTAATATTTTTGATAATTTTAGAGTATTTGTAATAGTGTCACATCTACCAATATTCGGTAAAGGTTAGCATACTTTTGTGGGAATTCGAGTTCAAATCCAATTCAGACTCAGAAATTGTCACATGGGGCATTGTTTTCCATCCCTCGCTCATGCCAGCTAATATTAGTTTTAGTTGGGATAGGATTGACGGGAAAAGACAATGTAATACAAGTGGTTTGCCAAGGAGTGATGCGTCATGGGAGGATGATTTATGGGAAACTGGCCCCCATTTAAGTGTTAGACCTGAGGAAAACGTGTAAAATTCCTCGCAGCCAACTCATTGATCAGTGTGGCTGCAAAGAATTTTTCAGGTTTGGGACACATGGGCTCCCAATCCTTCGCTATCTAAGCATCATTCTTGTGTTGCTTGGATGGAGAAGGATAGGACTTTATATATCTGGATGGACCACTCCCTGAAAATTTCCTGGGGCTTTTCTTTCCATCTGAAATTGACTGCTCACCAGTGGCCAAGTAGATAAAACCACTGAATGCTGAAGTTTGGTCATGGATTCATGTGTTGCTAATAGGCTGGCCATATGGAGTTTGCTAGATTTGTTACACCTAAATAAGGACCATTTTCCCTTAGAAAGTCCTTCCAGGAGACATTGCCCTTTGGAAGATCTCTCACATGTTGTATTACCATATAAAAATAAACCTGAATTCAATCCTAGTTCAAGATGGCAGGATGCTCCCTTTGTCAATTGACCATTGGTCATGAAAATATGTTGGATGGTACCTACTTGTAGGTAGATTCAAATACTGTTACAAATTTACTTGGTACCCGTATGTGCAGCGAGTAATTAGCCTGCTTGCAATATTATTTTGATTTGATAGTCTCTCCCATAACGATATACATTAGCTTACTGCTCCGGAAACTGGTTTCGAATTCGGCTCGAATCCACAGATTTTTACGAACGGCTCATCAAACTTCACATAGCAAAATTCGAACCCGGAGCCGTGTTTAATGTAAGAAAATAAAACGGTTCCATCTCTTCGCGCAGTTATCGCACAGCACTCTTCAGACATTTTGACATTAAAATGTTTAAAAGAAAACCTTCCGCATTTAAATATAGAAATTATTCATGTCAGTTGTATGAAGCATTAAATGACCTTTAAACATGCTCTTACATATTTACAAAAAAATGATATATGAGTCTCAAGATAACATCTTTAATCCGAAAATCGATCGATATCAGAGGAAAAGTTCATACACGTCATATTAAAGAGCACTTGTATGGATTTGTCTCGTGTACATATAGTATGCATTTTTTTTTTAATAGAAAAATTATTTTTAGTGGACTTATATTGATGTGGTTGGTTTCCGATCGCGATGGGGAGATAGTGAATCGTTTTGGAAACTTACCTTTGAATCTCGAGCACGGTTTAAGCAGACACAATACTAAAAATATACGAAACTATCCTCTAAAAAGTGTCTTTAAATAAGATCTTGCGTGCTCAATGAACGAAATAAAACTCAATTTTGGGAGTGTGGGTCACTATCCGAGTGCTGTTAAGGTGTCAGCCTACCGCTCTAGTGGACTCATTCGAATTCGGACGAGTCTAGAAACTCCGGAAATTTTTGTGGTGGTGTTCTGTCCGTAAAAGAAACGATTACTTAACGTATATAATTAACTTTATTATAATAGAAACGTAACTGTGTGATAATACAACATAACGTTGTGCCTCCAGGTCTAAATGCTACTACAGCTAACGCACGACTGACCGAAGATAAAGAAACACGACAAAGGTCAGAGTTGCGGGGTCGCCTAACTAGGTCAAGGAGCAATTCAGTGTGGGTTATGTCCTGGAAGTTTACATACATAACAGGTAGTCTTTCTGGAAATATCGGGTCTCGTCCCTCGCTAACCGGATGTGGGCGTGGCAGAACTCACAACGGGCTTGATAAAATAGGCCTTCTTATTGACCACATGGCTGGGAGAGTTTTTGAAAAAGCGGAAAAAACCCGGGCTGTGAAAAACCCTAGAAATTTTTAATAGGAGATCTGCCCTAGATACTTCAGACCCCAACCCTCATCATTCCCTATTGAAAGTATGGCCGAATCCGCGATGGATTCGAAAAAAAACCCTATTAGTGCCCAGAGGACGGAGTTTTAATTAAGAATTCTAAACGAAAAATGAAATTTATAGCTTTTTTTATTTATGGTTATGTTAAATGGTCTAATGCGCAATAAAATTGGCCACTGATGTCCCGACCCGAACTATCCGTGAAAGGATTCGAACTCGAATCTTCCCGGCGATAAAGGAAGCCCTTACTGTACAGAAATTCGGTCGATGGAGTTTTAAAAAATATCAAGTATTTAACTAAATATTATATAAATTATATTCGTGACATTTTAACAATTAAATTTGTGTTTATATTTATACAAAAAGAAGGTGGCCTGATGGCCGAGCGGTTGAGATGGCAGCTTACGTAATCTTTGCAAAACTCGGGATCGATTCCGGATCGGTCGAAAAAACCCCAGAGATTTTTCGAGAGGATTGGTCCGTCCGGATACGTCGGCTCCAACCTTCAAAACCCAGGAATTTTTTTTTGTTTTTCTGGGTGGTCAGATGGGATAAGTCAGGCCCCGTCCCTCGAAACCCGGCCGTATTGTTGTGAACCTATAATGGGCTTGATAAAAGAAAAGCCCTCAGAGCGGAAACAGTTAAACAAAAAAATATATACATATAAAAAAGAGAGGGAAAAAAGGCGAAGTTTCAACCCGCTTGAGAACTTACACCCGGTTCCTCTTTGTGGAAACACGAACAAATCTCTACACCACCATTTTTAATCCCGAAACATAATAAAATCGCCTTTGTGAAATTTTTAAAAAATATTAATAATCGGTAAAAAATAAAAAGTTTTTTACAATTAATCAAACTAATTAAAGCGGATAATAAATATTACAGATACAGATTTATATTTATTACTTCGGCGACATTTTGGCTACAGCATGAAGCTCCCCTCTACGGCAGCCGCAACTACTGTACGCGTTCGTCTGGCAGTTAAGCCGAATCATCGTTTGGAAAAATCAGAAGAGAGGAAAATTTAAAGATAAACGCCGAAAAGTTAAAAGAGGTAAAAGACATTTGATAATTGAGAATAAATATAACGAGAAATGAATGTATTATACTTTAACAGTAGCCCCGCGCAGTGTTAAAGTATAATATGTTGCATAATGTCACTCAGAAGTTGGCAGAAGATAATGTAAATTTTAAGTCATTTAATTCGTTAAAATGTCGGCTGGAACATAATAAAATCCCAATTGTATGATGTTTTAACGAGTTTTAAAGATAATTTCCTTTGTAGAAAGGTAATACATTGACTTAATTAGGCAGAAATCACCAGGAGGTTTGGCCGCTTATCTGAATAATAACAGCAAAAGTAGATGTATGTACAGCGCCATCTTTCATTAAAGTAAGGTTATTTTCATATCTGCACTCTTCTAAGTGGATGTAAAATGTTAAAAACTGGAAAAAGTGCAAGTTAAAATGCTGAAAGTTAAAGAAGCTTGTTGTTATGCATTAATATGCATAAGATGTGAATGCTAAATGAGGGATTTGCTGCCCACCCCAGAATTTAGACCCCCTGTACGAGCAAAGAAGTCCAAGGAGACGCACCTGTATATATAAGATATTTGCCACCGGAGGTCGATTTTTACCGCGTATGGTGTACTGCCTGTTCTCCATGCTCTGTGGGTAGTTGCACTGACTCCTGATTGCATATGATCTGAAAGATGTATCTTGCCATGGGTTGCACGTAGAGGTATGGTTTCTTTGACTCTTTTGCTTCTATGGGTATGGTCTGAGGCTCTAATAAGGTCTTCACTGTCTCGTTCCAGAGTGTAATTATACCTAATAATGCCACTCCATAAAATGTTTAGTAAAGCAAAAATTGTCTTTATACATTTTGTGTGTAAAAGTGAAATAATTTGATGCTGTTAAGTAATTAGCTTGATTATTTTTCTTAGAATGCAAGAAATTTCTTTAAAGTTGTTTTTTGAAACCAAATGTTACAAAGTGTTGGTGTTCCCTATACTGGCATTTTTCCAAATTATTCAATTTGAGACTTAAACATATGAATCACAGGTCGTCGGTACTTGCTGTCCACTTCTGTTCTTGTAAATATTGCATTGGGTGCATGCCATAATATTTTATTTATCCGGTAATCTAATGTAAGATCTGCGATGCATAAAAATGTTCATTTCTCTGACTAAACAGCATAGAATTGGAAGTTGGCCATCTGGCACGTGCTTGTGGATCATCGGTGGTCCACAGATTATACTTTGAGACCACTGCTCTACACTATTTGCATTTCTGATAATCTTGTCCCATTTGGGTATTCGGGAAGCTATAGATTATAAAAGATCGCTCTTGGATGCATTGTATAGAGATGGCCTACAATGCTCTAAAGCTACCTATGGCTTCTTGTAATGATAAAATTTTACTTTCTCATAAACAGTTGATGCAAAGAATGCCAAGGACATCTGCACTATCATTTTCCACTTATTTTGCCTTTATTAGTCGGAGCTTTGTTAATCACTAAGGCTACAGTCCAATTTCTTTACAGACACTATACAGGTATATTAGGAATGAACGGTGAGATGAGGCCCCTAAAATGGAAAATATTGAAATATGTTTCAGTATTCTTGAGAAGTGTGCTAGTGTAAATTTGATATTTAGTTAATTTCTTCATTAAATGAACAATTTTGGACTCATAATGTGAAAACTTTCACCTCTTTTGTTATAAATTTTTTCTATTAAAGTTATTGTTGTGAAATTTTTGCTGTTTTCAACTAGAAACATTCAGCTATACAACAGTATTTCTTTTGTGATTTTCTGGCAATTCTAAAAATGTTTACAATTTTTTAAAGGTCATGAACTTTCATCTTTTTGGTTTTTTCATCAATCACAAAAAATTAACTCATATTTTTAAAAAGTCTGATATTGTTCCTTTGGAATAATGTAACATACATCCAACAACAATTAGTTATCTCTCTCAATTATTTTACAAATGAATTTTATGTCTATCCAATCTGACAAAAAGAACTTTACATGAGACAATTTTGAATTATCAGTTTCCCACTTTAGTGGATCTAGATTTAGGTCTAGATATGATCTTAGAGGTTTCCTTAGGTACTTTGATCTCTTGTCAGCCAGTTTGCCCCATTGTGGACCTGGCTAAATCCATGATGGCATGAAAAGGGATCTCTTTAATTTACAATACAAACAGAATTTTTTTAAATGTTAATATCAGAAACATTAAGAAATAAATTACATATAAAAAATTTTCTGATATTACAAAATGATTTCTACATACACAAAATTTAGTTTTTGCAATCAGCTGAATAATTTTTATAATAATGTTGGTTTTCTCTTATAAGAAAACTTTTTCCCTCTTGTCTTTCTTTTAAACACATCATATTTAATCAATAATTTGTAATAAAAGGTTCTCAAATTATAATTAATACACTCAAACCTGTTTTTGTGCGGTCTTTTTTTGTGCGATTTTTTATTTGTGCAATTATTTTTGTGCAGTATACCAATTTGATTGAAATTCATATACCGCATACAAAAAATCACACAAAACAAATCGCACAAAAACAGGTTTGAGTGTAAATATTTTATCGTTATCATCAATTAGTAGAAGCAAAAATTGCCTATTAATTATTGATAATATACAGATTAAATTATGAATTATCGTGTACTATAAATATAAAATTGTCTGCATTTAAATAATACTGACTACTTTTATGTTTGTTTATGGTATTTCTTTAAAATTTGCCCCTAATTATTTACACTAAATAAACAAAAATATTTCAGAATTTCACTGTACAAAATACATAAGCTAATAGTAAATTACAACAAAGGAAATTTAACACCATGCAATTGCTATTGAAATTTTTCATTTAATAAAAAGTACAATTAAGTTTCAGTTTGACTTGTTTCTACATATAAGTAATATGTTGATGATGATAAAATAACATTAGATGATCAAACAAGAAGAGAACTTGTGAGAATTAGTTCAGAGTTTGGCAGTGCTGAATCAGACTTGGTGATGCCATGAGAATGTATTGTGTTCACAACATTGCCAAATTCCTCATGATATATCTCACGAGTTCCTTTGTTTGATCACCTGGTACATTTATAATGTTGAGATTTGAATATCTCGTGATGTGAATTGATTCTATTTATATCCATTGATGTGTATTTGTTTATATACAGGGTGGGCCAATGAAAACGAAATGGCAGAGTTATCGTGTTCGTCTAAGCAAATTGCTCGGACAGGTCAATTTTATTCTCAAGGGGGACATCTTTTGCAATAAAGTTTTTGTGATTCTGAATACAACAGACGACAAAAAATTTTAAAAACTCATTTATTTTTTATTAACTAAATAAACATTTATTTCAAATAAAGTAACAAACATAAGAAAAAGTTATCAAGTATTCAATAAATATTCAAATTGAGCACCACTAGCCCTCCATACAATAATACAAATTTTGCTCAAAGCGGTTTCTTACACTTCGGAAAGTTTTGGGTGTTATTTGACAACACTCACCTATAATTCTTTGTCGTAATTCTTCAAGAGATCCTGGTTTGGTTGCATAGACCTTACTATTTAAATGTCCCCAAAGAAAAATATCAAGAGGACTAAGATCTGGGGATCTAGCCGGCTATTCTAAAGGACCTCTACGTCCGATCCAATTCCCAGAAAAAGCTGTGTTCAAAAACTCTGTAACTGGTCTTGCATAATGTGGGGGGCTCCATCTTGTTGGAAAGTAAGGCAATCTTCTAAGTATCAGTCGTCATATTCGATGATATCAACAAGTAATGGATGTACAACATTTTCAAGTAAATCTAAATAACTTTCTCCCATTTATCAAGTTTATCAAGTGGTAGTCTCTTTAATCCGAATAACAGTAGACTGTCTCACAGCTAAACAGGTTTAATAACTCCTTTATTGGCTTTTTAACATATGCATTTCGGATCAGTGTTAACACTCTTGATCCCTCCTCAGTGCTTGGTGCAATTTTTATGTAAATTGCAGAGGTCCATTTTTACTTTTGATACAGTTTCAATAATATTGCACATACCATCGGCCATATACTATTTAACACACTGTTAATCATCCCACAAACTTTCTCCCATTTGATTACCATCTAGGAAAACGGGGCCAAGTAGTCAATCTCCAAAGATTCCGGCCACACATTTAGCTTTTGTGAAGTTTGACTATGAACTTCATGAAATATACTTAGGTTATTATCTGACCAATATTGACAATTGTGACGATTAACTGTAGAGTTTAAAAAAAACGTGCACTCGTCAGAAAAACAAATGTTAAAAAGATAATTCACATCAACTCTTAACCTTTCTGTCATAATTTCACAAAATTGCTGTCACCGATCAAAATCATCATCATTTAATTGGTGAACTAAATTAATTTTGTTTGGATGAAACTTGTGAGCTTTCAGGATCTGGTGAACAGATGTTCTGCTTAATGCTAGTCACAGCGTCCAGCTTCCTTGCCTTGTACTTAAAGTTAGGTCTGCAGCAACTTGCCCCAAAATCCCAATCTATGTCACTTTGTTTCTTACTGGACGTTCACATCCAGGGTTGCATCTTTTGTTAGCCACAGAACCCGTTAACTGAAACTTTTGAACCAACTCCAGAATGTATTTTGCATTATAATGTTTGTTTGGATAGCGTTGATTAAATAAATTTGCAGTAAGATGAGCATTCTCGCCATTTCTGAAATGAAGAGTTACTATTTTCACCCTTTCAGCAATTGAGTAAACCATAACGATTATGTTGTACAAAATTCACAATAAACAAATAATAATCTTAAATTCTGATTGAATCACTAAGTGGTCAAGCTTAATGTGAACACTACAAAAAAGAACAAACATCTGCAAACAGATAACACATTATCAGCTTTAATTTTATGATCAATTTTTTTTTCTTGCATATGCCTTCTAGCTTAAAATGTTTTTTTTTATGTTTGTTAATATTTTGTGTTACTTTTTCCAAAATAAATGTTTGTTTAGTTAATAAAAAATAAATGAGTTTTTAAAATTTTTGTTGTATGTCGTATTCAGAATTGCAAAAACTTTATTGCAAAAGATGTCTCCCTTGAGAATAAAATCGACCTGTCCGAGTGATTTGCTTGGACGAACACAATGACTCTGCTGTTTCGTTGGCCCACTCTGTATATACATATATACAGTAAAACCCTGCTTAATGCGGGGGATGCGTTCCTAGACAGCAAAGCGCTGAGCAAAACAGCATTAAACGAGACAATTTTAACATAGAATAAATAGGGATAGAGAAACATGCAACCAAAAAATAAGCAAATTTTATTATAATTTTAAGTTATTTTTATATAAATTTTTGCATAATAATATATGTTAAATAACACATAAACATATGCACACAGAAATGTAAAGTTAATTGTTTGTGATGAAGGTCCTGGCTCTTCTGAAATTTTTGTTTTTTGCGATGAAGTTGTGTAATTTCATTAGTCGCTTTCTTTTTCTTTCCTTAAGCAAATGTCGGTAACAGAAGATTGCATCCAAAATGCCTCGTTTTGCTTTGGCATCCTATCAAAATCTGGATCATTTGGTACAATTTGGTCGACGATTTTGATTATTGTTACCAAACTTTTACTAAGGAAAACTGTAGAGAAATTTTGTGTGTTCTTTGTCTTCAGAATCTCTATTTTCCAGTTCTACATGAATTCTTTGTTCTGCCAGTTCTTGAAGGTCATCATTGATAAGGCTCTTACCAGAAACCTGCAGTAACTCCCCAATATCCTGCTTGTCTACATCTGTATCAATTAAGTTGACAATTTTATCAACCTAACAATGCAGTGATAGGCTCTTCTCGATGAGAATTCTTGGATACCTTCAGCCATAACTTCTTCCACGCTTTGTTCATGCATTTATCAGTTAATTCTTTCCAAGCGAAGTCAATATTTCTTATGGCATCCATGATGTTACATTTTTTCCAAAATTGCACAAAACAAATATAGATTTAAGGGAAGTACAGCACTATGACAAATTGCCACCTTTTGCTGATTGGTTCGTGTTTGGGAATAATCGTATTATATACAATCAATGAAATACTGCGTTAATTTGAATCTGCGTTAATTTTGAGTGTTTTTTAGGCATCAAGCAGACTGTGTTATATTGAATCAGCATTAAGCAGGGTCTTACTGTATATGGGTGATTGGTTAACAAACTGCAAACAAATCAGACATTGAACACTTTTGTGAAAGATTTTTATGTTCAGACAATAAACATGTTTGGATAATGAACATCTCACAGAACAAACACAAGAAGCGATGCTGCATTTAAGATTTGTAAAACTATATTTTACTGGCATCTATGAATGGTTTATGGAACAAGAATGTCACAGTTGTATACATAACTTTTTTGACAAGACTATGTCTTGTTTATAAAATTGTACTGCCTGATGTGTTACCAGCTTAGAGGTATGAAGAAGTACATGTCAGGAGTTGAAATTTGGCACAGAGTATTAGGTGCCCAAATCATGTGTGCATAAAAAAAAACCAAACTTATAGGTAGACAGGGGACCGAGAACAGAGACAAAATAAAATACATAATGGCAATGCTCTCTACGAATAGGCAGTAGTGCAAGATTTGCACATGCGTTGCTCATTGGGAAGTTTGAAAAAGGAATGTTGCTAAATCGAATTTTGACAAACAAATCTTTGAAAAAAACCTATTTACCTGTCCCATGTTATTCCCCACATATTTCTGTACGCCACATGCTAACCTCGACCGACTGACTGGAGATATCTCGTTTCATCATCGGAACTTTTTGAAACTAGATGGCATGTCGTTATAATTTTATATTAAAACTAACTTTCGAAATATAATTAGTTTTTTTTTACATTTATTAATATATAGTATATATATATTTTCATTTGTGCAAAATAAAAAAATAATTGCAAATACTACAATAGTCACCGTAATTTTTTTCAAAAACAGGAAATTTTCACATTGACAAAAATTCAACCTGGGGCGTTATGCAATGGAGAGAAATTTCAACATTGGATGGGTTAATTTCACTGAAAATGCATCGTGGATGACCTCATGGTCATAGCTGTGGCAGGTGAAGTTTGAATGATTACGCTCAAAACCAGCGATACCAAAGACGATTGAAAAATGAGAATAAGACCTGCTGTGAGCGTCGAAGTGATCTCAACTAGTAGTGGGTCTCCGAGACATAGTCTTGTCCCAAATATGGCCTTGCTGTTTTACTAGTTGTTCTCTGAATTTTTGTAGGTGCTTTTCTGAACTTTTTATTTTAAAAAACTGATAATATTATGGAACCTAAAGAGAGTCGAATGTCAAGAACTGTGTTCATTATAGAAACTAAGCAAGAGATAATAGCCAAGATAGAGTGGGTAGATGTCTGATGTTTCTAGGCAGTATGGCTTCAACAGGTCTACAGTAGATACAATCTTAGCTAAGGAAGATACAATAAAAAAAGACTCGAGCAGATAAAGAATAATGAAAATCACATCTGAGAAACAAAAATGTGCCATCCGTGAAAAAATAGAGAGATTGCTTTTAGTTTGTTATTACATGTAATTAAACAAAGTAAAATAGTATATAATTTTTTATTTTTTGGGGTCTCCAGAGTGAATTGATTAAATTTCCATAAAAATCTATGATAAATCAATAATCAGTTAATGAACAATTCGGGTAGTGAACATTGTCTTTGAACAGGTTATGTTCGTTAATCAATTATTCACTGTATATATATCAAAAATATATATGTATGTTTGTTAGGTAAAGAGTTCTTCTATACCAGGCCTAGCCAACCCAAATTGTTTCGCGGGCCACTTTGATCACGCATAATATTACGGTGGGCCACAATTTAGGCAAACATGCTTTTAAAAAAGTAAAACAAATACAAAATGAATAAGATTTTATTGTTATACCAAGAGTTCGTACTCACACGTGAGCATTATAACAATGACACATGCAAATTTTCATTTATTTAATTGTTTTGGTATACACATAACAGGAACAAAAGTTTTAATAGATATATAATATCACTTAGTGGGCCACACAATTTAACCTGACGGGCCATGGGTTGGCCAGGCCTGTTCTATACCATTCAATGTATCTGCACAAAATTTTGCATGAATATTCTTCAATGTTGTAGAAAAATACTCGGGGATCCCCAGCCCAATTACCCATAAATCCCACCCAAAGTCTAAGCAAACATTAACATAGCATTATGGTTTTATTATTGTAAATGCTCAGGTTAATAAATGTACTGTACATTTATGTTACTAAGCCATTATTTTTATCAACTCTCTCCTAACCTGATCTCATCAATTCCCCATTCAGTTAAAGCTCAAGCAACATTAGGCAACATACAACTATTCTTCAACTCTTAACAAACACTGTACAATGTATAGTAGTCAGTCATTATTCACCTGAAGTCCACCTCCCTCAAAAGCCTGAGAAATGCCAGGCACATGCAGCTAGTAGTAATTGATAACAGTTAACTCTGCCATATAACTTTGTTTTGTTTTCAAGGTGTGTGAAAAGGACAAATTATGAAGCCCTCTCTCATATCTTTTTGAGTGTTTCTTCTATACTAGTGAATTTTTGCCTATTTCTCCTTGATATTTTATTAATATATCAATTAATAAAAGTGTTTTATCTTTATAATTATATTTGAATTTATTGCTTTGTAAACAAATTTTTAAAAATTTTCATATAGTAGCCCTCTAGACTATTTTTTAATTTTAGCTTCTATAACTTCATAAAAATGGCATTTGTTGTTGAATATCAGTAGATATTTTTAGTAGTTGACAGTAGAATTGTTTTGAAGTATATCCAAAAATATGGCTGTATTTATCCTGTCCTAATTAGATCTGAATATGCACCAATTCAAGGATTTTTAATGAAAGAAACTTTAGACATTTATGCAATAAATGAATGAATAATATGTTAATAAACAAATCTACAGTTTGAAACTGAGTTTCTAAATTAGACATTTGTTTAAATAAGGAGCAGAATTCATACTTAAAAATATTGAATGAGTCATTACAAACTTTTTGAAAGTTACAATTTTACAAATTAAAGTTTTTGTTTGATCAATCAATTTTTGTATTTTGCTGAGATACAAGTTATTCTAAGAGTTACAATCTGTTGGAATGTTCTTTTATTTATAGTCTATTTAAATTTGGGAGATTATTTATTTCTTTATCACAAGAACGTCCCATTAAGCTTTAGCTAAGTGCGTTAAAAAATCGTTAGTGGAGTTTTGTTCAAGTCAATCTCATTAGAGAGAGAAGAATGAAATTCTAATGTAAATGTCCAGGTAATGATTTTTGTTGAAGTGTATAATCAAAGTTTATTGGATATTAAGTTCGTAAATTATCTTAAGCTAGATTTAACGGATTTTATTATTTTAATACTGTTACTAGTAAACTTAAGCAGTTTAAAAGATGATTGATTGTTTTTTTTTTTTTTTTTAATAATAATAATAATATGTATTAAATTGTTAGAAGCTTCCATGCTAACTACAATTATTATTAAGTTTTTACAGATTTTTAAATAATTTTTTTGAAAGATTTCAAGTATTAATTGCATTAGTTTAAAATTAAAATATTAGAATTTGGAATTCTAATATTTTGTTTATTTTTTAGTGAAATTTATTTTATTATAAAATGAAAATTGGTGTATTGAAACTTGATACAAAAATGTCTTTATCGGCAAAAATTTTTAATGAAAAACATTAAGACTTGTTTAACGAGACATTAATATTCTATGCAGTTAACCCAAAGATAAGTGTAGAGTAGTTTTATTGAAAGTTGTTTATGAATTAATTGCTATATGATAATTTATATTAAGTAAAAATGTCGTCGTTATTCTATTGTATGTTTTATATATTTTATTCATAATCATTTTAAATGTTTGAATGCATTTTACTTGTTTACCCAGGCATTTATATCATTTAAAATGTTTTCTGGATGGTGCTATTTTAGCAAAAGTATTTCTCTCGGTGGCAAGTGGCTAAAGTGGTATCCTAACACTCTGGGGAACCCAGGATCAAATCAGAATGGATTGTAAAACAACCGGAACTTTTTGGGAGTGGTTTATCTGGATTTGAGGGTCTGGCTAAACTCATAACAGGGTTTGCCAAAAAGAGGCCCTCTTAATATTCACAGGAATTTTTTTTAAGGGATTTCTATAATAAAATAATACAGTTAGATTTTAATTGAGCAATAATAACTAGCCTAACTAAAATCTGACTGTATCATTTGATTGGTACTACTTGTTGGGTTTAGTTTTATATGTAATTATATTTTTGTAATTTTCTTCTCCTTCTCCTCCTCCTCTTAATGCACTGATTTTAGTTGAAATAAATATCAATGTATGAAAGTTTAATGTTTAATTAATGCAACAGATCAATTCAATTTAATAAAGAATGCTATAAGAATATTGTCACATACAAATGAGCATTGAAACAAACAACTTGAACATGTGAAATGATCCTTTGTTGATTTTATTATTTAATGCTGTTACAGAATTTTTACATGATTAAAATAAGTATAACCACTCTTCTAGCATCACTTGTATGATAAATCATTTTTAATTTTTGTAAGAGGAAATGTCATAGTTGTTTTTGTAAATATGGCATTATGGACACAATATTCTATTAGATTTATATGTTGTATTTTAGCCATATAATTGCTTTATAAGTCTTTTATCTAAGCAACAATTGTCTGCTACTTTATAATTTTAAAATTATAAAGAAAAAGAGAAACTTTATCTTTTAGATAATTAGAGTTCTGAAGTCTTGTTGAATTATTGAATAAAAATTCTTTTTGAATTTTATACAAAATTTGATGTTTTCTTCTAAAATATGAATTGGAGATAATTATTTACTAGTTAAAAGAAATTTAAGTAATTTAATTGTACAGTAGCCATAATTTATTCGTAAGCCAGTTAGTTAGCTGCATAATATCAACTCAACACTAAAGAAGTAATGGATGATTCTAAATCTAATATTTTTGGTCATTTATAAATCATCATTGGAACATTTTCTGATTTTCCAATATATCTGATCCTGATGATAGTCTATAACAGATGACCAAACCTTTTTGCAGTAGGAGCTGTATATCACTTATCAGTAACACATGAGAGCCTCATCCTGTATTTTATATATAATGTACACTGTTTATGTAGGTTATCTATTTTACATTTATATTAGGGTGGGGGTCCAACACATAGAAGCCACAATAAGGATCTAGAAGAGTCATAGGTCTATAAATATTCCAGAAATGTTAGATTTAGAGTAATCTGTTGATGATTTGATGTCGAGTTTTTTTAAGTGCAGAAAGTGATTGTTTGAACATGATATAAAAATGTATTTTGTAATATTAAAATTATACGTGCACCTAATATAGAAATGATATTTTGAATCTTATCAAAATTCATCACACTCTCCCATAAAAATTCAGTAATAAATTTAATTCATATTATAATAGTAGTGGATTGTGTTTCACTTAACAATACAATGTATTAGTTGATAATACATGCTACTTATGTTAAGGTATTTGTGTTTGAAGTGTAGACACCTGCCTAAAATGCAGTGTTAAATATAGTAGAATGCAAAAGTAAGCATACACTTTGTTAACATTTAATTATTAGTATTGCAAATCAGTTATTACTTGGAATGCAGAATAAATGTTATATTATTTAACAGGATAATGCTAATCCCTTACAACTAAAGCTTTCCACACCAAGATGTACTGCTTTTTCTCCACTTCACATAATATAGTTATTTATCTTTGTTTTAATGCATGCAATTTACATGTAATTGAATAGATTTACTGTAATATTGTCTTTACATATAGGAGATTTATGACTATAATATTCAGGGAGAAAAAGTCTTGCACTCACAAAAGAAATTATTGAGATAGATAAAGAGGTAAATTTTAATTTAAGATGTTGTTTTCAATCCCAAAGTATTAACAAAAATATTGTTTTATTTATAAATAAAATATTTATCATGCGAGAAATGCCATACTACTAGAACTATTAACGACATATGAGAAAAATATTAATAAGCTTTTCAAACTTTAATTAGTGATTATGGTATTCAACAAGTCATGATATAATTCATATTTACTTGAATAATGGTTAATCTTTTTATTGGATGCCAACGTTCCATTTACAGTTTGAAAATACCAGATTATTTTCCCTTGCATTTAAATCATCTTTTGAATGAAGCATTGTTTGGCCAGTTTCCAAATTCAGATATATAAACATCCAACTTGTGATTTAGTTTTGGATTTTAAAAAGTAATATATACACATTTATTTATTTAAACTGGAAAATAAGTATTTTAAATTTTATTATGAAAAAACTAATAAATAAATTTATACATAATTTATTGTGTTATTGCTACAAATGCTCTGCAGTGCTTAAGCAGAGTGATGTGCTCTGGCTTATCTGAATTACAATTTAGATGCAATTATTGTCATTTAAAAGCAGTGGAATTTTTATCTAATATTGATCTTTTTCCCTCGCTTAATCAAAGAAAGCTTCTGTGATTTTTTTGGTGGTAAATATAGCAAGAATTATCCAGTAGCCGCAAGTTATAAAATTCCATTTGGAACATTTCCAATTATGCCAGTGAAGATAAACAGAATCGATATTTGGAACAATATTCACTCAGTCATTAATGGAGCAAACGTAGTTGGTTGTAACTCTATATACAGTATAAAGTTATTGCTGTTGTGAATTTCTTTGCCAATGTTTGTTTTTTTATATGAGAGATTAGAAACATTGACATAATCTTATATACATTGATAATATACAGTAATGTAAATGGAACTTGTATAACTCATAAAATCATATAAAAATGTGTTTTTTTCTAAATCAAAGTATCGTTTTGATTAACTGCATCATTGTGAAGACATCATAAGTATAAGGATGTTTTTCACTGGCTGACAAAAGTATACTGCAGCAGTGTTTCCAGTAATTGTATCATTTGTTGGTATAAGAATCCATGCAGAGGCAATGTGTCTTCATAAGCAAAATAAGAGGTGTCTGAAAAGTTCAGTGGAAAAGGTTTAGTCTTCACATGCTAATGTAGATTTTTACAAGACTCCACACCAGGGCTGTGGAGTCGTGTAAAAATCTACCAACTCCAATTCTGACCCGGAGCAGACTTGTTCTTGCTGCTGCTTGTCACATCACTCTTGCTAAAATTAATGAACCATACTGTACATTGTCTAGTTTTGTAGAAGTACTTTTCAACACAGGTAACGCTGAAAAGACAATATGTTTTCAGTACACTTGATAGCATTTACTTGATAACATTCCAGCTGGTAAAAAAATTTTTTCTTTCAATACTTTGAGTCTGTATTACAAGGTGCATCTGAAAAGTTTGGTGAATGGTCCCATAGTTAAATAACCGTGCTGGTTAGGATGTTGTGCTCATGCAGACGTAGTGAGAGACTTGCCAACTAGTGCCCCTAGCGTCAAAATCACGACAGTTAAACAGAAGTGTGCACAGCAAACAATGCAATGCAGTCAGTGTGAGGAGTGTCACTGCAAAATGGAGCAACGCGTGAACATTACAGCACTTCCTCCTACACAGCAGGTGACAGTTCTTCAACACTCCATATTCTCCAGATCTGGCACCTGCAGATTTCTTCTTGTTCCTCGTCTGAAAGATCTATGCTTTTCCGACATTGCGCAGATCCAACAACGCGTGACAACGGTGCTTCATGCAATACTGAAAGAAGTGTTTGCTCACAGCTTCCAGCAGCTGTACAACCGATGTCAAATATGTGTTGTCGTTAATGGCAATTACTTTGAATGCCAGTAAAAGTATTTTGTTTGTATCTCTTCTTTCCTTTATTTTATGAGACCATTCACTGAACTTTTCAGACATATTTTGTATTTCCAGTAATAATAATTGACTTAGTATTTTGCAAGGAATGTTCTAATTACTTTGCAGTGTATGATTTGTCTTGCTACTAAATACAAGATACAAAGAGAGAGAATTTCAAATTTATTAATAAGTACAAAGATGTACTAGCGACTGTGGTAACCAGGGCTGTGGAGTCGTGTAAAAATCTACCAACTCCAATTCTGACCAGGAGCAGACTTATCACCAAAATAGGCCCAGAAATTCTGACGTCATAACATGACCTCAGAATAAAAGCTTCAATAAATAGAGTTCTAATAACAATAAAATATAGAAACTTTTTTATTCCAAAGCTAAAAAGACTCCTCTAAGTAATAACATTTAATATATAAAATATGTATTTGATAATTTTTACTTTCCCAACTGCTATACATAATGGAGAAAGTTTAGCAATCAATTAAAAAATACCCTCCCCCAAAATTTTTACATTTTTGAACTCAGGACACCTTGAAATATCAAGATATGTAAAAGATTTAAGGTTTTTTCAGTATGTATGTATGTATGTATGTATGCTTATTAACCTTTGTGGTTTTTGGATCAGAGTCAGATGGTTTAACACAGAAGTTATTAAGCTTTACAGTGATTGAACTAAATTGTGCCCCCACACACATTGTAACATCTCAGATGAGAACATCTTAACCGAGTTTTATTGTACTATTATAAAATGACAAAATGCTTAATTTTGAGGATAGAGACGAGTTTTATAAAAAATTGTTAACGCTAATAACAAGTAAAATATTAAGTCTGACCACACTGGAGATATGACACATGACCGTTTCTATATCTCCACCCTGTTGACCCTGATTAATGCTATTAAATTTTGGTTCTTAATTAATGTCCCTTTATACACAAGCAATTTTTCATCTTTATTTGACATTTTTTGGGGTTCAGGAAGTCTCCAAACATGTAGATTTGCAAAAAACTCTGAGGGTCAAATTTTCGTTTTATATACATAAGTTGGGAAAGTAAAAAGGAGTCAGAGTTGTCAAAAATTTGCCAACTCTGACTAAATCACCAAAACTCCACAACTCTGATTCTACAGCCCTGGTGGTAACTTAGCCAAATTACTTAAACACCCTTAATCAGTAGCACTGTCTTTTGACCATCCAGGCCAGGGATGTTCTGTATGAGTTGAAAACATTAGTGCTCTTTTTTTAAAACTCCCACTATTAAAGGTGGACTAAGTAATTTGGCTGTTAACAAGTAGTGCACTTAAAGCTCTACTAAGTCTATCTTTTCACTTCTTTCTTTTAACAAAGAGCAACTGCTGTAAATCATTGGGCTATGATTTGGCAGCAATAATTATAAATTACTAATGAATTTGACTCTAGAGGGAGGCACTATCTTGTGTGACTCTAGAGGAAGTTTAATAATTATAATTTTAATTAAATAATTTTAGATTAAACTGGAAGAAAATTTACAGCAGTTGTTGGTATGTTATTGCTATATATTGGGTTTTGGTAAAGTTGTTTATATATTAGTTAATAGGATTTCCTATTTGTAGGCATCAGACAGAATATGCAAGTTTATTTCAAACTGATATGTTAGCTATACACAATGTTTTCAAATTGTCTCTAGAGCTTGCACTAGTTATTAATATTTCTTATATTTCTAGAACAGGAAGAACTGAATTTACTCCAATTATTTGAGTCAGTGGAGGAAAACTCCTGCTTGGAAGCATTATCAGAATTGTTCACTCAGCAAAGAACTAACTTTTAATAAAAATAACTCTTAATTTCCAGTTAGTGCTGTGACAGTTCTTAGTTTTCTTAAAGATGATCTTTTTTTTGTGACTTTGTTGAAAAACTTCTTTGTCTTCCAATTACAACATTATGCTCTTTGTCATTTTATTTTTAGGAAGATCCTACACGAGAATTTGGCATTACTGTGGTATTCACAGTGAATTTTTAAGTCTGAGGAAGTTTTAATTTCTTTATACATAAATATTTTGCTTCTTAATCAAATCAGTTACATGCCTTTTGATCTAAACAGATCTGTTTGTTGGTAGGCAACTGCCAAACAGTAAATATTTTTATAAACAAAACATTTAAAATACTGCTAAATAATAAACTAGTTTGACAGTTAAGATGTCATTTTATTAATAATTTGGAACTAGAAGTTATTTTAAATAGCATTATATAAAATAAGTACTGTATTTTCTCAATTGAAGCCTAGGGGGTTTATTTTTAAAACATATTTCCAGGTGTTTTCGAGACTGATATTTATTACCTTGCAATGGGAGAAGTATTTTAAAACTTTGTCATCTTTATCTTCTTTATAATTTAACTAAGAAATTTTAATTTTTTGAATCTAATAAGAGTGAAAAACTTCTGTATAATGCAACTAATCATGTATGACAAACTATTGTTGTATAGTTTCTTTAATATATCAATTATTACAGGGAGGAATGTACTAGCAGGAATATTTTTTGTATACTTTCGGAATTTATCTAAATTCAATAAAAGTAACAAAAATAAAGATCAGAATATCACCCAGGCTATTCTTTTTTTCCAAAATTCTAAATTATAAAAATGCATGTATCTCTAGTAACAACTTAGTAAAATTTATTAGTGAGATCACTTCCAAAGTAAAAAAGCAACGTGCATAATCCAGCCTAATTTTGTTTGTGAATATTTAAAATTATCAGTAAAATGTGTATGTGTTTAGGAAATTATTGTGCAAAATGCTTTATTATAAATTCATTTGCATTTCATATTTTGTTGGCAACCTTGTAAAGTGTCAGTTACTGTTGCAAGAGTACCAGGTTCAAATTCAATCTGTCCCCTCAATTTATTGTGATTAATACGTCGGGTGCAGTCAGGTGGCAAGTGGCTAAGTAAGCAAACCAATGACATAGTTTGCTTTACATGAATTGTGCCCATTGTCAAAATATTCTTCATTTCTAGCTTGTTACAAATCAACCTGTCTGCAATGAGCAAAATTGTAGCCAGTCATATGGCTTTAACATATTATCAGCATCCATGAGAATTTAAGTGATCAAGTGATGATTTAATTTGTTTTATTTTGGATGTCCAATTGTGATCCAATGCAGTATTAATCAGGGTTGAACCAAACTTATTTCATTTTAAATTTTTTCATTGTGTCTTGAAGAAACTTTGATAAATATGCCGTAGACCCCATTTTTATTATATGCTTTTTATTAACTGTCTATATAAAGTAACTCAATTTTCACCCACTTTCCAATTTCTAATCTAGTCGAAACTTTGCATACATGTGGGACACTGTCATTTAGACATATTCATGGTTACTCTTTCTAACAATTTTTATGGTCTTTCCACATGTGCCACATGCTTTTATTTTTGGTTGCATAATACTTTGAAAGCTGGGAAAAAATTATTTCTTACCTTTTAGGGCATTTATGTGAGTAAGAGGTGTTTTTTTAAATTTTTATTATGGAACAGGTTCCTGGAAAACTTAAGAAAGCTGTCATAGGGTGCATTTGTTAATAGCAGTCGTTCTGCGTCTCTGCTACTACAGGAGTGTGCTGCTGTTTGTGGGCATTTAGGAATGACAGTGAAAGAAAGAACGATGGCAGCGTCCGCACTATTGATAGTATCGTGATGGAGGAATCTATAATTCTAAAATATGAGCTTTTAAAGGCAAAAGAAGGGTCCCAGTTGTAAAATTTAACCATAAAATGGATTATTTATTGAAAGATCATTCAAAATAGCCACGAAAAAATTAGATTGCCGGCTACCATTCAAGAAAAATTTGAAAACACACTTACATCACCACGTGCACTAACTTGCACTTTCACAACTTTAAATTTTCATTCATAAAACCACATGATGGACCCTGAAGCAAAACTATCTGAGCCATGGAGGATGCCATGTTGCTTTCCACCATAAACTACTGCTACAAGCGGTCGTTTTTGCCGTTTGATGGTGCGCGCTCCGACTGGAATTTAGGAACGTGTTTTGCAGGAATTTTTAAACAGATATCGCTCGCGTGGAGTTATGCAGAGGAATAAAAAAATGCACCCATAAATCAAACTGTAATTTCTTGTAAGACTTGCTGATAAATTGAGGTTCATGTCCCAGGAATAACTTTGAACTATATAATATGCCAAAATTACCAAAAACAAACACATGTGGTACTTAAGTAAATATACTACTGTAATAGAATATTAATAAAAGTAGGAATTGGTAAAGTGAGAATTCACTATAGAACAAACTCAAATGCAGCATTTGAATGAATGAAGCCCCACACACTGTGTATAGTTTATGGTGTGCTATAAGTTATGTAAATAAAAAGATATCAGACAATTAGATATATTTATAGTGCAACTAGTACGTGCACGTATGCACATTCCTCTTATCTCCCACGTGTACTGTCACAGTTCTGCCAGACACCAATGCTACAGTGCTTCACATTTTTGATAGTGCTGATTATTTCCTTTGTTGACTCATACCAACTATGGAAGCTCTAACACCATAGTTAACAAAAGACATCTTGGTATGACTGATCTGCTATAAGTTATATCTTTGGTTTGTGAGGAGTATATCTATTGTTGCCACAATATCACAATGGAATTTATAATGCATATACATACTGTTAGTGGCTGGTGTATGCTTCACTGTAACTTTTATATTACACTCTACATTCTATAATAGTTTTACTGGATTGATTTTATGTTGCCTCAAAATTTTATAGTTATGCTTGCTTAAAAATTTAGAGATAAAGAACAATTGTAAATTAAATTTAAAAACTTGATGTATTTAATACCACTTTTTATTTTAACAGGTAAAACAAAATGTCAGATGTTAAACGATTAGTAGCCTCTTTCGTTCAGTTTCTCGGCGACCAACTGCGGAACGCCGATCTCACATTGGATGCCAAAGAAAGCATAGAAGGTAAAAATGATCTTTTAAAATGGCATTTAAAAGTTTTTGTCCATGACTTCAAATTATATTTATTTGCAGTTGCAATTCAATGTTTGGAGTCTGCATTTGGAGTCAGTGCAGAAAACGAGGCTTCAAGTTCTCATTCTCTACTGCAGATATTTACTGAAGCAACAAAAGATAGTGCAGTAAGTAAGATTGGCTTTTATGTTTAGTGCGTCGTCAATTCATGTAACTCTGTTGTTCTGTTATACAGGATGAGAATGTAAAAGCATCAGAACATGTTGAAGTATCTGAAGCATCCAAGGCTGAGGCTGAAAATTTAAAGGTCATGGGTAGGTGGCTAATTGTGGAGTTTATCATCATTACAGAAATTTTGCACAATTTCTATTCTAAGATGTTATCATGTTTTTATAGGTAATAATCACATGAAATCTGAAAATTTTAATGCAGCAATAGATTGTTATACAAAAGCTATAAATCTGGATCCAAACAATTCAGTATTTTACTGCAATAGGTAAATACAAAATTCCATAATCTTGCATAATTTATAATTTATAGAATAACCATAGAGTATTGATTTATATTTTTATAGAGCAGCTGCTTACAGCAAGCTGAATAATCACAAGGCTGCCATTCAAGATTGCGAGGCTGCAATTAAGATAGATCCCAGTTACAGTAAAGCTTATGGGAGAATGGGGTAAGTTACCAAACGAGAAATAAATCTGGTATTAAAAAAACAAGAAATTTTATATGTTGCTTTTGGAACATCAGTCTAGCTCATGCCAGTTTGGACCAATATCAGCAAGCAAAGGAATGCTTCCAGCATGCAATTAGCTTGGATCCACAGAATGAAAGTTACATTAACAACCTCAAAGTTGCCGAAGAGAAAATCAAGTCTGGAAGCTCTGCCTCAGTATGTTTTGGCATTGTTACACAATATCTCTTGCTGTACGTTGGTATTAATAAATACATAAATTATAGGGCAACAGACCAGATGACAGCAGGAATTTAGGAGCAGGTTTTAACGTACCTTTCGATTTTTCGTCGATTTTAAGTAACCCATTACTTATGAATATGGTAAGTTTATATCTCTTGCTTTGAATACTGTCAATTTAATAGCATTTAAACGTTAAAATTACGTTTTCAGGCCACTCAAATCATGCAAGATCCGAATATGCAGAATTTGTAAGTGTCCGCTCCCTTTCTTCATATTACAATTTCAGTAAAGATTTAAAAACAAAATACACGCGTTAATCTAACTGGCATAAAAACAACTAGTTTATTTTATTTTTAATATTGATAGGTGTTTTTTTTTTATTTGTAATACAGTTTTTGAATGTTCTTTAGGCTGACAGGATTAATGTCTGGGTCCGTGCGTGATGGAAGGGATGGTATGGACGCCTTGCTTCAAGCGTAAGCAATTTTACATTTATGAAAAATTGTACTTGTCACGCAGAACTAAAGTTTCCTACTGATGTCGAATGGTTCGACATGTCAGTACCTTAAGATTTTCGCGCACCGTGCCAAGAAAATATCGTTCCGCGTGACAAGTCGGTGTCGAATAATGCACATTACACAGAATTATAGTAGAATAATTAATGATAAGACAAACTTTGCATCGGAATATCTATTCCCCTAAACAGATTGATGTCAGATAGGGGTTTTTAGTAGGGTGTTTTTTTAATTACACAACGATAACACTTAACAAAATTTTGTTTTTTGAAAGTACCGCACATTAATTCCGATGCAGAGTTCTAGATAGCTGAACACTTGAAACAAGGTGCCATCCGCCAAATTGGCATTTCTCAAACTCGCTCAGCATCTCATTTAACAGCTCTGAGTTTGAGAAATGACTCCATAGTATTAGAAAAAGACTGACTAACTTTTAAAACCAGATTGACCCTCCCCCTTTTAATTTCAGGGGACAACAACTAGCAGCTCAAATGCAAGCTTCCAATCCAGAGCTAGTGGAACAGTTTAGACGGCAGATGGAATCCTCTTCCAGACAAAATCCTCCCGAGAATAACAACTAGACGAACCCGGCCTGAAAAAGTTGCAAACCTCTGTCGACTTTGGATACAAAATAAATATTTCGGAATGGGAATACGGTAGGGGAAATGTGGTCGCCATCATCGTCGTAAATACTATCCTAGAAGAGCGAACATTCCTGGCACGTCACCGGCCACCCCTCTTCTACAAAAAAAAAAAAAAAAAAATATTCTTCACAAGATCGAATTTAAAAACTAGAAACAAATGTTAGGACAAAAAATATATATATTTTGATATAATTGGGGAAGCACGCCGTCGTATAATGATTCACTCTTGCCGAGTACAAATTTGACTAAATTAAGAACATTAATTATTTATATAACCTTAAAATCTGTAGAAAGCTGTATCCGACATTTAAACAGAAACTTATGTACATACTTGAGTTTATCAAAATCCTATTCCTGTTCTTGTATGTCAGTTCTGTTCATCCGAAATTACAAAAAATAAATCTGTTTTGAATGACTTTAGTAGGAATAAGTGATATTTTTAGAGTTTATGGTAAGAATAGAATAAAACTACTAATAGCCAAGATGTAATTGAACTACATTCTGGTTAAAAGCAGAAGTAGACTCGATAATTTTATTAACAGTCCAACTTTTATTAACAGTCCACAACAGATTGTTTACACAGCATGTCTAGGACAATAAGTATTGTTAAAATAACCTTTACAAACAATTCTCTTTGTCTTCTAAGACAGCTTTTGTCATTGGCAGTGTGAATGCAAATTTTTTTTATCATCCATCTTTGTGAAACATTTGTGCGGGTCATTTTAAAGTTAGCCGAGATTCGGCATTTGTTGTTGTCGTGATAGTATTGACCAGTCGAGGCGACCTTCCCACAATTCTCTCGAGTTGTCCCTCTGCCGTGTTAAAGAAAGATCTTGGATCTTCACATCCAGAAGTGTTGAGAAATTAACATTTTACTCTGCCTATTCAGTTTTAAAATAGAGACGAGTCTTGACTAAAAGTGCAGAAATCTACACAATAATGCCAAGCCTAATGTAGTTCTCACATTACGGCATGCACAATTTAAAGAACAATGCAAACACTTTGGCAACGAATGAATAAGAGATGTTGGCGACGGTGGTACAAACACATCCTAGTTGTTACATTGTGCCAGTTTAAGAACCCTCTATTACTCCAGTAGTCTATAAAGTCGATTATTTCTTGAGAGTACCCATGCCCGTATTCTACATCATGCAATTGCAGTCTTGCAAGATTTGGAGAAAAGAAATTGGAAATCTTACAAGCAGTCAAATTAATTTAGTACAGGAGGTTGTCAACTTTTTAACAGACAAACACAATAAGCCCAGCTCTTGGTTTACACAACAGATTATACAAAATTTCCATAGTTTTAGTTTGTATCATTTCAATTTTGGTTCCAGCATTTGTGCAGGAAACAAGGCTGCAGAACTTTGGAATGTATTTCTCGCACAAACATCAATCTTGGTTTACACAACTACGTAAATCGAGGATTAAACATAGTGCCATTTGTCGCGGTTTGGGAAAACTAATCAAGCCAAAGTTATTTTAATTTAAAATGTTTTTGTACACTTTTATCTTATAATCTTTTGAAGTAGAATGTATGTCGGAGCTTGTGCAGTATTGTATATGACAATTTGGTTGTGGCCTATACTGGGGAGGTGAACTTATAGCAATAAGAAAAGTGAACAAAATTGCCCTCAAATTTTTCCCATTATCCTCATCAATGACCTTACCATTTTTGGGTGAAAAGAAAATATTTTACTAGTTTTCTTATTTTAAAAAACTGCAACTTTTAAAAATCCGCTGAAATATTTTTAACCTGTTAATTCTCATTTTCACCTGTAGGTGACAATGAGAATTAACAGGTTAAAAGATATTTCAGTGGATCAATTAAAATGGACTACCCCATAACTAGAAAAATAGTCTCGTCTCATAGGTTGCATATCTGTTCTGCTGTGGGTGGGGCTACGGACTGTAAAAATGGGGCCGATTTCATTTTCTGTTGCATATTATGATTCTATGTTAAAGTGAGGGTTTCTGTCACAGTTACTAGATAAACTGGTTGGGGAACTGTTATTGTTCTTGCAATAAGCACGACTGCTCACAATAGGGTGGCGATCCAGTCGTCTGGTAGGCTAAATTGGCCAGAGTTGCATTAGTATGCATGTATTTTTAATTAAAGGGGTTTTTGTAGCATTTATTATTTCAGGTTTTTTTTATAACATGATTGTTAGTTTTTCAGAGGTACAAATTTAGAATTGTTGGATTTCTAGCAAGTGTGAAA
This sequence comes from Centruroides vittatus, assembly GCF_030686945.1. Classification (NCBI taxonomy): domain Eukaryota; kingdom Metazoa; phylum Arthropoda; class Arachnida; order Scorpiones; family Buthidae; genus Centruroides; species Centruroides vittatus. The sequence goes on from NW_027121033.1 coordinate 281,925, forward strand.
ATGTTGGCACCATTGCTATAACAGCCTAAGCTGTACAGTACATTTTTACATCACTTACAGACAGCAGGTGATGCAAAACGGAGGATATTTGGCAAGTTCCTAGTGAGCAAAAGTGGCTCTACTTCCCAACCAGTTTATCTAGAAACCATGGTTTCCCATCTTTGTCGATTGTACACTACTTGTGACAGAGTTACCAGTTTTGTCTCACATTCTTGGTTCTGCGACCTTTTTCCTAGGATTGCTTCTTTACCCTATAGGTATAAAAAAAAAATAACAACCAGTCTAAGGGCGAATGAATTATTGATACTACAGGTTGAACCTCTCTAATCTGGCAATATTAGGACCTGTTCATTGCTAGGAAAAATATGGAAATACTAGTGTCACGTATGTATTTTGTAATGTGTTTGTAGCATTCTCACTACAAGAGTTGTCACTAATGCATTACCTTTTCACTTGGCATTATTTTTGGAATTGCTGCACTTCTAGAAAGACCTATAATGTCTGAAGTTTGCCTCATTTTCACCCTTTTGACCGTTCTTCTGTATAAAGGGCAAACATATAAGTTAGCTGTGTGATGAACTCAGACCTTTCACATTCTGTAAAAGTAACTTGTGAAAAGTAGAAAGAGTAAATGTGCCCATTTACCGCATTACAGTCAAAACTGCACCAACGTGCCAAGTGCATAAGATTTCTGTTGCACAAAATGAATGTTGGAAGGAGAGCATCCGCAAAAAGAAATGTACCACCGAGACAAATCAAGATGTTGCAATTTCGATTTACGGGCAGCACCCAAATGTCTCGAGGAAAAGGCCGTGCCGATATTTTACGAGAAACAGCTTTTGATTAAATCTGACAATCTGATCCGATAAGCCACCCACACTCACAATATTTGGTATGGACCGAACGTGGACCCGGTTCCGTCGAGAACTACAAACCAAAGAAACTATCCTTACTTAGTGACTCGTGGTGGGCAAAATAGAAATTGGTTCTTTGCCATGGCTTTTCTCAATGCAGTTTATCTGTTGGACCACGAATGCAGTCATCTTGACAAGAGGGCCATTCCGTGCACTTGTCTTTGATTACACGCATTATCCATTCCATCCAAATAGGCCACAAATTTGTTGGATGTCTTGCAAAAAATAAGGCCTCACACAGTCATTATCCTTCCAATGTACAATTCCCTTGATTGGAAAAAAGTGGATTAGAATTTGAAGCTCACACAGAAAACAAACAGTGGTTGAATTCCTGTTTTTGTGCAGTGGATAGGGACCACATTTAAAAAAAAAAGAAAACGTACAAAACTTCACAAGTAGCTATAAAAAGTACTTTTTAATTGTGTTGCAAAAACTATTTTTTTTAATGCGGTGAATAGGGACAGTGTAGAAAATAACTCAAAACCTTACAAAATAACTAGGAATTGCTTTTCTAACTCCTTGGGCCTTTTTCTGCAATCCCCAATAGGAAAAAAATCCTCTAAGAATTTTATTTTTTAGATTCGTATTTAAGTGGAAATAATTAATTAATATAACATTTAAAAAGTTAAAATCATTTTTTGATAAATATAGCTGCAGGAAGTGTAATTCTTTCATTTAAACAAGGCCTAAAATTTCACACCTGCAGTCTAAAGCTGGAGGGGACCTAACTTAGAGCATCTGTTCAAATATAACACAATATTTCTGACTTTTATGCTATTAAAATATGAGGGGTATGAGAAAAACCTGCTGATGTCATAGAAAACATCCAATAATTTAAAGAATTTTACAGAAGTCAGTTATGTTCCAGTTTGATCGAAATTTTCATACACCACATAAAAACAGGTTTGAGTGTATTTCAACCAATCTTTAAATGTAATCATGGCAATGAATTCTGAGAAATCAATGTTCAAGACTGGTTTGGCAAACATAAGTATCAGAAAGCTATTACAGTAATCAATCATAGTGCAACATCATGCTTATGAGAAACTGCTTTGTATCTGTGCACCTGCTAATCGCACATCTTGTTCAATCTGTAAGTAGACAGGGCAAATGTTATTTTGATCTATATTATGTAATGGCAAATGTGCACTCTTTTCTTTGAAATTTTGAATTTACCCAAATGAATATGACACTAATATGATTAATACATTCGAGCAGGAAGCATTTTGCCATGGTTAAAAATACTGTGAAAACTTGGCTCTCCTGTAAAGCAAGTACTTGGTGTTTTAAATGTTTGATTATTGTGTGGAATGCTGTACCGACATCAAAACACAAAGCTATTGGAACCGCTACCATGTCATATTTGCAAACAAAATAATTTGTCCAGTAACAGTACCAACAAAAATGTGTCAAACAATAATGAATTTTTAATTCAACAAAAAACAATTTTTTTCTCTTTTTTTTACAAAACTTTATAGATAACACGACGAACAGGGTGCCTCCGAACAAATGGCAGAACGGACCCCGAGCGGTAAATAATGTACTTAATGCGGATTAACGAGATAGAACATTTACATCCGTTTATTGATATGATAAATATACATTACAAATATTCCTCCCGGTCCGCCAGAACCTAAATTCGGTAACGGACACCTCAAAAATGTGGCGACAAAGAAAGAAAAGGGTGCAGACGTACGTCGACGCTGGAAATACGGTACGGTTGCGAGTGACGGAGAAACTATTGGAAGGAACGGTCACGGAGCACCGGGACTTCTAGCGACGTGTCCGTCTCGAGGTCGAAGGCAAGAGGGTCTGCTCTCTCTCTCTCTCGTTTCTTTACTGTCAGAGAACGGTACACTACAAAATAAAATTGATAAGTTACTCGGATGGCATTAAGCACAATGTAAATTTGATACGGTTTGTAAATGCATTGTATAATTGTTATTTGTGCAGCTGTCCATGGCACATTGGATTACTCCAGGAACTATCATAAAGCATGCACTTTTCAGAATTTACGGAGTTTTGCTTAAATTGCAAATTACGTGAAATTTGTATTCCCATCATACAATCAAAGTATGCATAACACACGTTAATGGTATTTAAAACAAGACATTTTTTTTTTGTTGCTCAGAATTATTGCTTTTGTTTAAGCATTTATAGAATGACCAGCCCGTCAGACCCTTTTAGATTTTATAAAAATCCACATTAATTTTCACAAAATGCCGATCTCTGTACTCTGTATATGCACCGGACCATGCATATTGCTTCTCAAAGGGTATTTTTTAAACAAGGTCCGTTTTTTGATAAGTAGCTATAAAAAGGGAAAAATACTGTAAATATCGTTAAAATATATTTTTATCTACTTTTCTACATAATTTCCATTTTTGTTCAAACATTTGTCATACTGCTCAAATTTTTTAAATTCCAACTTTAAAGAAATCTGCTGCCTGCCGCTGGAAGACATTAGGCCACACCACTTATCTTGTATGGCACGGCAGAGTTTTGTCAAGGTCACACAATAAGCTCCAGAATTGATAGTGGATTTTATGCCAAGAGGCACAACAAACAAAGTCCCTTTCCTGTCCCAAAAGACAGTTACTATGATCTTTCATGATGAAATCGAATAACAGATTGTATCTTACAGTCTGCGGGCAACTCAATTTTCTTAAACATTATTAACTTCTACAGCTCAGCACATAGAGGATACGACTGCAAATGGCATCTAAACACGCGCATAAGCATGCTCATGCACATTGCTGCAATTGCACGTCATTCACAAACGGACCTTATTTAAAAAATATCCCTCATATTTTGTAATTAAGCAGTTGTGAACACACTTTGCAATTATCCCATATAATTACAGCATTAAGCAAAACTTTTGTTGTGTGTTCAATTTGTCAAATTCCAACACCATACTCAAAATATTCCTGCCTTAATAATTATTTTGGAATCAATCTAGTAGAGAATCATTGCGACATAAAATGTGCAAAGATGTTGCTAACAGTCTAAAATAAAAAGTGTCTCGCCTCTGCATATATCAAAATTTAATCTAAGATGCATGACTGCATCCTGTATATCAAGAAAAGTTAAATAAAATATCAATAAGTATTGTATGCAAACTGCTTCATATGTTGACATAAACAGGCTGTTCTGTATTATTCTCTACAAAATGTTAAACAAATATAAGCATTATACAGCTAGAAAAGAATGCTTCCCTCTCACATTTCAAACATTAAATTACTTGTACATTTCATCTCATGTAACTCCACTGCTTTAAAACTCTCAACATACACTAATAGGGTTTAATAGAACAAGACAAAGGCAAACATGTAACAAACACCTTCTAGTGTAAGTATAATATGATGCTTGAATAAATACATCATTTGTTAATGAATTATTTTTCAAGTATATAAAAGAATTTTGCCCACTTGTCTTATTAGTATTTAAAAATACAATATGGAACCCTCCTAAAAACAGATGCACCGGCAGGTATTAGTGAATGAAAATTACTTAACTCTTTCCTTACCTTGTGGCAAGATAAGGAGACTTTCCATTATGGATTAAACTTTTGCAGGAATCTGTCCTAACCCGTTCAAAGAAAATTTTCTGGCCAGTCCGTTAAAGATATAGTCATGCAGGGAATTAAAACTACTTGCCGCTCTGCATGTCGACCGCACGACGGTCGGCGTGCGAACTTAAACGAGTCACGGGAAGTCATTGTCTTTAGTATCTTACATCTCTATTCTTACTCCTGCTGCTGGAATTCCCTTCGGCCGCTCTTGGTCTTGTCGACGACTGTGGGTTCTGCTGTCTCTCCCGACCTGCGGCGTTTGCATAGCGGTTTTCTTCCTCCTGGAGACGACGTGCTAGTTCTTCGCTACAAAGGAATTTGGTTAGAAATCTTATTATCAAAATAGTTTGCAAGCTACCGATAAAATTGTTAAAATGTTTCAGATTTTGCTTACTCTGTCAACGGTTCCGTAACTCCGAGACTCTTCTCTTTAAATTGTTCCCATTCCCAATCCTTCTGTTGTAATTTTTGATTTTCTTCTTGGAGTGTCAGCGCTACCATGTAGCTGCATGAGAATTCTTTATGTAGTAACCAAATTAAGAGAAAACAGAGCATTTCCATAGCAATGGCACTTACTCTTGATCTATCTGTTGTGCAGTCGTGACATTGGATGGCAGGGGCGGAGGTTTTGGAGGCACTGTGAGAAAATTGCTATCTACAAACTCTCCATCTCCTTCGATATTGTTGAGTGTTTCCCAGACAACGTTGCTCTCTGTCAGAAATCCTTGATCTGTCACCAGCTGAAATAATTCATTCTGAAAAAGAAAATAAGCAAATTAATGCACACAAGTGTCTGACTAAAAAATATGCAAGACACCAAAATTTAAGCTTACCTTGTGTTTATACATGGTAATGAAATGATTGTTGCGGAAAAGTACGGCCAGTTCCTCGTCTTTCAGAGTGGCAATAAGTTCGCACAGTCCATGGTACGTCAGTTGCGAGGCAGATTTTTGCAGGTACGCTTCTGCTATGAGTGCTGAAATTACAAAATAAAAATTACAATCGGCACACGATTAAAACTTAGAATAGAGTGTAGCGGAATTTAGTTTTATTTACATACAAAATTCAGTTTGCAATTTATTCTTGGTACCTAAATACACAGAATACTCCCGATTATCTGGGCCAATCACCAGTAATGGAGGCACAGAAACACGGATAAGCCACAAATCCATTTTAAGTACATAACAGTAACATAAAACAAAATGGAAGATTATTCAGTAGCCAATCATAGAGTCATGGTTCCTACTATCTTCACAATTTAAATTCTATGACATTTCCAGGTTTTGTAGATAAAAATCTCAGTTTCCAAGACAAAAAACAATGAAGTTTAGTCAACAAAATGAAAACCACTTGTAATTTTAATTTTGATCAGATTTGGATTTTGTAAAAAGATGCATTTTAGAACAAAAGCAGTGTACTAAAGGATTTTTTTTTTGACTTTATGACCTGCTAAAGTTTTTGCTCTATCTGACACATTGGAAGGAAAAAAACTAGTTATATATCACCTTTCGATCATCAGAATGATTGGCGAGGATTTTAAAGAGAATCATTCAGAGATCACAATGAAATCATAATGGATTTTCTATTCTGCAACTTTCCTGAAAGTTTTAAAGTCAAAAATTTAAAATTATAAAATCTGACTCATTTTCTCCTTTAAAAATTTTTAAAGTTTTCTCCAAAGAACGATGATCACAAATGGGAATTTTTTTATCCTGTGTTTATTATACAGCTGCCAGGAATTTTTGTTTTGGAGTTGTTGATTTGATGCAGAATGACTTATATAAAAAAAAAAAAAAAACTAGCAAATTAAATTAGCATATATTTTTCTAACCTGGAAAAGTCATTTCATAGGAATAAATGCCTTTTTTTTAATTCCATTAAAAATTCATTTTTTCCTGTGAAATGAAAATATTCTTAGAGCACTCTTGAAATTTCTTGTCTTTTCCAGATTTACCCAATTTCCAGGCCAGTATGAATCCTAATAGTCCACACTCTTAACTAATATATATATAATATATTAGTATATTAGAATCAGTATATTTTTTTCATTACCTTAATTTTTGTGGAAAAGTTAAAGATTTAATAACATAACAGATCTCGCTAGCTTTATCGTAGAGTAAGTGATTATGTAAAACATGTATAGGGTGTCCAAAAATGTACAGAGGAGTGGAAAAGATCTCAGTGAGTTTTTATTAAAAGTGAATTTTTACATAAAATATTGCTGTTTCTCCTACAGAAAATGCTGGGAATGTCCCTGGGGACCCAAAATCTATGGAGCAAGATTCGGAGGCCTAGTCTACAGAATCTGGCTGCTATACAATCAGCAAAGAAGCCTTCCAAAAACTGGAAGATCTGCGAGTGGTAATGCCATCTATCACAAAGTGGAAATTTGTGGTGTATGACTTAAGAGTCTCGTATGCAATGCTGTGCAGTACATATAACTTTAATCTCATTATAAATTTCTCACTGCACATTAACTTTTCAGACATTCTGTTTAGTTATAAACTGTGTCAAACAATTCTGAACAGCTTTACTGTTTTGGCAATATGCATGCACAGGTTCTAATAATTCTACCTCTGTAATGACATTTTACACACAAGTTTGATGTTAACAAATTATTGTGCTTTATGATAAATTCCTGAAACAGTAATTTACCTTCTCTTTCTAATTCCGGGTGAGAAGAGCTTTTATTGTTGATGATCTTCTCAACCAACTGGTTGTAGCTGTGATTTCCCACTGCGGCCTGGATATCTGGGCTCTGAGGATCCACTAACCATCCATGATACAGAGGTATATGCAATAGATCAAAAATAATACATTCCGGAGTGTATTCGAAATCGCTAACTCTGTAAAATAAAATTGAATCCTTTATTCGTTTTTTGAAAAATTAAATATCAATAATAAAAACAGTTCATTACTAAATTAATTTTATAAGAATAATGCTACTTCAACTTGTACTATTGCTTCAGTGTCATACATATCAGATTGATGCAAAATGTTTAGAAAGCAAATGCATAAGTGCCACATAATATCAAATATCCTATCTCAGCATAACAATACAACACACAACAGATTCTACACCACATTTTAAATCAATTCTCTGAACAAGATTCTACTGTATATACAATTCTTATTAATATATATAACAACACATACCCAGTGAATTTTATATTTACATCTAACCCAGTCTGTAATTTTGGCAGTATGGCCATCGCATCATGCATATTCTGTTCATAATTCAGCTGAGCTCCTTCTGGAATATTCTTAAAAGATATACGTTTATGAGTTAACATAAAACATATAAAATGAACCGTTTAAAATATAACTTACCTTTGGAATGTTGTCCAATATACAGTCGCCAAGATATTCCATAAGCTGCTCTGCAGTGATGATTTCCATCATCGGAGGTAAACTTATTCTGTTTTTAAGAATTAGGAAATTCATTATGGCTATCAGTGGACATGGACCATTCTCATTCTGAAAAAAAAAATAATTGATAAAAATTATTAAAAATTATTTTACATGTTAAAATTATTTATCTTACTAGAAAGATGGACATTATCAAACATACTTGTGTTATGATAGGAGTTTTTTGATCTTTCCATTGAACCCATTTGATATGATAAGCCGAATTAGGAGGAACACTAGACGAATTTGCTTGCTGACTCTTGGGACTTTCCGTCTGCAACACGATCGATTCTGGTTTCTCAGCTGCAGGAATAGACTGAGGTCGAACAACGCCGACCGATCTGTCAGTAGAGCCATCGGCCACGTTGACCTCAGCAGAGGCATCCAGCAAGATAGTCTGTTCTTTCACATTGCCGACATCACACACAACAGAATTTTTTGATTGGTTACTATTCACAGTTTGAACTATTTCAAAGTCTGTAGTCTCAATTTGATCAGGCACTTTTTCAACTTCGGAACCCTTGCATCTCTTAATGGGCATAATGGTATTATCTAACATGTTACTATCACTCAATTCCTCACAGTTTTCCAAACCCATCTTCTCACTTCTTAAGTCACTATTCTGTTGAGAACACGTATCTATGAGCTCACTCTTCAATATTTCGCCCTCATTAACTGTGCCTTCCTCATTTTCCATCAGCGTCACACTCAACTGCTGGGATTGGATTTCGTGCTCTGTCGCTGTGCTCGTCATTTCTACTAAAAAAAACTGAAAAACAATCAAGGAGTTAAAAATATCTCAAACATTACATACAAAAAGCATTGTTAAAGTCAATTTCTATTTATGATAAATCAAAAAAAACAATTTGAATAACTTTTATATTACTAGATACACTCTAAGCTAAATTTTTGTAACATATCTGACCTCTAAAGTCAAATTCTATAATACAAAATTTATTATTAAAACATTACTGTCATTTGTACTGATGGTAACACAGTATAAAATGTTAAAAAGGTTACAGAAATCATTTCTGTATGAAATGTGATAAAAATACAAAATTCTGGTCAAATATATAAAAATACAACAGAACCAAATGCAATTAGCCAACATTTATAAGTGTTACATAAAAGAAAAACTAGCATTTATCACTATAATAAAGATTACTTTTACCAATGGAGAAGACAGAAGAGGAAAGTGTCCAACAACTATTCAACTGCCAATCTTTGTGAAGCCAATCTGATATTTTCTGGTCGAACAATTCAAATTAGCAACTGCCTACAAATTCACTAATTTAAGAGGAGATAAATTAAAAGTGTAAAGCTCCAATGCCATTTCACATTAAATTATTATAAGATATTAATAAACAATTACAGTAGAGAGTCGAAAATCGGAATCAATTGGGGACTGGGGTTGTTCTGATTAGTCATTTGTTCCGATTACCCATTATGAACGAAAAAATACATTAACCTGTCCGATGTTCAAATTTTTCTCCGTTGCGTGTCGCTTCCTGTTGAATTTTTGTCGATTTTAAGCCTAACGAAAATTTTTATAATAATAATCGAGGCTATCGTATCGTTAAAAATTATTTCTGCATTTTGTACAAACAAAATAAATATATTGAAGAATATAAAAACATGAAAATTATACTTTAGAAGTAAATTTAGTATCAAAAACGTTCGATTCAGCACGACACAGTCCAACTGAAAATCGTGCCGATTACCAGCGATTCTGATTACCAGTGTTCCGATTAACGACTCTCTACTGTATTTAAATCGTTGTATGTTTTACAACCTTTTATAGTTGCAAATCATGCAGAAATTATGGGAAGGAAGAAAATTTCGTACTTATGGCCAAAGAGTTGTTTAAACTACTCAAAACAACATTAACTGGCGTGGTCTCCTTACAAAATTCTATAAATGATAATTACTCTTAAATGTTTTAAATTTACAAAATTTCCTAACAATGCAGGGCTTAAAGCAGTCATGGCAATAAAAAAAAGTGAGAAAAGAGAGTTCACACTGAAAAAAAGCTAAAAAAGCTAATAGTGTTAAAATGAACGAAAACAGGCATTATTAAAAAAACACACAAACGCACACATATTTTGTATCAATAACATTGCATATGATATTAGATTGATTATTAAGTGGACTGATAAGATTAAATATGAAAATAGTTCGGCTGAATTTATACTCCAGAAAAGTGACCAGTAAGACTGCATTAAGCCAGAACAGGCCCGCATTAAGTTTTCATGTGCCCCGTACAGAATTCCCACCGTTACACAGCAAAGCAAATGGAATAGTAACATAACTACCAGAATGTGTTTCCATATAACATGCCAAATTTCAAATGCCATTTATTTCAAGGTACATTTTTTGATTTCTTCATAATAAAAATGTAATTAAAGAAGAAAAAAAACAACTTCTGGCAGAATCAGTGGGTTGCATGATCATTATATAGCAGGGGTGGGCAAGCAAAAGTTCAGTGGGAGCCGAAATGTAGGTTTTGCAAAATGCATGGGAGCCGCAGTTCTGTACTTTTTTATTCTGTACTGCAGTTCTGTACCTCAATTTTGTTATCTATATATATAATCGAGAAAAGTTGATAATAATAATAATAATAATAATAATAATCAGTGCAGAGCCCAAACGGTTAGGAGTTGAAAGTTGAAATTTGGTACACAGTTAGGGTACGTCGCGAAAACGCACACTAAGAAGGGATTTTTCTAAATTCCTCCCCACGGGGTAGAGAGACAGGATTAAGGCTTCCATCAACAATGAAAGTGTTAAGTAACAATGGAAGTGTCAACAATGGAAGTGTTACGTAACAATGGAATTGTCAACAATAAAAAGTGTTACGTAAGAATGGAAGTGTTACGTAAGAATGGAATTGTTAAGAGAAAGCGACGTGCAAGACGCAGATGCAGTTTTTTTTGTTTTTGCGGGAAATCGAACATATTTTTAAACCCATCTAATAATTTTGTAATTAGTCTGGAAACAGGGAGGACCCAATTCTTGCATTCTGTGAAAACGGTTAAGGTTGACTATAACGCAATAATCTTAATATTCGCTAAAACGTTTAGGAGTTGAAAGTTGAAATTTGGTACACAGCTTGGGTACCAAATTTAAGTACCAAAGTGTTAAGTAACAATGATAGTGTCAACAATGGAAGTGTTAAGTAACAATGGAGAACAAGAGAAAGCAACGTGCAAGGTTTACAAGCGCTGGGGAAAAAAAAAGAAAAAAGAAAAAGAGTAATATGTTAGAACGTATTCAATTATCAAATTTAAACAGATTACTTCAGTTTTTCACGACCGTTCTTCTTTAGAACATTCGATGAAAATCGAAGGATATAATCAAAACACGTCGTGAAAATCGAACAATATTAGAACATTCGATTTTCAAATTCGACCTTTCTTTAGAAATACTTAGTTCGTTGATGAAATTACTCTTTTTCTTTTGTGACTATAACGTAATAATCTTAATCTTCGCTATCGTTACTTTTGCCCAAGCAACGCCGGGCCTACTTGCTAGTATAATATAAAACAAGTATTGAATTTTTTTTAATAAACATATTTTCACAAAAGTGTGGAAATAATTTCTGCTTTTTATTATTATTTTTACAGTTTTAACACTTTCAGCAAGAGCCACATAAAACTCAAAAAGAGCCGCATTTGCCCATGTCTGTTATATAGCAATACCACTACTAATTGTGACCCAATCATTTATTTGGTAATTTTATCAATATTTTTTGAATGATTAAAAATAAAATTACAGAATTCATTACTGGTAATACTAGTCTCCAAATCTATTCCCCTGAATACAACAAAACAATTTGTTAGTCATTCGACCCACAACTGACAGAGAAGAGAGTTTATGAAAACAATGTAATTAAACATTTAGCAGTTTGTTGTCCTTCACAGTGGGGAACCGGCAGAGTCTATTACTTTCACAGGAGAAAATATACAAAGCTTTCTACTACCCTGAAGTTGAAAAATAATACAATTCCATGAAATTTAACAAATCTGACATTAATAAGTAAACGATGAAATTATTTACAGAGAGTTGATATTTGATAAGTTTAGTTTTTTGCTCTTATAGATCAAATTACAGAAATTATAAATAAAAATCTCATTTTTTAAAAATTAAAATCATAAAATTTCGCTTACAAAAGATTGAGATGGAACGCACGCTTTTTATTTTTATAATCGCTTTGTTTTATTAGACACAGATATTATTTCTATATAGATTTATTAATTATAATAAACATACATTATGTATAAAATTACATTAAAATAACACTGTAATTAACGTCTGAAATGAAAAAGTAATTGAATCGAGTCTCGCCTCCGTATTAATTAACGCGCATTGGTGTAGCCAGAGTTTGTTATGGGGGCCTAGTAGAGGCTGTAATTTTCTGGGGAGGGGCACCAGGTTAACTGGGGGGCATGCCCACCCATGCCCCTTCCTGGCTACGCCCATGTTAACGCGCCACAGTAATTAATTGATCACGTTGCATCAAATTAAATAATTTATAAAAATTAAAATAATTGGCTGTATCTGTTTGCAATGATAATGTAAAACACACTGTACTTATAATTTAGCATTTCCGATATTTAATTTATTTTTGAATTTTAAAATATAAGAAAAACAATTTTTTAAATAAAGTTTTACGCATTTATATCTGCAACTTTAGATAATACAAAGATATAAGAATCCATCAAAAAAGTTAATTAATAATAATTAAAATCGAGAAAAAATATAAGTTTCTTTCGAGGTAAGGAAACTTGTAAAAAGTCAGGTACGTGATCACGTGATGCCAGTGTCCCCACTTTGCATAACCAAATGGTCGAGGTTGAAATAAAACCCCAGCAGAAGTAAAAACGAACATCGGTACGTGTATAGGACAATAAACTTGAACGAGAGCAAAGATGAGACATGACACCATGTAATTTATGCTAATTAATTTCTAATATTAAAAAATTAAAATCTTCAATAAATTATAATTAAATTAATTTTTTGACTTGAGTTCGACTAGAAGCTTATCGAAAAGCTAGATTAAAGTGAAAATAGCGGTTTTTCAACGCTAAATATTTACAAATTAATTTTTTAATTTGGTGCCGGATTGACCGCAGCTGTTCGAATGCACACGCGCGTGACGAGTTTTATAGTTTCTGTCGAAATGGAAAATGAAGGACACCGTTAGAATGCAGAAAACCATGGTGCATGCCAAATATATAAGCACCCACTTAAAACCAAACTTTTGTCTTTGTCTAAAGATTGTCTCTACAGAAGTTATTAATATTTAGGATATTAGTTTAAAATCTTGTATTTCCTGGCATGAGATTCGCTCAATCTTTAATTTTACAGAGTGCTAGAAAGATACAAGCTTTGAAACGAGTGTCCTACAACGTTTTATTTAATAATAACAGTAGAAATCAAATTTATTATAGCTACGGTAGTCAAAAACGAGTAATGTCATCGTTTAAGCTAAAGAATAGCAGGCGGTTGGGAAGAAGTTTGCTTAGCAACTTACTTCAGAAAGTATTGGGTTCTATACGATTTTCCGTTGCTAAAACATGAGTTTCTACTGTTAGTATTAAATAAAATCTATTTCTTTCTTTTGTCCACTGCGCTTAAATAAATACAAATGCTAAAAATAATGCTATATAAAAATCACTCTTAACGCCAAACTAGAAGTGTACTTATGTCTTAATGCAGCGTGATTATATTGAAGCGCCGCAGAGATCGGTATTTCACAAGGATACGAGCAAGGAGAACCCACATGCAAATTCCTACAGCATGTGCAGAGTATCAAGCTTTGGGAAGCTCCTCATTTTGTTAGTCTATATAAATGTAGTACACTACATGTGTATACGACAGTGCCTTATCATGTCGCGCACGATCCATAAGGCATACGGGGACATGCTGGTCGCTATTTTGCTCCTGAGTGCATTTATAAAAAAAAAATTTCACATGGGAAGTGAAAAAAGCTAAAAAAGTACGTTTTTCTCAGAAAAAGCTAAAAAAGAGAGGAGCTATGAAAAAAAGCTAAAAAAGAGAGTCACTTTAAGCCCTGCAATGCTAATAAATTTAAACTCTTGCATTATAAATTCCTTGTACTGTCACTAAATATTGCTATTAAGTAGTAAATCTGTCCGTCGGACAAGATTTGTTAACACATTAATGACCATGATTATATAAACAATCGTATAAAAGCTGGCAATGTTATTGCTGGACTTTCTTTATTCATTTTCATTCCTAATGATTATTACTATTGCTATCTCTAATTCTTCAGATTGACAGAGAATTGCTAATGCAAATGATTACTTGTAAAATGAGAATCATTTAACTATTTTTAAAATATTTCTGTCCCTGGCTCTTCGACATGTAACAATCTTTTGGTCTAATTTCGACGAAAACTATGATTAATAATGATAAAAATATATATTTATTGTGTGGAATTTCGTAAAATTACCTCGGAGTATTTAAGGGTCAGAAAATATCAATTTCTTGAAACTATTTTATTGATGTACAACACACGAAACAAAACCTATAAATTACCAGTAACAAATTAACAAAAACTCTGAATGTTTTCAGCCTTCACCAAGGCCTGCATCAGGTTTTCTAAAGAATTCCAGATTGGTACATTGCAATGTTAGAACGATACTATTTGAAAAAACAATTTTAAATTTCAAATAACCTGTAACATAAATCATATTCAAACGGTAGAACAACTAAAACTTGTAATTGTATGACCCCAGTCACATACACATATTTAAGATGTACAGAGTGAATTAAAATAGGCTAACTTTGCCTGAATTTTTCATGAAGGTACCTCCACGCATGCAATATCGTATTGCAGTCTTTAAAATTAATACACTTGTCAGTCAGGCTGGCTTTATATATTTCCAAAATCTCCAGGCTACGAATATAGTCTTTGATAGGCCTGCCTAATTAATTTCGTGTTCTTGATGTACAATGTTTCAAGGTCCCAAGTCCAAAACATAAAGATCTTTGGTGTCATTTTCTGACCAATTGTCATACTTTCCGTCCGTTATGTAACAGCCAGAAAAGTAATTAAATAACAGATATTAGATAACAAAACTACAAAAAATTTAATTATTAGGTAATTTTGTCTTAGTAATTCGAATTGCTTTTAATTACAGCTGTAGTTTGGCTTTCCTTTGTGAGGTAAAAAAACAAAAATGAGCAATGCGACTATAATGGTGACATAGCAAAAAATACGAAGTTCAAAATTACAGAAATTTTTCTGACATTTTTCCAGCATTACAAACAATTGGCAATTATACACAGTATAAAAGCATTTTAGGTTAAAAATTCTTAATAAAATACTTTGTTCAGTGCCATTTAGGAATTGTGGAATTGTCCAAACATACATGTTGGCCTGTACAATTTTTAAAAATATTTACAACTCAAAAGTTTGTAGAGCTGTGGAGAAATTACTAATTAAGGTACGAAGAGGGTGCCCATGCCTGCCACCCAAGTTTAAAAGGCAAAGGTCAGAAAAGACCGTATGCACTTCCACTGTATATATCTCAACTTTAAACTTACTTTGTTTGTTTATATTGAAACAATGTCAATACTCTCAGGAATAATGCACGCATAGTCTAGTAGCTACCAAAACTTGTAAACTGTATTTAAAACCTGGATTTCTATGAGAAAACCCAAGTGAGGATTTTGTTAAATTAATTTAAAAGGTTAGCGCATTTTTTAATAAACTGCACGCATTAAAAAACTTTATGTCAACGCTCGTACTTAATTCCCAAATTTACAAACAACAAAATAAGCAATTCAAATTGCTTTCGCTAAGATACAAACATGTCGGAACATCTTGTACGTAACAAACCAATTTATTTAATATCAATACAAATTTAGTTAGTGCTTTGTCGTCTTTGTCAACAGAAGTCAATTATCTAATATGAATTAATTAAACAAATAATTAGGCCATTTATTTCAGCTAGCATATTTGCTATATATTGTTAGTAGTTAACAATATTAATTGCACACAAATGAATAGTTAACAATGAAATGTAGGGATGGATTCAAAGCATAACAGTCACTTCAAATGCTCACGAGAGAGCAAAAAATCTTGTTTATTGTTCATTATTTGCCTACAAGATGAAAACAAATTTATTTACAAAAGTAGATAAATATATAATAAAGAAAATCCAGTTTTGTATCCTTTTAAAGCAATAAAAACATCCAGTTTCCTGACATTGTACACTTAACAATGCCACGCGACACTAACAATTCTCTTATTGTCATCCTTACTTGTCCTTTAATTAAATGGAAGACAATGAACGATAAAAAAAAACATTCTCGGTTTTTAAATAAATCCTTTCCTTCTTTTGAAAAATAGCTTATTCTCTTCAATATATAAAGGTGAGGACGACAACGACAAATAATCAATTGCAACAATAAACAAATACGTAATAAATAAAGGAATTTGTTTTCTAAGAGTAACTTAATTATTAAAATTTGTGCTCTCTCTATATTAATTCTATTATAAGAGCTTTGACATTTTCTTAATTGATTTCACATTAGCTAGAATTAATTAACCTAGTTTATCATCTTCTGAATACTCAACAATTGTGCACGAATCAATAAAGATTAAAAAGTCAAACATTTTTCTACGATGGCAGATGATATTTGTCGTAAGAAAATTTATCCTAAAAACTTGATTAGGGATGGTGGAAACATATCAGCCATTTATTGTCTACTTTCCACACATTAACATTTTGATGTGACAGCAGTTTATTATAGCATCTAATGACATTAAAGAGAATTAATCATTTTGTTTGTTTATATAGAAAGCTTCGGGTCAAGGACTTGCCTGTTGGAAACTCAAAACTAACTGTCATTGAATTTCTTGTTAGAATTTAGTTTAATGCTACTTCGATATTTCACTCTACTGTATTGAAAATGGCAATATGGGAACACTTTTAAAGTAATAATTCTACTTTTTAGCACATATCTATGCAAACAACCATAAAAAAAATTATACTTGTCAACAAACAATCCAGACCTCTGAATAAATGCAAATTTGGGTCCTCCATTAGTGGTATTTTTTTGGCATGCTATTAAAATTTCCACATTTTTACATTTATGAGATTGTACAATATCTAGACCAAGATTAAATTTATGCTTTAAACTACTTCATATGTGGATAAAAACAAGCTATGCAGGCCAGGTAAATATGCTTCGCAAAAGTGTATTTGGCTCGTGGGTCAGGTTGTAAACCCTTCTGCTCCAGACAAGGATGGAGTACAAATACATTATGATTTTTCAACATTAAACTACTTGATTAAAGAAGCATTAGAATAAATTATCTTGCTGTTTGGTAGCAGAAGTTTTTGTCTACACAATTTTTAACTTAATTCACAAAAATCAAAATCTTATTGCATAATACATAACAGAATTACCAAATAAATAGTAGATTACAGTAAAAATAAATGCCTTTATGACTAGAAATTTTTTCAACAGAGAAAACAAGGCAGAAAACAGAACAAGAATTTCCTGTAAGACAAACAAAGGCATAACATAACAATAATGGGCCACACCTTTTCTTAGTAACTGACATCTAAAAAATTTCAATTTTCAACTTCATAATTAGTAGGTTGTCCTGGCAGACCATTAAAACTGAAATTCTATAGTATTTTCTATTTACATATTTACAAAACAAATTATTCTCACAACCCTCAAACAACCAGCTACCAAAAAGAAAATACCCGAAAAATATGGGAACAAACAAAATCCCTACATATAAAATAATCTAATTTAAATGGAAACTTGTTGCTAATGAACTCAAATAATCTATTCTTTCCACAAATCTTGACTGTTTGCAGTGTTAAGAATTCAAATCATTGCTTCCATCTTTTGCTTTGTGCATCTTTCCCAAGGATTTCAGTCTTAGCTTTTTGTATCGTATCAACCGATCAATTATACGAGGGTGGTTTTTTTCAACCTCCAATGGTCTATAAAACAAAGACAAGTATAAATAACATAATGAATTTATTATCAAAAGTTAGGTACAAAAGTAGTTACTTTCAACATAATCACCTTGAAGATTGAGGCATTTGTCTATCTGTGGACAAGCTTTGAAATCCCCTCTTCATAGAATGTCATAGAAAAGTGTGAAGACTATCACCTTGGTCCTTGGGTCCTTGATTAGTAGTTTTTTCCATACTTCCACCTAGCTTGGAACTTTTTAAACATATAGCATACAGCCCCAATTTAATGCAAAGCAACTTCCATCTCTTTCCTGAACTAAAAACATGCTAAGAGAGCAGAGATTCAAGACTAATGACAAGTTTCAAAACAATGTTAAGGCTCATCTCAAGTCACTGGCAGCAACATTCTATGAAGAGGGGATTTCAAAGCACAGATTAGACAAATGCCTTGATCTTCATGGTAATTATGTTGAAAAGTAACCATGTTTGTACCTAACTTCTGGTAATAAATTCATTTTGTTATTTACACTTGTCTTTGTTTTATGGACCATCAGAGGTTGAAAAAAAAATAATAAAAAACCTATGTATATTAAGTACAAAAATACCTAGGTTTACAACCCTTTGACATACGACTATCAAAAGTATGATGGTCATCCCATTAAGCATAGTAGTAACTATTGGGGAACATGATGCGCACAGTTGAAACAGAAAGCAACAATGCCACCAACCACATAAGTGTGCAGAACCCTGTTCTCTATAATACAAGTTATAATAGTTATAATAAATGGTTTTATTAAACATAATGTATGCTTTGTTTTTGTCATTATTGACATTGATTACTGTTTATAATCACCTTAGCATTAAAATGTCTTAGAGTACTTGTAATGTCTTTTGAAATGATCAAACAACCTCTCTTCTACCATCTGACGTGTTTTCATTTGTGTATACGATACTGGATCTACAGTCAGGATGTCAGAATAGACTGATCATAAGCCAAGGTGTAACCATAACTTAAAGCTTTCCTTACTGAACGAGAAAAAAAATCACTCTACTTGACATATTAGCAAAATAATTCACAAATGAAAACTTAAATCTGATCAGCATAAGGCATGATATATGTTAAATTCCAGTCAAAGAAAGCTAACAAATTTCTCTAGTCCAGAGGTGGGGGACTTTTTAACCATTATCCCAAAATATATTTGTGTAAGTCGACATTACCCCCCTCATTTTGAAAATGAGAAAAATCAATACAAATTTAAATTAAACACTGTTTATTGAATCATTTTACACTGAAAATAAATAATAGACAAACCAAATAAAATTATCATTCTGGAACACAATAATTTCATTGAAAACTTTTACTCTAGGTTTTGGAGAAATTCCTTATTACCCCCAATAATTTCATTTTTACCCCATTTGGGGTAATTTACCCCGATTCCCCGACCGCTGCTCTAGTCACTCAAAAAGCAGAACTTACACTTATTTTTTTATTTAATTTTCTAGCAAATATCATCCAAATTTACCTGACAATTTGGTTACCTTATACATCAAAGCTTTAACTAAAACAAAAAATGCTGCTTCAAAAACTTTTAAATTATAAAAATTCCTTAAAATTTATGACAACATTTCAGAGTAAAAAAAATCTCATCCAAAATCAAAAGGCGATTACACAAGCCAACCATATTTGTCTAAAGATCTATACTCGCATCAAACAGAAACTGAATTTGTTTTATCGGGTAAGATTAATCAAATCGTAGATATTATGCTGCCTTCAGTGTTTATTTTGTTATTATTATTAACACACAGAATTTATATATATTATTATAGATAAGGGACAAAATATCACAATGAAAAAACACACAAAACAATAATTTGATCAAATCATCAGAAACCTCAATTGAAAAATAGCATTAGGAACCAGAACAATGCATAAAATACTTTCTTTTCTTCCCAATGGCATTACAAATTAAGTTTACACAAAGCCCGACACATTGCCTAGTTAATGCTTTGACAAATTAACACAACTATTAGATGACTTTTCCTCGACAAACTGTGGAACAAGCAACTTTTATGGATCCTTTCGAAAAAATTTCTCACTTGCCTTTCGATTTCGGATGAGATTTTTTTTGACTCTGACTCACAAATAAGTTAGGAAATTATCATAAACAAAAAAGATATTAAACCGATATTTAATTCTTTAAATAAATCAATTAAATTTTAAGATATTACTACTTCTGTTAACAAGTGGTGTAATTTACTTTCTTATATAATTTCAAAACAAGTTTATAGCATTAAATGTTATTTTCCTTGAATTATCTCTGCTTGCTTATTGTTCTACTTTTGACATCTAAGGGATGTAATGTCTACTTGTACAATCAAACTTATGATTAGATAACTGTCGGGTAACTATCAGAAGAGATATGATAGCACTTAAAACAGTGATGTAAGTTACCAGTAAGAGAAACTATTAACAGATAAGTAAACATTCATTTTCTTATATAATGATTACACTCAGTTAAACAGTAGTCTAGCAAGTTTATTTTTTCATTTATTTATAACTCCAAATGTTCAGATAAAATTTTATGACGATAAACATGGTGCTCAAAACTCTGAATTTAACTCATTTTGAGAGACCATTTGAAGTCTGAATCAATTTTCCCCATTAGAAATAACGGAAAGTCAATTAATCTGTTCCCAGACCCTAAACAATATCCATTTCGATAAACTTAAACAATAAATACACATAAATTAAAATGCAAAAAAAAAAACAAAGAAAATACATAAATATCATATAAAATAAAAATTGCATTTACTAGTAGCATGACTTTGGTATCTTAGACATGGTTGCCAGATCTGCCACACAAGTATTGCTTTTGGGCTTCAGAATAAGTTCTCGTTTGTCAATATCACAACCTTCTTTTTAGGCTTCATTGCTTCCACACTCTTCTTGGAAAGCATGGCTAATAGGTAGCAGTTATATAACTAAACACACCAAAAATAAAGCATAAAAGCAGCAACACCAAGCATAATGTAGGGGGATGCTTTTATGGCAAGAGAAAGATGCAACTCAAGCATACAACAGATGGCATTTATACAGAAAGTGCATAATTTAAATATAAAAGCATTGTTTGAAGTCCAGATTTCATTTCTCTCAAATTTAGCGATCAAACTCCGGAATGTTCGAAGTTAGAATTGTTTCAAAGAACAAGGCACCAGTGTATATTTACAATTCTATTTATAGCTGTCATTTCCTGCAGATTTGATGTCCTCCTTATTGGACAAAAACACAACTTTGGTATCATTTAATACATCTATCTAGTCTTATACATGGAACCTATATAACAAAGAATATAGTAAAATTTTATATCTTGTGAATTTTGAAGTCTAGGACAACGGTCGGCAACCGGTGGTCTGCGAGAAAATTTTGGTGGTCCGTGGAGAAATTTGGACATTGATCAACTGAAGGTTATGTGAAGTATTATGAAAGAAATGCAAAATGCTTAGTTGCTTTTTTCACTCATTGGGGGTTTTTATTCAAATCTAAAACCACATACGAAGTGACTGCTATCAATAAATAACGAACAATAAACAACATTGTGAGCGCGATAGTCATCTTTCGTGGAAAAGCGCTAAGAATCCATAAACTTATTTCAAACAAGCAGCAATGAACTTTAGGCTTGCATTAATTTGTTATAATTAAACACGCGAGTTTCATATTAACATAGTAAAATTGAACTTTTATGATCATTATTATACTACAGATTTTGTATCGTTTAAAAATCTTTGATAGTGGTCTGTGGGATTTAAAATTGTGAGTTTAGTGGTCCGTGAAGTCAGAAAGGTTGCCGACCACTGGTCTAGGATATCACAAACATTAAGTATCTAGAAAGATAAAATTACAGCTGATCTTATACTTAAAACAAAAATTACACTTTTCCCTAAATCAATCAAAAAAACAACAACAGTAGACAAAATAACCAGTTATTTCTATGATTCCCACTAATACATGATACCTTAGAGCAGCAATTCTCAATCTTCTTAGCTCCATGACCCCCCAAATAGAAAATACATTGTATAAATAAAATTAATCTTTTGCAACCCCCACCCAAAGGAATAATAACAGTAAGCCTTACTATTACTAATTGAATTTTGACTGTAATTATAAATGTAAACAAATGCAACCATCACATTATATTCTTTTCTTTACATGTGTACTTATTGTAAGTAAAATGTTTATAAGTTTATAATAAATGATTTTTTCTCATAAAATGATTTCATTATTGTTTTGCAACCCCCAGGTTGAGAAACGCTACCTTACAGTCACTGGAATAGAAATGCCTACAAATCACAAAAAGAAAATTCTGCCAAAACATATTAATACTTTTGATTCATCATTAGCTTGCTCATAGTTCATTCCATCAAATTCAAACAATTTCAAAAATGGCATCATTGTGCTTACTGAAGTGTGCATACTACTTCGAGCAATTGTAAAAGATTGTTGTAGAAATGTTCCTAATCAACCAAATAACAACTAACTTTTCTGGCAAAAGATTAAACTGATGTCAAACATCAAAATGACTACAGAGATCCAGTGGAAATGACTTTTCTCAAAATAAAGCCATTTGAACCATTGCCGTCGTTGGGGGACCTAGTCTTATTAACTTTTAACGATACCAATTTTGTATCCAAAATAGTAACAGGAGCATTATTCAAAAATCAAACTGTATGCAATTGCAGTATACCTCAAAGCTAGTTTCGCCCCATAAACACACTGCAAATAACTTCCAAAGATAAAACATATCTGTTGTTTACACTCAAATATGTATATTCACTTGCTATCTTGAAAACAACTGTCAATTTTAGTTTAGAAATGTCACTACTTAGATCTCAAGCTTCCTTGAAGTAAATTAAACTTTTCAAACTGCCTATCCATTATCCCATTCACTATTCACTTATTAACATAACTGAAATTCTATCCCTTTAAAAGCAGTAAACAAACTGCTGTTTCTTTTATAATAGCAGAGCCTAATTTACAACAACAGCAGTAAATATGTATCATTAGTGCATGTTTCCTAATAATTTAAGTTATTTGACACTTAAATTTGTCTTAAATCAGTAATTACCGTACCAATGCATTTTTTTTCTAGATTCTGTGGACTATTGAATTCGAGCTGATAAATTAATGGACTTTTCATTGTGTTAATGCCTTACCGTTAATGCTAGAAAATAGTCTTTCCATAAAATATATGCATAACCATGCTATCATCATAAAACTGTAAACATTCCACTGTTATAACAAAGTTTTGTGTTAAAAAATTGCTTTTTAGCTTAGCAGAATCACACATTTACCTGAAAATAGTCGATGTCAGTGTAAAACAGCTTTAAAAAAGTGTCACACATCAAAACAATTATTAGTAAAAACAACTTCCAAGCATCATCTGCAGACAAAGTTCACGATACAGAAAAAGCCACCAGATACATGCTTTTATCTGCTCGGCTTTCATTTGTAGACTTTAACGTTCACTCGATACTCTTATTGTCTGCACTTTTCCTATATTACATTACTACAAATGACTGGCTTATTATATTCAAACAATAATCTACATTAATAATTGCTAATCATGAACATTCAAATCCAAAACAACATGCTTCTGAATTAAGAAAGTATTCTTTTACAAGGCAAATTAATAAAAAGTAACAACATATAGATGAAGTGAAAGGTATTTGCATGTATTAGCAATTTTAATTTGCAAGGAATTTGTTAAAATTCCATAAACTTAAAAGGTACTGTAATTTGATAGTTAATCTTAGAGTGCCAAATAGAGTTATTTATGTTAATTCAGCAAAATTTAATTAAAATCCTGGTAAGTTGAAGGTAAAATTCCCATTTTTCTATTGAGAAAAGTATTATTTAAACTGAAAATACCAAGGGATATGTTCAAATTAAGGAAATAGTCTTTCAAGAATCAATGATAATTCAAAATGAATAAAAGAGAAACACAGATAGTGAAATCTTTTCTACATTTACTAGTAAACTGAGTGATAAATTGAATTTAAGCATGTAAAAATTTATTCCAGTTATCATCCTCCTCCCTAATTATTAAATAATAATTAGAAAGGAGGATATGATAATGATAAATAAAAAAACTACAGTTGGTTTTTATATTAAGCAACAGCTTTAAACTTAACAAAATTTTTATTAAAATTCTGTTAAATTGCAAGCAATGACGACAATGTTATATTTATTAGTAAAACTGTACAGTTATAAAGAAGGGAGTGACAAAAGTGAGCTCATTTCATCCAGAAAGCAAATCTTTAATCAGTTTGACATAATTTTTTAAACCCGTTCACATTATAAAAACTGAAGGAATGTGAAATTGATTTTGAAGTGTACATTTTCTGGACAAAACTATGCTTAGATTTTTTGTTTATGAACAGCTTCAGCATACCAGGATTTCATGAAAATCCTAATAATTTCCAAATCATAACCTGATGTTCTGGATGCACAACAATAATTTGAATTGCATTAGATTAACAAGATAAGGTTTGGTTTGTATACGTCAATGCAACATACGGGCGATCTGCCAAGGGGATGCCTTCCAGGAGGACTTTCTGTGGAAAACCGATCCCTATTTAGGTGTTACAAATGTGAAGAAAGAATGGATAACTCCACACGGCCAACTTGCAACCAACTTTCGGCTGTTACGTCCACTCAACCAGTGGGGGAAACAAAATAAGGCAATGCACAGACAACCTACCAACAGGATGCATCCCAGGAAGACTATCGACGAGAAAATGGCCCTACTTTAGTGTCTAAACAAAGAAAACCCAAAAATTCCCACACAGGCGAATGCACAAACCGGTAAAACGCAAATTCCAAACGAGGGATTTGCCATCCTCTCCCCTACAAAAGAGTTCGGTTTTTATCGTAAACCCATTAATAGTGCCCATTCGCCACACCCCACGTCTATCGAGGCTCTGCACGTAGTCACTCACACGAGGGCAAGCCTCCACACCACAACATCAAGTACTCCGCAGATGGTTGAGAGAGCTACTTGAAGCCAGTTAGGCTACATGGTTAAACACGACAGTCTCAGACCCCAGCAGAAGGCCAGTTTCAGGAACCGTATCTGGTGAGGGTTGCATGTAGAGGTGAGGTTCCTTCAACTTTTTTGCTCCTGTCGGGGTCTCGTTCGGAGCCGTAACTGTACCCAACTCTTCTGAAGTAAAAAAAAATTAAGGATAAACAGGGAAACCGGGTAGAGTTTCTGTGCTCATTAACAGCTTTAACTTAACAGAATTTCAAGGAATATCTGTTAAGTTAAAGGTTAGTAATTGGCAATTTACTGTAGAGAAGGAAAAGGAACCCACGTTAATTGGCAAAGGAAGTGAACCAACGCAGAACTGATTCACTGCAGAGTCAAATGAATGATTTAATTCAGAAAATATCCAAAAATTCCCCATTAAACGAGCTAATTATAGCAATTTTAATAAGCAACATTCGTTTGTAACTTTGATCCCTTTAAACTATTCCGGGACTTTCCCTAAAGAGGAAAATAACCGGAAAATCTCAAATATTAAACGTTTAATACGTAATAATTCGATTAAAATTGAAAAAGATCCAAGAACGCAATTAAGCCTAACCGCGTCTACTGACCGCCATTAAGCCGAATTGCGTATTTAAATCGTTAATTGTAATTAATTGGAACCGTTACTTACTTTTAATTACGTTTCTCTAATACAAATTAACATCTTAAACATCATTTGCACTAAAATATGCCTAAACAACTTTTAGAAATTACAAATTCACTACTCCCGATTTAACGGGGAAATACGACGTCATGCTGCCAAATGTTGGGCGGGAGAAATCGCTGGATCGTCGGAAATTTCCCTGAAAATTTTCCTCTCTCGTTCGGTGGAAATTCCCTTCCGGCCTCGCGTGTTTCGTCAGTTTTTTTTTTTTTTTTTAACAGATAATAATGTCGAGAAATGCGTATTTATGAAATAACTTTAAACTTCTTTTTATTTCTGTGAATATTTTAAAAATTGCATTTTTTTTTAATACCATTAGCACTTTTCGTATTATTATTTTAACAAAAGAATTTTCGAATTTGACAATTTGTAAAAAATCTCCTTTTTTTATTTTTAACTCTTTCCCCCTGAGGTCACCTTTTAGAAAGCCCATTATGGGTTCGGCCACGCCCACAATAGGACGGTCGAGTAGTGAGGGACGAGGCCCGACATATCCGGTTGAACCACACCCCCCGAAAAATTCCTGGGAATTTTTCAACCCGTGTAAATCCGATCTCGGGTCTTCCAGAGCGGTAGGCTGTCACCATGACCGCTCGGCCATCCGACCGTCTCATAATGGGCTTGCTAAAATAGTGCCCACGGGGCGGAAAGAGTTCAAAAAAACCTGACTTTAGAAATAACACCTTTCTCTCAAATTTCATACAAAGCCGATGTTAATCGGTATAAACTGAGATAATTTACAGTGAGTTTCTTAAATTTAATACGAGGATGATTCAAAAAGTAAGGTAACAAGAGCTTTCATGGGTGTCATATTCCTTCTCTTGTTCGAATTTCTCATTAGGGCAGCAGCAGAAGACCACAGCTTTATCGCACAGGCGTTAAATAGTGCAAATGTTGCGTCAGACTCTCGCAATATCATTTTTAAAATGGCTGCGCTCACGGAAACGTGATCGAACGTGAAACTGCGTAGTGTGATTCGGTCTGAAGAGCAACTTGTTTAGGTGTACGGTGGTAATGTCATGTCAGAAAAACAAGTGTGGGTTTGGTGCACTGATAAAGGCAGGACAGATCTGCAAACTGGTTCGATAAAGGCAGGACAGATCTGCAAACTGGTTCGATAAAGGCAGGACAGATCTGCAAACTGAATTGTTATGGTGCTTCAAGTGGGAGGTACCGGAACATCCCCCTTATAGCCCTAACCTGGCATCCTGTGATTTCCATCTCTTCGGACCATTGAAGAAGCATCTGAGTGGTAGGCGATTCCAAAGCGATAGGGAAGTTCAGCAAGCCGTCATGGCGTCTTGACACAGATTTCTTCTCTGCCGGCATCGATGCCTTGGTATATCGTTGGAATAAATGTTGGACAAGCATGATGACAATATATTGAAAAATAATATGTACCGGTATCAGTGCCATATTAATCTGTATCACTATATCTGCCTGTGAAATAAAATTTGTACAGGAAAGCTCTTGTTACCTTTCTTTTTGAATCACCCTCGTATTTGTTTCTTCGGTTAATAATTGCCTTTGCAATTATGCACGCGTTATTTAAAAAACATGATTTTGTAAGAATTTCTTAAAAACACCATCAAGCGAGGCAATTCGCTTGTGCCAGTAAATATAGGTGGCGTATGAGTCGACCAAAATGGCTGCCACAAAGGATACAGCGTGCTTGACAACGTACGAGAGTTACTTGTGTGTTGTCTTTTTAATAACTTTTCTCTCTGTAGTCAAAACGTTTTATCCGCATTTGTATCCGACATTAATCCTAGTTGATTTGGTAGTTGTTTAAGTGTGGCTGATCGAAAAAGATGTCTTACAGAAGGAGAAGAAATACCAAAACTGATAACTTCACATCTATCCAGCTCTTTCTCAGCAAACAATTTACTTCAGTTTCACCACAGCTAATTTTGCTGAGCTTAAAATTTTTTTATACAAATGTTTTCACTCTATCTAATACAGGCCATCGTCAGGTTTAATATTATAAATGTTCCAAAATGGAATGTACCATTTTCGAATATTTTACTTATTTAAAATTCAAAAAAATAATTTAACTTTAAAATAAATTGAAAGAAGTGTGTATATTAAATAAATAAATAAACAAATAAAACATAGAAAACAAAGCTAAGTAGAAAAAATGATATAAGGGTTTTTTAAATGTCATTATTTTTTCTATTATATATTTCCACGCTGTTAGAAGCGCGTTAGCATCCATAGCATTTAGGCAACGGTTTTTCATTTTACTTTTATAAATTTCCACCTTTTCCATCTCCAACGCAATGGGTGGAGAGTGCACTGTTTAAATGACTTTAGCCTCTTCCCATTTTACAATCGTTCCTTCAGTCTGTGCTATAATTGATAAAATTGTGTTGTGTCCTTTGTCAAAATTGTATGTATGTTCTCGCAGACGTACCACCAGGTTTCTTTTAATCACACCCATATAATCTTTTTCGATTCCTAACTGTTGATTTTCAAATGGAATTTTATATACCCAGCTTTACCTTCCTATTTTACGCTGTCTTTATCTTTCCGTAGCAAGCTACAGATATTAAATGCTCTTTTATAGATCATTCTCAATTTTTATAAGAAAAAGAGCATTTGATACAACGTACAAGGAAAGGAGCATTTGATCCATCCATTGCGTTGGAGATGGAAAAGGTGGAAATTTATAAAAGTAAAATGAAAAACCGTTGCCTAAATGCTATGGATGCTAATGCGTTTCCAACAGTGTGGAAATATATAATAGAAAAAAGAATGGCACTTAAAAACCCTTAAATCATTTCTTTCCACTTAGCTTTGTTTTCTGTTTTATTTGTTTATTTATTTATTTAATATACACGCTTCTTTCTATTTATTTTATTATTTTTTGAATTTTAAATATGTAAAATATTCGAAAACGGTACGTTTCATTTTCAAACATTTATAATATTAAACCTGACGATGGCCTGTACTAGATAGGGTGAACACTTTCTATTCTAACAAACTACTTTATACCCGTAGCAGCCACCATTATGTAGTTCGCGCTAATACCGCTAGGTGTCAGATTTATCGTTGGCACAAGCGAATAGTAAATGGTAAACGACGAAAAAAAATGGACTTCCCGGTGACGAACGTTTGAAGTACGACCACATCCTGACAAGTTTTTGGCAGTCAAGCAATAGGATTGGTATAACCTTTACACCATAGTGGACACTAACAGAATCTCTTAATCATAACTATCATTGGTTTGGCCGGGCCCACTATGGAGCGGCCGGTTGGTGAGAAATGGGACACGACGTATCTGGAACAGACTACGCCTAAAGAATTCTAGGTGTTACCCTTTCGGATTCGGTCCTGGGTCGCTCAGAGTTGTAAGCTGCATCTTGGTCACTTTGGTCATCCGGCAGGCTTTCTAGGAGACATGAAAACTGTAGAAATAATTTTCTTGCAGTCTAATTAAAATAATTTTTCCTTAATAAAAAGTTATATAAAAAATCTTTGAAATAATAATAAATGCATGAATTACACTTTTCAATCTGACCTCATTTTGAAAGTTAATTTATTTTTATTTTTCTTTAAAATACGCCCAACTTTTGCCATTTTCAAAAGTTTGTAGAGATTGACTGCTTTCTCAACGCGAGGCACCATGTATTAAGGTTATATGATCGGCCCAATTTCGCTCATTACAACCGAGCCTGAACCGAAATGGAATAAGCCATAATGCGTATGGGATAAAACTCCATATTTTAACTGCAGATTCTCCAGTAACACAGTAGCGCACCCACAGGGTGGCCAAGGAGCCTTGGCACCTCCAAAGAAAAATAAAAACAAATACTAGAAAATTTTCCAAAAATCTTTTCTTAATTAAAATCCATTTCTTTATTTATATTGTGTCGTGTCTCCTATTTCTGTACTACTTATTAATTAGCGATCATATGCGGTGGGAATTTCATTGATTTCGCATTAAAAATTGTTTATCCGTTCAAATCGGCTCCCCAAAATTAAATACCGAGTGCGCCACTGCATTACACATGGCCAAGACAGTTAGGAAGACGTCAGCCTACAAATCTGATGAACGCAGGATCAAATCAGGAATAGAAAAGCCCGAGAACTTTTTATAAGTAGCCTGTCTCGGATATGTAAAGCACTGTCCCTTACCACTCGTTCCCATTGTGAGTATGGTTTTTTTTTTTAAAACTCTTTCCTCTCTGTGGGCATCAAAAGGGTCTTTTTTAGCAAGCCCATTCTGGGTTGGCCAGGCCCGCAATAAAGCGGACAATGGTGAAAGACGGAACCTGGACATATACGGACGGACCAAACCTAAAAATTCCTGTTCTCCCGAAGCGGTAGGCTGTCATCCTAATCGCTAGTTTATCTGGCCAACCCTACAATGGGTTTAGAAAAAAGCCCTCTTAGTGTCTACAGGGCAGAAAAAACCAAAATTTAAAAAAAGCAAGCTGCCGTCTGATTTATAATTCTTTATAATTCCAAGAACCCGAACTTGAACACGAACTCGGATCCTGCAAATTGACGGATTAACAGCATTACTCGGCTATCTGACTATACGTATCACTAAAACTCCAACTGCACTTATTATAATACACCAAAATACTCCAAAAACCTTTAACATGCAGTTAAATTATCATAATTACCAAACGTTTTCGGTCAACTTTACAGACCTTCGTCAGGATCGAACAAAACATTTATTTCCTTGCAGTCTAAGATAATATTTCCCTAATGGAAAGTTATATAAAAAATCTTAAATCAACACCTTAATGCTTGTTGGTCATATAAAAAATCTTAAATCAACACCCAACAAGCATTAAGGTGTTGATTTAAGTTTTTTATTTAATTCTGCTGGGTACGAGTATGAATCAGTTATATAAAAAATCTTTAAAATAATAATAAATGCATGAATTACACTTCGAACAAAACATTCCAAAATAAATGTTTTGTTCGATCCTGACGAAGGTCAGTGAAGTTGACCGAAAACGTTTGGTAATTATGATAATTTAACTGCATGTTAAAAGATTTTGGAGTATTTTGGTGGACTATACGTATTGTATACACATTGTTCAGATTAACGAGAAAGAAATTTGGTTCTAATGGGCAAATTTTCAAATTTTATTCTGTTAAATATTCTATGTGCCGCTACATAAAAAGTGTAAACAGAAATTCGAATGAGCACCCAAATGGAAAGGGACACGCTTTTCTCAAAAAAAAAGAAAGAAAAGAAAAGAAAAAAACAATCTTAAATCCTCTCTAAGAATATTATAATTTCCCTAAACAAAAAAAAATAATATTAAATTAATTTAACAACAGAAATCACTCGTAAAATCGTAAAATTTCCAATAAAAATTTCAAAAGTCGAAATCATCCCAACAATTTTCCCTGACGAGAACGACGACAACCCACTTCAAAAAAAAAAAATCCCCACGCAGAGGGAAAAGACCCGGCCGATAGTATACGTCACGAAAACGCTTCCGTTATCGTCATTCGTAACGTGCGCAAGACGAAAGAACGAGCAAACGCGCGGCCACTCGATCACGTGACGAAGCAGGGCCGGTCGTTTAAAGATGGATGCCCGTCGAGACGACTTTAACCCCAAATGGCTGTCGAACATACGCCCCGGCTACTTCCACGACAACGCTGGGACGACGAGAGCGACGGAAACGAGTCGCAAAATCGCTTCGGGCCATCGCCACGCCGATACGACGTCATCGCCTCCTTCGTCGTCTGCATCCTCCAGGATCGATGGAGATAAAACGAAAACAAACAGCAGTTGCCACTCGGAAACCGATAATTCCGATAAAGTAAAGACTAAGCTCCTGTCTATGTGGAATAACATGAAGTATGGTAAGGATAGGTGTAAGATTTTAATCATCCTTATCATCATCATCATCATCGTCATCATCATCCCCGATAACTGGCACTGTTTATGTCTCCTCGTTGATAATCTCGAGCTGTCTGACACCGTTTCTGCATAAAATTGGGTCGAGTAATTAGCTAACGTCGATTGTATCCGATCGTCTAAAATTCCACCTGGAATTTGACCCGCTTAGCTTACTGGTTACGATTTAAATCGTCATTCTTGAGTGGATGATTATGACGATGACGGAGCATTAATTTAATGAGACGACGTCGACTGGGCGTAGTTCTCTGCGGAGACCCCACCGGGAGTCGCGACTCTGTAAATTGCTTGTTTTGTAAGCATTTCCGATAAATTCTGCTCTCTCGTATTGAAAATTTAACACTTTGCTTTGGGAGAGCAGTTTATCGAGTTGCAATACTTAACGAGAATTTGTATTTATATTACGGTCATCTGTTCGGACTGTTGGATCTGCATTCAATGGGTCAGAAATGTTATGCTTCGGATACATCGAGGGTTTTGTTTCGAGGGCCTCGGTCTGTTGGGGAATCGTTGACGCCCATGAAACAAACCATGATATTTTTGAGCCGGCAAATTGTCCCCCTTCCAAGAAATATATATTTCTATTTTATATTGTACGACGAAAATTAGGAGTAAAATGAGTACGCCGTAGCAATAAGTACACTTTATATCGACTCAAAACCCAATGATAAGTTTTTCTTACTAGTCTGCCCAATCCTTGACAGTGGCACGTTATCCTATGAGCAAACGGGGCAGTCGCTTTGGAGTCCCCCCGTCCAAAACCAATCTTTTATAATGAAATATTTCCCCTAAAACATTCAAAGAAAAATGTCTGAAGCCAACGTTGTACGTGAGGTCTAATTCAAATTTGCCCGGCCCCCAAAAGCAGTAATATGCCACCATCTCCCAACATATATACGGATTGATTCCGATGCTCCGTTTCGCACCTGAATAAAGAATTATATTTTAAGTCTGCTCTGTGTATTAGATATTTGCCAAATACCGAGCAAATGTTTAGCCAATATAGAGTGATGCAGACGATTTACTTGCAACCAAAATTCGGTACTTGTAGTTTCTCACTTCCAGTTGGTATATTCTGCCGAATCGAAGGGGACAAATAGGCAATTATTCGGCAAATATCAAACATGTGGAATGTCTCTATCTCAAGTAAATATAGTTCTGCAAAAAGTTTCCTAAGTTTTAAACTTTGGCATCCAAAGCACAACTTAGAAATGACGTAGGTTTTGCATCAGATGATATGACATTTGGAGAGATTTAATTTTTAATCTGTAAATTAAAAAATTTACATACAAAATTACAAAATGCCAAACAAATTTGCAGTTTCAATCAAGACAACAAAATTTACTTTAGATAGTGTTGAACTTGCCAAATGTTAAAAAAAAGTTTGGATTGAATTTCCGCAGTTTGTAATATGTGGAACATAAATTAACATTTCAATACATTGTCGTGTGTTGCATCAAGTAAATCAATGCATTGCATTACACACAGCTACATGTTTTGTAACATTAATTAGTCATTTGAAGCAATATTTTTGTTGATATTTAAAATATTTGCATAAATAATGAAAATATGAAATTAGGTGTTTAGAAAACAGTTAACTGCTTGTGTTTTCTCTGTTATATATATATAAAACAAATAATTAAAAAATCTAGTTTGATGCAAATAAAAATATACTTTCTAAATTTCTAGAGGTAGAGCATGAGATAATCTCTTTCTAAATATTGCAATCGGGAGATTTCATTAGACGATGACTTTTATGGATGACGAAGCTGTTTCTCTTGCTTTATTGTATTTTTTTTAAGTTACATTCTTGATCTATTTTTTTTCTGTCTACCAGAGTATAACAGGGTTCTGTTATTTTTATATAGCTTATGTGACTCAAATGTTATGTGGTTCTATATAATACTTATGTTAATTCGTGAGGACAAAAGTATGCAATTGGGAATTAAAGAATGGTTTTGAAGTAATGTAAAAGTTCAACAAGATAATTGAGTAGTGAGGACAGTGTTTAATACATTCAGATCAAATTGCACACAAAATTTTGTGGGATATGAACTGACACAAACTCCTGATCTGATCAATAAGCAAATACCTTTACTGTGTGGTACAAATGCAGCTCTGAATGAGGCAGTTGGGACTTTAGTGCCGTAGAACATGCACATAGGAATAAAAATGTCAAAGGTCTACTTGCGAGATATAGCCCCCAAAATTGTTCCATCTAGAATTTCAGACCCTCAAACACAGAATAAAATTTTAAAATGTAACAAATTCCAGAACTATTTCTTAAAAAAATGCTAAAAGTCAACTATTTTCCATTTTACTAGAGACTGCTAAAAGCTCATGAAACATGAGAAATGCCATTGCACTGACTACTTCCGGGGCAATTGGCATCATGCTGCAGCTCCATTAAGCATATCACATGTTTAACAAACCCGAAAACTCTGGAGGCAAATATCTCACAATCAGAGAGATTATTCCTTTTGACAATTATATATTTCAATACTGTATTATTTGAAATCTGTTGGGGTTCTATAATCAGTTCTGTAATTGGATATTGGGGATTTTTTTGCACTTTTGTACCAAATATCCTACAAAAACTTTACCAAACAAGTTTTGATAGGTTTAAATGATCATATTTTAAATTCAAAGCTGTTTAATGTTTATTTTTGTCACTTTATTGTATAATTTTGTTTGACCAGGTTGGACAGTCAAGGTTAAAACTAACTTCAGCTACGAATCACCTATTTGGTTGCTGGGAAAATGTTATCATAAAAAACTTCAAGGTTAGTAAATGTACAGTTGTTATAATATCCAATCACAAATTGAAATAATTTGCTGTATGTTTTAGTTTGCAGTTGATAACAGTTATATATGGCATACTTTTTCTATCTTTCAGGACAAGAAAGTGACTTTGCTACTAGAAACACAAGTATGGAGTTGTTTAAACAAGATTTCTCCAGTAGAATATGGTTCACTTACAGACGCGAATTCCCCACCTTAGCCGGATCTAACCTGACGACGGACTGCGGATGGGGATGCATGCTTCGAAGCGGACAGATGCTCTTGGCACAGGCTCTGGTTTGCCACTTTTTGGGACGAGGTATTATTTTTTTATTCCATTAATATGAATAATTAATTACCAACTACAAATTCAAAGTTTCTTTGTGGAATAGAGTGGAAATGGAACACTTCTCAAACACCCATGAACGAAGTGTACCACAGAATGATCATTAAGTGGTTTGCGGACCATCCGTGTTCTAGTAGTCCATTTTCTGTACATAAATTGGTATCGCTTGGCGAAAACTCTGGAAAGAAAGCTGGAGAGTGGTATGGTCCAGCAAGCGTAGCATACATTCTGAAGTGAGTCTTTGGCATCGAGATGCATAAATTTTCCATGCCTTTACTAATAAAATTTAATTACAATATTCTAGGCAAGCAGTTGAAAATGCTGCAAAAGAAATACCATTATTGGATAGTATATGCATCTATGTTGCACAAGATTGCACAAGTAAAACTTCAGTTAATTTTATTATATCAACAGAAAGAAATTGCAATAACAGTTAATGATTATTTTTGCCTTTTTTTAGTTTATAAACAAGATGTCTTTGATCTGTGCACGGCCTTACAGAAGAAGCGGAGCTTCTGCGACAACAGTTTATCGGATGATAAGCAAAATCTTTCAAATAAAAGTTGTTGCTGTGATATTAGACACAATTCTTCTGAAACAAAAATGAATTTTGCAGCTAATCAATCACAAAGTTCATCCATAAAAGTAAATGTACATCATTCAAATGGTGTACATAATGAAAAAGACACTAAAGAATTGGGACAGGATGATCTTGCAGATAATATTCAGCAAGTGTACAAACAGTTATCTGATAGTTATTGTATCAGTCCTTCTATGTTCACTGATAACATGAGAAATACATTTTCTGTATTTGGGAAACAGGATAAACACACAATTAATAATATTAATCATTCTTTGGAATCAAACAAAGAAGAAAATACCAATGTAACAACAGAGCAAACGTCTGTATTTTGTGATTATGCAAAAAACTGTGAAAGGACAAACATGGAAGACATTGCCAAAAGTGAAAGTTGTTCAGCCTTTTTCAATTATGTAAATAATTTGGAACCGTTAGATACAAAAAATGTAAGGCAAAAAAGAAATAGCTGTAGTGAAAGGAGGTCATTTTTGCTACGTTCTGCATCCGTCCCTCCGCCTTCATCCGAAGAAACTAATTGTTCATCTACACAAGAAGAAAGCAATGGTGAATGCAATACAGAGTCTGTAGATTTTCTATGTAGTAGCAGCAGTTCTAACAGCGAACACTGTTCGAGATGGAAGAGTACAATTATTCTCGTACCCGTAAGGCTCGGAGGCGAGATCCTAAATCGCAGCTATATTCCACGGGTCAGAGACATGTTAACTCAGGAACACTGCATAGGGATTATTGGCGGCCGTCCAAGGCACTCACTTTACTTCATCGGATGGCAAGGTAATATTTTAGAACTTCTAATTAGTGTTTTATATTATTTTTGACATTTTAATTTATGTTTTTATTTCTCAGATGATAAATTAATCTACTTAGATCCACACTATTGTCAAGAAGTAGTAGATTTTTGCATCACAGACTTCCCGTTACAGGTATCATATAATATTTACTGTAATTTATTTGTTTGAATTAATAAGAATCTCCTCAAAACCTTTGTATGCTGAAAAATTTCCATCTAATTTAATAGTTGTTTCTATGCGTGTTCTTACAAGGGGAACCCAGGAGGTTGTCATCACCAATTTTGACAAAATTTCAAAGAAATATTTTCAAAAACGTTAACAACAGCTGGTGGAAAACAAACTTTATTAAAACAAAATGTAAAGATTGTGCAAATGAAGTAGCAAAAGATACATTGTGCACCAAACTATTATGTTTTAACTGTTTGTATGATAAATACCACTCAAAATGTTGTCAATTCTTATGAAACAGTAATTGTAAGTATTTATTGCATGTATATTTTTTGTGCCAAAAACTTTAAATTAGTAATGCTCTTGATGCATCACCTTAACTAATCATGCCATGCCATTAACACAAGTGGCACTTCTATATAGGTATTAATAGTTCTAGAAAAACTTTAATTGTGATTTTCTCAAGAATGCCTGAATGGTGGGTCCTGCAGCTTTGGTAGAGTTTCAGTATGAGTAAATACTACACACCCACAAAATTTCATCAAAATCACTGATTACAACCTCCTGGATCCCCCTTGTTAATATCTATTTCTTTTTTAACATTGTTATTAAAAACAACACAACTCAATTTTTATAACAATGTATGAAAATATCTAATAATAAATTTATGTTTGTTACCTTCTGCGTAGTTTTACAAAGCATAAAAGAACCAACATGTTTACTGCAAAGAAATAGAATTATACACCTAATATATTGCTTATTACATAACACACATAACCACATATTAAAGTGCATAAACCACAATTTTTCTCCTTACAATGTGATTGGCCAGCAAGAGAGGTATGAGAAGCACCGTCTCAATCCAAATTACCCATGTTAAATTAGGGGATCAGATCAAATTAGAAACTGTATTGAGATGATAGGCCAATATCTTACAATGTAACCATTTGGCTGATTATACAGGATATCTGAAAAGTTACTGTGCAGTGAGAAATTTGTATATTTACATTGTGTATACACAAAGGTCATACTCAAATATTTGCTATATAGTAAAATAATTATGAATTACTAATATATTTGACCCAAGAGGCAGGTGTTAGGCACCATCTCATAATAAATTTAATAATTATAATTTAACTAAATAATTTTAGATTAAACTGGAAGAAAAGAATCGACCCCGAGTGGGACTTGAACCAGCAACTGCTGCCTGACTGATGTAACACAGCACTTGTTATTAATTTATAGTAAAATATTTGAGTATGGCCTTTGTTTTGTCATATTTATTTAGATTTTATTATTTTAAACAATTATCAAATTATATGCCATTATCATATAAGAGTTAAGGATGAAATATCATTTTAATAGCTTGCCTGCCTTAAAAAGTTGCTATTTTGTTAATTATGTCTCAGAGAAATTTTGGAGGAGCTGCAGAAAGAACTTCTAGATAAAAAGTTTACACCTTAAATTACTCCAGCAATCTATATTTGATGAACAAAAATGTTTTCATCCTAGTTGATAGGTCTGCATTAGTTATCAAATGCACTGTACAATAGTTATCAAACATACAAATATTTAACTGATAAAGACCTATCAACTAGGTCAAAACCTTTTGCATTCATTAAATATAGATATTTGGAGAGTTTTAAAAGGTAACTTTTTTATCTATTATGTTTAATTATAAAATACAAATTTAAATAAATTTATATTTATATAATGAAGCATTTTGATTTACAGTGGGTGATCAGTTAATGAACATAATCCATTCCAAGACTTTGTTCACTATCCAAATTGTTTGTTAACCGATTATCGATTTACCATAGGTTTTTATGGGGAATTTGATTAATTCATTCTGGAGATCCCAAAGGATAAAAAATATATACTTTCTTACTAGGTTTATTTATATGTAATAATAAAAGTACATATATACACAGTCTTGCATTTTTATTAGTCATGTTTTTTTCCGTTTGTGGGGGTTAAAGAATCAGTGTAATGTTGATTGCTTTTCTCTCTTCTTCAGGATTTTTCAGAAGTAATTAATAGCATTGTAATTGTAGAGATTGCAAGCCTATTAACCTCACCTTGGTTTGGATGCCATTCCAAGACCATTTACCATTGTTCTGACCCTCCCACTTCAAAAGGTCTTTAATAGCAGATATTGGCGTTAATCCTCTTTTTCAGAAGAAAACATATCTCGTCAAGTTTCTTGGTGTTCTTCATTCAAGAGTTCTTGGCATTCTTCTGTCGTCAGATCCATTTCAGGTTCTTTATTTCTCAGATGTGATTTTTGTTACTTCTTTACCTGCTTGAGTCTTCTTGATTATACTGTATCTTTCTTAGATAAGTGGTGCGACCTACTGTACACCTGTATAAGCTACACTGCACAGCAATGTCAGATATCTTCTGCCCACTCTCTGCTTTTGCTATTATACTCTCACCTTTCGAAAATAAAAACTGACGCAAAACTTAACAAGTCTCGCAAATACTATAAAAGAATTGTTTCTGTCAGGAAAATAAAAGGCTAGAATTACAAGGGAGAGTTTCAAAGTTCAGAGGAATACTATCCGATATACCGGGTTGAGCGTCAATGTCGATGTCTACGCACTTCGAAAACTTTCGAATTGTTGCCTGAAGACAAGGGAAGACCAATTAGTATTCATTATTTTATGTCGCTTCTTCTTGTGTCTGTTCTGTGAGGTGTTCGTTGTCCGAACATAAAAATCTTTCATGAAAGTGTTCGTTATCCGATTTGTTCGTTAACCAATCACCCACTGTATGTCATAAATTTCTAGTAATTTTTAACTTGCTTAGTAAACAATACAAAGTAGTAATAAGAATTTTAAG
Organism: Centruroides vittatus; assembly: GCF_030686945.1. Taxonomy (NCBI): domain Eukaryota; kingdom Metazoa; phylum Arthropoda; class Arachnida; order Scorpiones; family Buthidae; genus Centruroides; species Centruroides vittatus. The sequence goes on from NW_027121033.1 coordinate 320,956, forward strand.
AATAAGAATTTTTATAGTAAAAGCCATTTTCATCCTGAAATATAAATTTGACTATTGATTTTCTAATCCTACAAAAGTTATATTGAAGCAGTATTATCATCACAGATAACAGAAAAATGCAGATTAATGGTATGCATTATTAACTTTGATAATTAATAGATAGAAATAATGAATTACACATATTTAAAATAAAGCAAACAATGCATGCCACTTATATTTTTCTGCTAACTAATTACATAACTCACATAACCACAGTGTCCAAACTGGCTCGCAAGCCACATATGGCTCTTCTAGATCCTTATTGCAGCTCTTATATACTTATACAATTTCTCCTTACAAACTCAGTACATACAAAAATATTTTTGTAAATAGTATGTGTAAGTTCTCCATTACAAAGTGTATTATACAATGGTTGTAACTTGCAACTTAATCTCAAACAGGTACCTGAATGCTTAGGTATGGTACATTCATAAAGTCAAAGGAGTTAAACGATTGCTTATCTAATCATAAAATACCATAAAGTAACAGTGATAACTATAGTATTTTAACTATGCATATAATATAAACAGATGATATAGCTCTCATGTATTTCTAATAGGTAGTATATGGTTCCTATCATGACAATTTTGGCCACTTGACATATAAAAATGAAGCTACCAGGTTCATTAGATCATTACTTCCTATTGGATAATATAACATTACATGGTCACTATGGAAAGATTTTTTTTAAAATTTGTTATAGAAGTGACATGATGTGACTATCTTTTTTTAAAGTTTAAATTTAATTAAGTAAGTTTAAAATACACCATTTGCCAAAATATTTAAAAATGCAACTTAAGGAAAATTCTGTCATCAAGCATGAACTAAATCAGGTGGGTGACATCACTGATCCAAAATCAATAGAATGTTTATTCTATAGTTAATATTTCTGCAAAAAAGTAGTCTATTCTTTCCGTCAGAATGTAAAATGAATGTAACCAAAATTTCATATGTATTGGACAAAAATTGCAAAAGTTATAAGGAATTCACACACACACACACACACACACACACACACACACACACACACACGACAGCTTTTATAATTCTATAATAATATTGGCAAATTTTTAAAAAAGATCCACTCATAACTTACAGCAATTTGTAAAGTTTAAGACCTGATTTTGATTTTAAAAGCTAGTTTTACAATAATTGTTAGAGTTAAATGAATCTTAATTATTCATTTCTCATTATATGTAAAGTATGTTAAAGTATGTACAATATTGTAAATATATGTTAGAATCGATCAAATCTACTGTCATTTTAAATTACTATAATAATGTTATTATCCAACAAGTGTGCAACATACGTCAGTCAATAGAGTGAATTTCCAAGTTTCATCTTTTTGTCTGCTATCTCATGGATGTGCCATAAACAAAAATGGCCACAACAGAGAAGACATTTTTTTGTTCTGCAGTCCACAAAGTTGGAATCGGTCATCAGTGTGTAATAAGAATGTTTGCCTTATATGACAAATCACTTTGAAATTGTCTACAAAACTCAAAGAAATCAAGTGATCCACCATATAAGGCAAACATTCTTGTTTATAGCACTTCCCAGAGGTAGTAGACGACGAGACATTTGAATGAAGACAATTCAAAGCTCTGACGATTGCTCCATCAATTAATGTACACCACATACTTCTCGGATAATAATTAACGTAATTACATTAATTTAAAATGGTAACATTCTTTTTTGGATGACCATTTTTGTCCACACTCTAATTCATCCTATGCTTTTTCTTACCCATTTTTTTCACTCTATCTTGTTTATCGTTGCTTTCGGTAACACGGCTGTGCCACCCACATTTTCAGCTGACTGGCCGATAGCCATCTGCTAAGTCAAAGTAACTTGTGCAACAAGTATAGCTATTCGGATTAGCAACAAGGTTAAATTTATTCTGCAGTCTAACTGTGCAACTGACCCTCAGTTTCTGTTAGTATTAAAATATCTGAAGTAGAATAATATTATTTGCTTGTATTATATGTGGAAAGAAAAATATTTTAGTATACTCGCCAAATAATTGATATTTTGTCTTGTGATGGATGAAAACGTTAGTTTAAATCAAGGATTTTTGATTTTGTTGGTTGTTTGGTGTGTTGTGTAACTCCGCTTAATGCCACCATAATTTAATGTGGATAACTTGTAGATTATCTGTGTATTAACATCAATTCGAGGGAGCCTGTGACAAGTGTATTATAAAGTGCTAGTAAAAACTCAGTAAACAGCTTTTTTCTTTGTCTAGAATTGTTAAGAGCATCTTTAGAAAACATGAATAATCATTTCTACACTTACAGCACACAAAAGGATGTTTTAGGTGTTGTTCTGCCAATACAAGTTTTCTTGAAACCACCCGACACACACAGCTCACCTTCAGTTTCTTTGCCTTCAAAATATGCTCCAATTATTATTAGTGGAGACTCCTACTCAAGACAGTTCTGAATAATTTTGGTGCCCGAGGCAAACCTATGAACAGCGTCAAACTATTTATATTTCTACAAATATCACAATGTCATTTAGTATGCCTTCCAGTTTAGCATCTAAGGCCTCGCCATCTCATCTATCAGCATGGCCCTACTCCTATTCAAACTTGTATCCCGAAAGCTGATTTATTGTAAAATTTAATCATGTGCTGAAAGCAAAGTATTAAATAGACGAAATACTTAAGCAACAAATTTTCATTAAAATTAGCATAATTTTAATTTAGTATATTAAAGATTTGCTCCACCACCTGTCTGATTTTTACGTGTCAATTTCTTTTTCCAGTCTTTTCACTGTACCGCACCTCGAAAGATGACTTGCACTAGGATGGATCCAAGCTGCACCATTGGATTTTACTGCAAAACGAAAAAAGATTTCCTGAATTTTACCAAAGCCATCAACCAGGTAATTAAATTCTGAAATATGTAAATTTCATCCATTCAAATGCATGAATACATAATTTAATCAAAATAGATTCTTGCACCTTACAAGCAAAAAGGCGATTATCCGATCTTCACCGTCCAAGAAGGCAAATGTTCCATATCCGTGCCGGAGAGAGACGTCGTTGCCAGGGAACGGACGGAATCACTGGACCAGCCATGGAACTTTGAAGACGATCTCGACACGATAGACATCAATAACGAAGACTTTGTGGTTATCTAACCTTGCATTATGGCTTACGTAAGTTTGTATAAAGCTATTTTTAAAATCGTAAAGCGAGGAAACATTTTAAGACCAACTGTAGATAATGTATTTAAATTTACAAAGCGACGTTTTATGTACAGTTTCTAGTAATAACATCAAATATGTTTAGTGTTAACTGTTATCTGAGATATTTAAATTTGTATATGGAGTTGCAATTGTTGGTAATTTTTAAGAAGAGAAAAACTTTGACTTATGACACTTTTGTGTGTAATTATTTCTGTTTTTTTGTTATTGTTTCACTTGGAACAATAAAATAATTTGTTGTTTTTTATTTATTTATATCACGAGTAATACAGTCTGATGTTGTGTACAAAGATATAAAGTTTGTATATATCTTTGTACTTAAAATTGTTTTTTTTTATAGAATGAAAAAAAATTACAATAAAAAGTATGTCACAAACAATTAAAACATTATTTATAAAAATTAAGATTTATTATACTAAAAAAATTTTAAAAAAAGGCACTTCTATGTTTGTAAAAATAACCAACCTTGGATCATGTAGCGGATGTAAAAAATATACTTTACAATTCGTAATTTAAGTCTTTTTTTTCCATAATACATTAGTTTCTATGCTTCTCATTTATGGCATTTGACATCTACTCATTGAAACAGTCACAATTCAATTAAATTATTACACGGGATGTCCGAAAAGTTACTGTGAAGCAAAAAATTTGTAATGAGGCTAAAGTTATACATGCAGCATCACATACAAGACCCGTAAGTCATATGTTCTGCATTTCCACTGTGTGATAGCTCGCTCAGACATTCCATTTTTTGGAAGACTTCTTTTCTAATTGCATAATCTCCCATATAATCTGGCCCTCGCTCCCCCAGATTTTGGAACTCTCGGGGCATTCGCTGTAGGAGAAACTGCAACCTCATATGTAAAACTTCACTTTTATTAAATCTTTTCCACTGCACAGCAACTTTTCAGACACACTGGAAAATTGGAAGATTTGTGCATCTTCAAAAAAACAAAGTTTATAGATACACATTCAAATTTACACGTATTTTTAAACTTCAAAGATGGATTTCTTTTGTTATGCTTTCAATAATTTACTTAGATTGAGAAAAAAGTCATACAGAGCTTATCAGAAACTTGTTATTCAATAGATATGAGGTCAAAAAGTAGGGTTTCCTGCTTTATATTTTAAGTTTTGCATTGGTTTTTATTTACGAAAGGTGAGAGTTTAACTGTCCCATCAGATATTCGGTAATGTTTTAGTACCAAATTTCAAATTTCATCTGGGCCTTGCATTTAAATAACTTTTTTGTGCACTAGTTGATTTCTGGTCTCTGAATTTTTGTGCTTTTCTGAACTTTTTATGTAAAAAAGAAACTGATAATATTATAGAGCCTAAAAAGAGATGAGTGTCAAGAACTGCACTCACTACAGAAACCAAGCAAAAGATAATAACCAAGGTAGAGGGTGGGCAGATGATGTCTGATGTTGCTAGGCAGTATGACTTGAACAGGTCTACAGTAGGCAAAATCTTAGCTAAGAAAGATATATCAAGAAGTCTCAAGCAGCTAAAGGAGTAATGACAATCACATTGAAGAGCTCATAATGGAACCTGAAACTGATGTGACCACAGAAGAACTCTTAAATGAAGAACACCAAGAAACAGTAAGATGTATTTTCTTTTGAAAAAGTGGAAGACAAAAGAGGACCAATTTGCTATTAAAGACCTTTTGAAGCGGTAGAATGGTCATCCAGATGGCATCCAAACCAGAATGAGGTTAATAGGCTTGGGGATCTCTACAATTACAATGCTGTTAATTACTTCTGAAAATTCCTGAAGACGAGAAAAGTAATCAACATCGGACAGATTCTTTAATCCCCACAAACAGAAAAAACATGACTAATAAAAATGCAAGACTGTGTATATATGTATTTTTATTATTACATATAAATAAATGTAATAAGAAAGTATTTATTTTTTTTATTTTTTAGAGTCTCCAGAACAAGTTAATCAAATTCCCATAAAAACCTATGATAAATCGATAATCGGTTAACAAACAATTCGGATAGCGAACAAAGTCTTGGAACGGATTATGTTCATTAACCGATCACCCACTGTACTTATTTGTAGGAATGGATTAACAAATCAAAGTTTGGCTGATAGATGTGTCCCTCAACACAACATTGTTGTGTAGCTTCAAACCATCTCAAAAAATCTAGTTTGATGTTAAAAGTAGTGTTGATTTGCATAATAATTGCAATGTAAACCTTTGGAGAACGGATGAAAGTGGTCTGATAATGTCAAACTAAAAATATGCCTTTAAGACCCTAACTTTTGGTCCGATGAAGATGTCCAAATAAAACACCAGACATCAGCAGTTCTTAAAAGATGTATCTACAAATTTTTCAACATACCACTATGATAAATTCCCGATAAAGACAAAGTTACCATAGAAGATTGGACAGAAATCTGAAACAGATATTTGATCATTCAATATGTTTACACCAAAGGAAACCTTAATTATATACAAGGAATTATTCAAAAGTTCAGGTACTTCATGTTTAGTTCCTTGCCTTGAATAGTTAAAACACAGATGCACAATCACCCTCAAAATAATCCGCTTGGGTGACGATACATTTTTCCACTGCTTGTGCAATCTCCAGATGCATTATCTTTTGCAAACGGAGTCATAAACAGCCCAAGATGTGGCAAAAGGGACACAATACTTTCTCCGTGACAACAGGTCCACATCGGTTCATAATGTAAGAGTTTCTCACCAAAAATGTGCTTCCACATAACTCTCATTCACCCCAATTGATACCTCTTTCCATTGATGAAACAACATTTGTAGGGATGTTATTTTGAGTCCTCAAATGAGGTAAAAGCAGCATTGCAGAGACATTATTGGTGGTTGCAAGAGATGGTTTACAGCCATATGAGCACTGGCAAAAATGTGTTGTCATACAAGGGGATTATTTTGAAGGTGGTCACACATCTATGTTTTAAGCTATTCAAGACCCCAAATTTTTGGATCCTCAAATTTTATACTTGATTCCAAATTTGAAATTTCAGTATTAATTAATTTGATTCATCACCATTATCATATAAAATAAAATCCATCTTCAAAATAACAAATACAAGAACATAGTAAATTATATATCCTCGCAGTTAAGTAACAGAGGCAGTCGTTTATCGAAACGGCAACTTAACAGAAGCATATCGCGATTTTCTCATTAATACTGATTGACAAAAATAATTATCTTAAAGAATTATCAAAATTTTACCATGGATAACACAAAAATTTTTTTAAAAAACTTTGTACGATTAAAGTTTGGCATCCAACGGAAAAAAAAGACAATCATCACAATAGAAACGGCAAATCACAAGAGTTGCATATGACCCGAAATAGGAATGGTCCCTACTTTTAAACATCACAGTTGCCATCTAATCACAACCTTTTCCTAATTATAAGAGAAAGCCATCCGTCCCTTTTTAGACGTGCCAAAAAGTCTGGCAATTATTACGTACCATTTTCTATAAACAAACATGATTTTTCAAGCATAAACAAAAATTAAATTAATGCATGATTGTGTTTAAAACAAAGCAATCGACGAAATTTAAGTAAAAAGACTTTGCCAACGAAGTCATACGTTTCTTTGTTCTCCATCTGATTCGTCGGCCTTCTGTTTGCCAGGTAGTTCCCGTAACGGTTGGGCAGAATCTCCGACGTCACCGTGTTCTTTAAAAAATTTCTGGAACGTGGCAAATGCACACTTAGATTAATTTATCAATTTTTAAAATAAATAAAAAAAACTCACCATTAATCCCGGAGGAGCAAAGTATTCTTTTCCGGGCGATCCATCATTCATCTTTAAATCTTCACAAAAGCAGAGAAACAAAATGTCGATGACCATCTGAAAATAATTCAGAAGTTCTTTCGTGAACTAATTAAATGATCAATTTCAAATTTAAAAATATGTCAGAGAATTGAATAAAATTTTACCTCATAAACCGAAAGCACGCAGTGAGCTATGAAGAAGGAGAACACACTTCCAATAAAAACAGGAACTGCATAAAAATGCAACTCTGGATCGTGCTGCAAAAAGAATTTGATAAATGTAAATATTACGTGTAAAAATTTGGCTTTACATTCTTGATTTACTATTCAAAATAAATTAAGTGTCCAAATCCCCATGGTGATAGGCAGGGCCTGATTTACACTCGTTACAGCTCTAAATTATAATATACAAGAGACCTTCCAACAGTGCTGTTGCTAAAGTATCTCCTGCCCACATGCAAGTCCTATTTTTTTGTGCCCCTCACAAATTAGTGTAAATATACCGTGAATTTCTACTTTTTGATCATCGTCAAAACTCCTTTGAATCAAGTTTAAATGGTACGAACATCTGGCAACAGGCTGGCCATGTGGATTTTTCAAACTTTGGCAGATTTGTGTTACAAACACAAAGAAATTTCCCACAGAATGTCTTTGTGGGAGATTGTATATGGCAACAAACAAACAATAATCATCATATACCAAATTTACTGTTTGTATCTAATCAAATATGGCACTTGACCTTTTAAGGGTGCCATAAACAGAACCTTCTGGGATTCCTATTTGCATCATAAAGCTGGGATTTTTGTGACAACGAGATTATTTCCATACAAACATCTGGCTAATGGTAATTTGTTCGTGTTGATTTCTGTTATACAGTCAAACCTGTTTTTATGCGGTGAATAGGGACCGCATAAAAAAAGTCTCACGTAGAAAATAACTCAAAACCGTACGAAATAACTAGGAATTGCATTTTTAACTACTTGGGTCTTTTTCTGCAACACCTAATGGGGAAAAAAATCCTCTAAGAATTTTAATTTTTATATTAATTAATTATTTCCACTTAAATACAAATCTAACATTAAAAAGTTAAAAATAATCGTTAAATAATGATTTTGTTTGATAAATATAGCTGCAGGAAGTGTTATTTCATTTAACAAGGCGTGAAATTTCACACCTGCAGTCTAAAGCTGGAGGGGAGCTAACTTACCACATCTGTTCAAATATAACATAATATTTATAGTTTTTATGCTATTAAAATAAGAGGGGACCGAAATAAACGTACCAGAAAAAAATTTTACTGAATAAAAAATGAAAAAACCTGCTGATGTCATAGAAAACAACCAATAGAGTTTTTAAAAATTTTACAGGAGTCAATTATGTTCCAATTTGATTGAAATTTTCATATACCGCACAAAAAAAATTGCACAAATAAAAATCACACAGAAAAAGACCGCACAAAAACAGGTTTGACTGTATTTAGAACCCATCTGTGTTTATAACTGACCATTCAAGACATCAGCGACAAACATAAATCAATCTGAACAGATTCCATTAATGGTTTTACAGTTAGTCAGGCAGTTGTACAAAAATGCGTCTCACCATCACGAAAGTCCCAAGTTTACGATGCAAGTAGGAATCCAAGATGATCTCATTTACAATACACAAACATTAAATGATCTACCATTCGACATTCAAGATGTTTCTCCTTAATGTATAAACAGCAAAGAAATTAATTATAATACAGGTATGCGCTGCTTAAGAATGGACCTTATATAAGACGAAGGATCTGTAAGATTTTTACAGATATATTCTTACCTTCATCATCAAAATGCCGACAAATGCGGAGAGTGCCGTGACGGCACACTTTCCGAGAAAGAGTATGAAATCGCCGACACTGTTGATAGCCGCCACTCTTAGTGCATTCGACACTAACGATATAAAAGCCTGAAAAGATACAAAGTGCAATAATTGTCTTAATTCTTTCTTTAATTTGCGATTTATGTTAGAATTTCATATTTACCTCTTGTGCTCCTTTGCAAAATCCGACACCTCTGATAGCTGCAATAGTTTATTAAAATGCATTATTTTAACATGAAATTATTTAAATTTTAAATTAATTTAATTATGGATCGTCCTCGGTTAATGCACCTTCGGTTATTTTAATTGCACTCCCAACTTAGTCATTTTTGTCTTATGGGTATCCCGCACTTCATTATCAATGTAGAATTTTTTTTTTTGTAATTTTATTAATAAGTAAGAAATATGGCACTGCTTTGCACTATATTTTGATGCACTCCAAAGTGTTGTTATGGCACCCTAGTATGCTGCAGCATCCTGGTCGAAAATTGAAAACTATGAAGTTAAGGTGTTGGTCCACTGCTCCAAAAAACTTTTCTTTATAGATTTTTACTCAATGCACTATTTTTGGAGTATTTATCCGTCATCTTAACCGAGGACTACCGGTATTTGGAATCATTTTCGAGTTAATGAATTCAAGTTTACCTATGACAGTATATGCATTGTGATTTAAGTATCTCAGAAATTTCTCAAAACAACAGAGACAGCACTGACAGCATTTCAAACAGCATCTCGCCACGGCACTATTGCTGTTTTTTTTCAACCTAAAAAATCATTTTGGAGATTTTAACAGTCCATTTACATAATTATCAAAGACTTTTTCTCTTCTATTCAAATCACTTACTTTGATTCTACATATTGCAAAATCAAACGAGGGATTTTGAACACTGTGATCAAAAACGATCCTAAAGCCAGAGAACCCATGTGATAAAAAATGAGACGAAGTACAGAATGTCCTATTGGGCATTTCAAAGAATTTTTCTCTCTGAAAGTTGGCAAATTCTTATTATTAATTGTGTTTTGTTTGATCAAATCCAAGAGAAAACCAACTTACCGAGAGAAATACCACATCGCTACGGAGCTGGCGATAACCATCTGTTGGCATGCTAAAATAAATTCGCTGACCCAAATCAGTGCTATTGCATGAAACCACCACATGTAACGTGCCCACGAAGGTTCGGTATACGACACCAGAGTGTAGGCATTTACACTGGGAGTTACGTTCTCTGTAGGAGTCCCAGTCGTTACAATATCTAACGTCTTCATCAGCTTTTCTTCGGAATAGAAAGGCGACTTTACTTCTCTCCTTTCTGGATAATCTGGAATATTTTTATCATTGTCGTTACTAATTTATTGTTTGTAAATCACATAATCTTTTTTTATACTGATTTTCAAAATTACCAGCAGTGGCTAATGCGAGTAACACGGCTAACCAGAAGACAAAAAACAAAACCAAAGCAATGAAAGTCCAGAGAGGCTGTACTAGAAGGCATGGCATGTTTCTGATACAATGGCCAGCTTCCTGAAACAGGGCAACGACGAATTTCACGCGTTTTCTCATGACAAAAACAATCAATAGTAGTAAGACCTGAAATTGCAAAATTAAAAAATATGTTAATTCATAGCAGTTAGTTACAGGGTAGTTCTAAATTATGGAAACAAACTTCACATATGTATTCCTGGCAGACAAAGAAAGAAATGGTCCTATCAATATATGTCCATAAATGTACCAGTGCAGAGATAAGCCCACATCTGTATTCCTGTTTGCTACCTTTCCCAGCAGATGGATTGGTCGAGAGAGGCCTGCTCAGTCACCAGACCTCAAACTCCTTCATTTTAACTTGTGGAGACATCTGAAAATTGTTGTGTAAGTTGAACCAGTTTCCGATGGGCATTGGAACGATGTGTGGATGTTAACAGTAACACTGTTTGAATACAGGCAAGAACATTCAAAAGGTTTAACACATGTCAGAGGCCCATGGAAACTCACTTCAATCATCTACCGTGACAGCAAATCCGGGCTGTGAGGCAGCCACAGTATGGGAGGGAGGGACGGAGGGAGCCTCGGACAGAGTCACAGTAGATGACTCTGCCCAAGGTATCGATACATTTGCCACACTATTGTGCAATGTTACATCCTTAATGTATGGCTTGCAACACCCAGTAGATGCCATCTATCTGGACAAACATCAATAGGACTAAAGTTTGTCACTGTAGTTTGGAACTGGAACCACTCTGTACTGTACATATATAATTTTATTGTTAAAACCTAATTAAGTGAATTTCGGGATTAAAAAATGAAAGGATACAGATATTGTTAGATAATTTAATCTGCTATAAATTATACATATAGCTGTGTTTGATATTTTAAATCATAGAAAATGTTAAATTATCTGGCTTAAAGGCTGGTTTTACACAATAGGACTACTGTTACGAAAACATTTTGTCACTTGAAACTGCAATATGCACAGAATTGCCTCATTTGAGCAAGCTTGCAATCTTAGTTCAATGATCTGCAACCATGTTGAGAAAATCTACATGTTGCACCTTTGAACCAATCAATGATACAATCAAAATACACGTTAAATCATGTCCTCACTGCTCTGGAGAGAAATGAATATTCTTGCATATACTCAGAACAACTCACAAACTGTATTTTGGCACATGTAAACATCCAAATTGCTGACATATCTCCACATATTTTTGAGCATGACAAAACGTCAGCAGTAGTCAATCGTACAAACCAGCATTAAGTTAAAAAAATATCTTGACAAATTACCAAATTTTATAACTATCTAATGAATAAAAATCCTTATTATCTGGCTCAAAATAGACTTAAGAAACACAAACAATCAAAACTATGAAATAAAATAAATATACAGTCAAACCTGTTTTTATGCAGTGGATAGGGACCGCATAAAAAAAAACGCATTAAAAAAAAAAAATCGCACGAAACTTCACAAGTGGCAATAAAAAATAGTTTTCGCAGCACAATTAAAAAAATATTTTTTTATGCGGTCCCTATTCACCACATAAAAAAAGTCTCATATAAAAAATAACTCATTTTAAAATCGTAGTCTTAGTTTCTAAGGAAATTACCTTCCTCTTCGCTTTGTTTTTGCCCGTATTCATTTTCAGGGATTATGTCTAAACATAAAATAAAAATCCTAAAATTTTATATCTAAATAGAAAAAACAATACAGTACATTTTACCTTCAATTTACGCTTTGAAATGAATCTTATCTTAATGGTCCAGGAATGTGAAAGCACTTTGAAGGTTTAATTAACGTAATTAAAACACACGTAGAATTTATTGACAACAAATATCAGCACTTGACTGCATCGTTTTGTCTATCGTCTGTTTTACATATTTTTGTCCAGGTGGTGTTTTATTGACTTAAAAAATAAATTATTTCATTTTTCGCATATTCATGCAATAATATTACTATAATAAGTTCATTTATGCTACAATAAGTTTATTTAGCTATAATAAGTCAACGTGAGACATGACAAAACACACGAGACTAGTCGCCAACTAGTTCGCACAAATAAAAAATCGCACAAAAAAAAGACCGCATAAAAACAGATTTGACTGTATAGTTAAAATTAAAATAAAAACCAAATCTGCCCAAAAGGATCACCATTTATTTTTTGTGTTCCAAGACAAAACACTTTTCGGCGACTGACCTTCCTTTTTAGGTTACTTGTCGCTGGAAGGTCATTAAAAAGTCCTTTTAAAACACACAAATACTTCCAATTAAAATTATAAAAATTTTGGGCAGATTTGGTCTTTATTTTAATTTTAAAAAATTCTCCATTGGACGAAAATTCACTGATAAATATATAGTATTAAATTGTAATGAAAAGAATCTGCAGGGGTGACTGGATGGATGACATAATTAAATGGCAGTCTACCACTCTGGAGAATTCTGATGATAAATCCTGAAGACTCCCCAGGAATTTTTCATAAGCAGTCTGTTCCAGATATCTTGGGTCCATTCTTCAAATGCCCCGATTATGGGTTTGGTCAAACTCACAATGGATATGGAAAAGTCCCTTTGCGATTGTATTTATGTGCAGTACCTATACGAGCTATCTATTAACTACATGTACAGTTTAAGACAGAGCGTCATGAAACACATACAGTAGAACTCCAAATAAATGAATGTCCAATTATCCGAACCACTTCTTGCCCTCGTTTCTCTCTCCCACTGAAATTACACAGCAATTCTCTTATGCATGACATAAGAGATGCTTATTTGCCATGATGTATCTGAATGATCAGTAGGATGCTACACACACATTGATGAATAAATAAATACAGTACTGTACAATACTATGCCATTACCCTGTAATTTCATTCTTTATGTGTTAATCCATTTATCCAAGTGGATCAAACCACCTGCAGAACAAATCAATATCGATAATTGGAGTTCTACTGCATCAATATGCACAATGAGGAGTGACAGGTTAAAGGCATTGCTGTGTATACATTTAGGGTTATTAGTGGCATACAAACTATCAGATAATATTTGCAGAATGTTTTTATGCCATTTCCTCAATGTTAGGATAAACATGAATTAGTGTATAAAAACTATTCTGTTCATAACTGTACATATAATTAAAGGAGAAGGGATTTGCCAGAATTATACACAACAGGGAGAAGAAGTTCAAAACTAGCTCAAAAATTGCACACGGAATTAATGGATAGAGGCATATACAAGATGTTTTCTTTGAATGTCCTTAGTTTAAATTATTCCATAAAATCCACTTGTTCAGATACATGAATAAAATGTGTTGGAGAATGTTGGTCAATACTTAAGTTTTTCGTGCATACTCTCAGAAGGGTCGTTGCAGTCATTGTAGTCACACAATCTGGATTGTCAGGACCCCATTTCTCAGTTGTCTGATCATCCAACATCATCTCATTATACTTTTCTCTTCGTGGGCATGTCAAGGATTGCATTTATGCTACAAAAGTTCCAGACATGGGAGCCCACACATGATTCCTAACATGCTTGCTCAGACATGAGCTAAATCATGTACAGTACATCAGGAGAATTGTGGAAATGTACTGATTTAATGTAGTAAGGTTTTCAGACACACTTTCAGACACACATTGTTTACAGTACTAAATTCACATTTATTTTCCCAGTATTAATTCTTAAAACTAGGGACATTCAAGGGGAACACTTTGTAAATGCAAGCTTACAATGTAACACTTACTGTAAAGACTTACAGTTAATATAGTAGAGCCAATGGAGTAAGTGAGAAAAGCACGTTCATTCTTGGCAGATTCTTCTAAAAGTTGTTCAAACGGAGTGGTGTCCAGATGATATTTTATATCAATGTAAGTCCACCATAATACGCCCGTTACAGCTACAAATGGATTAAAAACATAAAATATCACAAAATACAAAATAAATGATAATGAATTTTAATTCTGAACCTTACCGATCGATGCCAAAGAAACAATAAGCATAATAATCCAAGATACAAAAGCTGCCACAAAATGAATGAGGAGAACCATAAGAACTGAAAGTACTGAAAGCAAAAAATCATAATTAATAAAGTTTACAAATTTTGAATTAAAGTAATTAATTAAATTACTACTTTTTTAATGTTCTACTTTATTTAATTTGTGTTTTCTCTATTATTAAACAAATATGCTTGCTAAGAAACTTCCTCAAATGTACACCAATTCAAACTGTTTTGAGTTGGGTTTACATTGGTGATTCTTGACAATGGGCATGTAGCCCAATAGCATTTGAACTTTCTAAACAGATTTTCTCATCAAGAAGAGACATTCGAATTAGATAAGGAAGTAAATTTTGTTCAATTTAAATTGCTTTTCACAAAGCAATAATAAGATAGCATATACAGGGTCTTCCAAAAAAACGCCACCATTTTAAATTACTGTAATTATGTTAATTACCCAAGAAGTATGCAACATACACCAATCGATAGAGTAAATGTCTGAGTTTCATCTACCATCTGCATATAAATGTCTTTTTATCTACTGCCTCTAGAAAGCACCATGGCAACAAGGGTATAAATTAGATTTGTGTGTTCATGTAATATATTAATGTATATTAATAGTTAATAATTATACTTACGTAAAGAAAGCAAAATCATAGTTGTAATCTCGAGACGACTAGCATATAAATCACTGACAGTCTGTTGAAACGTGTCAAAACTGTTTAGATAACCATAAATACTATAAACTGCATCTTTGGTTAGGTCAAACGCTGCCTTAGGCACACAACGATTCATTACAGATTTCCTAAAACGTATAAAGTTTTACTGAGTTTCGTACTTAATGGTTTATTTTATATAGTAATTACAACAAAGTTTTCTTTAGCTTTACTTTTCACTTACGTTGGATAGATGGGCATTTTCGGACAAGGTCCGTAACCATAATTTTCTTCTATGAGTTGAAAAGTTTTTGCAAGACTAGCGTTTTCTGGAACTGGATATAAGAAACTACTTCCATCCTGGTTAAAGTCATACCTACAGAGCTTCGTACCTGTCTCCTTCTCGAACATCATCAAATCCATTTCATTCTCAATGAAACGGTTCGGACATTTCTTCACGCAGATTTTCATCGAGTTACTAATGTCGGCCATATTTAGATAAAAAACGTAACTGAGAAATGTAAATAAATTTTATTACTTTATTTGAATCACTTAGAGAAAACAAATGGATTCAAATTCAAAAGTACATACGGCCTGTCGGTCATATTCAATCCAGAAAGCGAAAGTGAACCCATCTGTTCATTTCTCAAGCCGCAAACATTTCCAAAGCTATCTAATCCATAGATTAATCTAAATGGATTTCCAATTACAAAAGCAAAAGCTGATATAAATATCTGAAAATAAATAAACAAATAAATAAAGACTCTTGCCTTTACAGGTTCCATGTTTTACAGATGCACACAACACCAGATATGTTAATATGCAATTACTGTAGTCTTTATGTGCATTATGTGCATATTTTGTGACTTATAAGTCACTGTATAGTAAAGTGAATCTTTATTGTGTGTGAGGATTTGCTTTAAAGATTTAGAATTGTCAGCACTTACCAAAATGGCCCAAAAAATCAAAAAAATCACTAAGCAGAACACATCGGTGCACCATCTCGCTTTCTTCACTCTCGGCTGCTCCTAAACAATGAAAATTGAAGAATTACTTTATGAATGTTAACACCTTTCTTCTCTAGTAATTCCAGTGAAAGAAAACATATTTCTATATATTTAAACAAATCATTGGGTACATTCCAGTATGCATCAGTCTCAGCCATACCTGATTCACCGATGAACAGTTTAATAAGCTTTTACTGGAACATCAGTGTGGCAACCTAACAAGACTGAGGAAGCAAACAGCACTATATTGACAAACTTAGGGTTAACAGATAAGTAGTAAACATGGTATTAAGGCATCAGCCTACCACTCTGGAGATCCAGAATTGAATGAGGGCAGTTGAAAAACATAGAAAGGACCTGACATTTATAAGACAGGTTGTCTCATATAAGTTAGGCCCTGTCTCTCATCACTCAGCTGCCCCATTGTGAGGCTGACCAAACCTATGATGGCATGAAAAAAGGTCTTCTTAGTGCCACCATGAAACCTCATAAACTTTGATTCTTATTGTCCTTGAACACTAAGGGTATGTCTATGTCCTACACGGCAGGGTCCAGCCACCGCGAGTGTGAACGCACTTCCAAGCGGAGCAAACAAACTGGTTCAAGCAAATGTGCATGTCCAGAGTGACCGCATTTAGCGTGCAGTAACCATCAGATGATGCTTCTACACGCAAGTGGAGGAAGCAGCTACCAAGCAAGTTTGCCGCTTCTACTGCTTGCTCTTCCAAAGAAGAAAATGGCTGATTTTGTAGATGAATGAAAGCAGAGTGACAAATAAGTTGTGTATATATGTTGTATGTACTTTAATTAATAATCTTTAATGTAATTTAATAATTTCTGATTTTGTAAATGTAACGTTTTAAAAATAAAACTTTTTTTTAACTTATTATTCTACGAAGATTCTTTATATTTGCTGTGTATCTAGTTAGTGATAACAATTACCTGTCAAATTCACTGTTTTAATGCTCGTCATATTTTCTGTAGCAAGCATTCGACGAAGTCGTCTCAACGCCATTTTGTAAACAATGTACATCCGCTCTGGACAGAAGTCACTCACAAGTTGGATGCACATACAAAGATTCTTTTTGCTCGTGATCGCTGGATGCTGCCATGTTGGATGTACCCTAAGATAGTCTTTTAACATACTCATGGTTTCAGCCAAGTCCATAGTGGAGTGATTGGGTGGTGATGGGTAGATCAAACAGAACATCATTGAACTGTGATGTACTAAAATGTGTTCTAATAATTCACTAATGAACACTCAGTGTGGCAACTGATGCGCATCATACTCATTAGGCCATGGATCTAGCAAACTGTGACAAAGCAATATTGCAACCTAACACTTGTATTATTAACACTACTTTTATTACTTGTCTATATTAATCCAAAGTTATTTTGATAAAATAAATCTGCAAATACCAACATAGTGCCATTCGATTCTGACATCTTATTAGGTTGCCAGATGTTTTGGTAAAAGCTTACTGAATCATTCACTGGTGCATCAGTTGTTGTGGAGAATGAAGCATACTGGAATGTATTCATTGCTAATGGATTTCATACAGCAACCTCCAAGAATAAGTAATTGTTCCAACATCTTCTGAGTTTATAGATTTGGCTCTTCTTGATAATTTATAGATTTCTAGCTCTTCTAGCTGTTTTAAGTCAGAATAAGACCAGCACATAACAAGATGATTTTGTGCGCCTTGCTCATTGAAGGTTAACTTCCATGCTTCCACGACAGAGAGCTAGGCAGTAGTGCATTTAGAAATACAGCACCTATGAGTTCACAATATGCAGGTGCTCCCAAAATAATAGTGCCACCTTTGTACTGAATGATTCTACACTGTATTTTATAATTTTAATTTGCAACCCCCAAAAGTCGACCCCTAAGCCACGAGCAAAGACAGCGACAAGTTGTCTTTTCTGGATTATCATCAGTATTTCTAGGTATATGGGATCAATATATACTATGCTTCATTAATGAAGAACACCTACTTTTAAAAAAAGTTTCCTCATTAACAGACTTTACCAAAAAAATAAATAATATATAAGAACAGAACAAAAAGAACTGTACTTGAAGTATTAAACAGATTTTTTATTACCCAAAGACAGATAAGTGAGCCAATTCAAAGGTAAAATATGTCCAAACCAATACACAATGTGAGAAAATAAGTACTGAAGTATGAATTGATAGTAACTAGTTTTATATGAAGAAACATTTATTTTAATGATTATTTTAATGATTATTAATGATTTAGTAATAAAATAAGTACAGTGTACTTATTTTATTACTAAATCATTATGAGCTCACAATATGATCACATTTCCCGGTGAAGCGACTTTAATATGGCTGGATAAGCAAGCCAACAGCATGGCCTATTTCAAATGAAACAGTCTATATCGTTGATTTGCTTATCCAGTTGTTCTAATGCCACTTTACCATGCAATATGCCCTATGACTATCATCACAATGTTTCTACTTTGTTAAATTAATTTGTTTTTATTTTATTGATTTAATATATTCCAAACAATAGCATATACCCAACAGTGGCCAAACTGCAGCTTGCAAGCTGCATGTAGTTCTTACAGAGTCTATAAGAACAACATATGTGAAAATCAAGATAAGAGTTTATTATATAGACCTTTATCGTGGCTTTCATATATCCAATCCTACCCCTCATTACTTAGGGAGTAGATGCCTGATTTTGGTGGAATTCCTCTACATACATACACACAATATATAGATTATTTATAAAATACCATTCCAATATAGGATATGGCTCCCATATATTTCTGATATGTGGTATACAGCTTCTATCAGGACAAGGTTTGGTCATCCCAATACAAATAAAAGTTTTATTTCTTGACATTAAATATCTCAAAATCTTCGATTTAACATTGACCTAAAAATATATTGGGCTGTGTATGATTTGGCATTAAAGATAGGTGCATCACCATCTACTGATTATTTAATTAAATTCATGTGATTTTCGCAAAATATTCAAATTTGCAATTAAGATCGATTGCATTGAGATTTTCAATATAATTTCTACAAAATTAGAACAAAAGAGGTGGGAAAAATCTGCCCTGTAAGCACTAACTTGTAAGAGAATCTTTTTCCATATTCATTGTGGGCTCAGCTAAACCCTCAGTGGAGCAGCCAGATAATAAGGGATAGCACCTGACGTATCTGGGACAGACAGACCACGAAAAATTCCCAGAGTTTTTTGACCGCCCAGATTCGATCCTAGGTCCAAGCAGTAGGCCAACAACTTAACCACCTCGACCATCTGGCAAGCTTTCTTCGCCAAAACAGGCACCAGCCAGCTAACCAAAGTATGAAAAGAGCCCATAAACCAAAATTATTATATTATAACAACAAAAATAATTCTTAAAAGTAACTTCTCGTAAGATCTTCATAAACTAGGAGCCTTCTCGTAACGAAACTTGCCCATAAATAACCTTTTATACTTCAAAAAAAATGGAAATAAATTGTTTAAATATGAAAACACAATTATAAAAGAAGCTTCTAAAACATAAATCCAATTTAAACTGCTTTTTTAGGGTAAAAACTTAAAAAACTTAAGCACTTCCAAGCTAAACATCTATCGTCGAGTGTTAATAAGAGAAAAGATCAACAGAAGTTAGTAGTAATCCGACATCGTCTCTTAATCTTTATTTCTCTCGCCGATCACCAATGACAAACAAGAGGCTCAAAAGTGCTAGTTTTATACAGTTTTAGTGGTTAGATAATAGTAACCTTTACAAAAATTTGAAATTTATTTAAATTTCAAGTACTTTTACAACAATTTTCCCATATTCAGAGCAAAACATGTAACAAAATACATTCTTATTAGCACTTTTATGTATTTCCGTTCTATCCCATTCAAGATAACACTTTAACCAATAAAACAATAAAAAAAAACACTCCCCACCATCCAAAAATCAATTCCAACAAGTTCTAATTAACAAAATACACATTTAGCTAATCTTCTCGGCTGATTACAATTAAAAATTCCCGTGTAAAAGCGTTCAAAACTCGATTATTGGAACGGATTTGGCCGCGTAAGAGCGTTATAAAACGTTGCATACAACGATCATTAATTAATTGAGCAGTTAAATGATTTAATTACAATAATAAACAACCGAATTATCATGCAGTTTAATTAGATTTAAGTTGCAAGTTGTTCAATTCATTAATTACTATAATAACAACAAACTCAGCATGGGACCGAACTTATCAGTTACCATGCAACAAACTTAAGAAAAATGTCAATTATGCGGACAATGCTCGATTTAAAATTGTCGATTTCTCGTGTTAACTAATAAAACGTCATCATACCACAGTTGACATCTTCTGGTGTCTTTAAACTGTATTTTGATACATAAATTAAAGCATTTGTGTGTTCGAAACAATACAAAAACAACAACAAAAAAGCGGTTATAACATAAGAAAAAGTTGAAATGGTGTGTAAATAACACGCGGCCCCTAGTGGTGTTGTTCGGAAAAAATTCAATTATGTCGCGTGTAATTTTAATGCACATTAAATTCATTGATTGTAATTAATTTAATACGCTTTCTTTTGATCGTAAGGTTGATGATATTCAATTGTTTCCCCCCCTCGCTGTGTGATGATTCGTGTTTATATATAGAACGCATCCTTAACGATCGAATTTACGTGTCTGGAGAGTTATGAATGTGTTTATCCCCTAATTTACCACTTAAATATAGTTAAACAAGCCCCTTTTTATATCTACATAGGTAATATATTCGTGAAACCTGTGTTTTAAATAACGAGGATGCCAATAGCTTGTAGTGTATTGCGAGACATACGCTAATTTTAGTATATAAACCAAGTGTTTCGAAGGGGGAAAAGATTCTGAACGTGTTATAGGGAACTTACTAGAGAAACATGGATACAGTTCATTATAAACAGCACAGGTATTTGAGATGTACAGAGTCTGAATGTTGTTTAAGTGTTTTGGGACTTAACTAGATATTTATAGTGTGTCACTCTACTCATTTGTATATACGGCTTCGGGGCCGGCCAGTTGGTGGTGTAAACAGTGCGACAACACCAGGCCCCGCAATCCTGCACGATCTAACTCTCGCGAAATTTAAAAATTGATCATTTGTCATTCGCTAAGTTAACTAACTTTTGCTAATGTATTTAACGGACAGTATATTTACTATTAAAATATTATTTTGTCGTTCGAAACTACTATTTTTTGTTAAAAGGCAAGGCCCGAATGACGACCTTGCACCGGGCCCCACCGTTTCTCGTGCCGGCCCCGTACGGCTTCTACCAAGAACTCGAATAAAATCAGGTAACACGTTTCCATAACAAATCATATAGTGGCATGTTGTCGTAGCAAATCATGTAGCAGCACATTCTTTGTACTATACATTCATCAATGTATGTAGGAAAATGTATGAAGAACTTTAGTAAGCAGAATTAAGGTAGTTTACATAGAATTTCATAACTGGTTAATGTACACATTTGTAAATACTCAAATACAATGCAACCTCAAGTTGCCATGCATATTAGTTAGAACCTTATTCTATATCTCCCTCTGCATTCTTCATATAAATTTTGATTTTTCTATGTCATCCTTGACATCATCTTCCACACTAATTAATTGGAACCATTAAAACAGTAGCTTTCAGATATTCAACTGTTGTAAAGTGGAGTCGAAAAATTCTCTCCTTCACATTGTCTAAAATGAATTGCACATGTTAAATTGGGATGCCAGTTTGTATTGGATTCTTATCCAATCCGTCGTCTGTCGGATCGAGTGTGGAGTTGATTCGCATCCGGTTCATTCGTCGGATCAAATGTGGATGCCACGAATTGCAGTGTTAAATCTGGATTACGAGGCAGTCGTGCCACGTCGGATCCGCATTCGGAAATTACATACTATACTCGGATACTCTCTAACCGGAAGACCGAGAACACAATCTTATTCATAGATACAAATTAGTACAAAAGCAAATCTCAAATAGATTTATTATAACATAAAACTCAATTGTGTGTACCTGAAGCTTGACAATTAAGTAACAGAAAGCATCTTTTAGATATTTTTTTGCTTCTGGCAAAGGTTAAATATGATTTTTTTAATCAAAATTCTGCTGAATTGTATGAGCTGCAGATACTTTCATTGATATCACTTACATTATATGCTTCTTAGTGATATACACATATACAGTACTACACCAGCATACTTGAAATTAACATATCTTTACTAACATTTATATCCCGGTATTGGAAAGTTATTAATGATACATTTTCAACATACAAATTCATATGAGAAGTATTCTACAGTAGAAACAATAATAATGTACACCAGAAAATAAATGAATTGTTATATTTATTGTCAAGCAAGGTGTGTGACATAAATTATCAATGTCAAGATTTATAATCATTAAAAAAATCTTTCATTTGTATAGAAGATATTTTTCATATATTAAATGTAAGTAAACAAACATTGTTAACCAATTTTCTGTATGTTTTTGAGGATAATTATTTGTAATAGTTGTATTTTATTAATAAAAATCTTTATTTACATCATTTCTGAACATTTGTAATCTGATTTTTTACAAAATTTTAACCAGTAATTGGCTTAGTTTGCAGATTGAAAGTTGCAAACGACTCTAAATGAAAAAATCACGTTAAGAAGCCACATAAACATTAAAAACACTCATAAATGAGTGTGTTTTTTGTAAAACGAATTGAAAAACAATGAAGTCCATGACAGGAGAAAGAGTAAACTTGTGAATGAATGCAAAAATTCACGGCTTTTTGTAATAAATTACATGAAATCAAGCAAAAATTGGCGGGGGATGAGGATAAACAGCGACTAGGCAACAATTAACATTAAAAAATGCATTACATGGCGTGTTTTTTGAAGACGAAATGCAAAAATTATGATTTACAAGGCAAAAAACGTGGGAAAACAAAGAAGGGGCGTAAACCGGTCAATAAAATTCAAACAAGTCAAATATTTACGACTCTAATCAGCATTTAAAAAAAAAAAATAAACTCCAGAAAATACAAAAAGACAATCAGAAATGGTAATGAAAAAGTCAAAATAAGCGTTCGGGAAATTGTAATTTTTTCAAGAACTTTGAAATTTTCGAACGGAAAAAAAATGCAAAGTCAAGAAAATTAAAAAAATAAAAATTGAGATTTCGCTCCGAAAAAATCAAATATTTACTCGGGTCATTAACATTTTTTCGTAATAAACGTCACGATGGATTACGGGCGTGAAACCCCGAAATCGACAAGAAAAAAAAATATGTAAGTTACATTCACGTGGCGCATCGGCAACGTGGCAATTCGCGGAAAAAAATCATCCAAGAAAAAATTAATCATCAAGAAAAATAAAAAATATATATATATATATATATAATCAGTTACGGGAGCGTACAGTAACGTGTCGTTGCTTAGTAGTAAAGTACATGTACGCATGTCGAGTTTAGCCGGGTTGTAAAATGGCGTCGAGGGTGATGTTGACGATAGACGTCCTCATCCGAAACCCTCTTCGACGTTCGTATAAAGAATAAACCTCCCAAACTAAATCTTCGTAACTTTAACATTAAGTTATGGAAGAAGGAGAAGAGACGATCATCAAGATTGATGATCCGTCGTTCTACGATTTGGAGCACGTACCACAAACTATGGACAGTTGGCTGAATGACGATGAGGGTCCTCTGGTTTTCCACAGAGTTAACTCGAAGGATATCATCTATCAGGCCAAGAAGAAGAAGGCAAAGATGATAGGAAAGTATGTGATGGGTGACGTTTTGGGTGAAGGTTCCTATGGTAAAGTTAAAGAGATGTTGGATTCTGAGACGCTGTGTAGAAGGGCAGTGAAGATACTGAAGAAGAAAAAGTTGAGGAAGATACCTAACGGGGAACAGAACGTGCAAAGGTGAGTAGTGTTTGGGTTGCGAGCGGCGCGTGTGGCCGGTGCCGTCGCCGATCGATGTCGTCCGAGTGCGATGCATCGTGATTTTTGCGACGGCAATTTCGGTACGGTTTAGTTTTATGCTAAAAGCGGAAGTCGTCCGTTGCGAGTTTGGGGTTTTTGTAGCCGGAGTCCCGTGGGATTTATCTGCCCGGCCGCCAGCACCAAAAACACTCGTGGCCGGTGCGTTGGCAAGATGCAAACCCGTGGCTGACGACGTTTCGGCGATTTTATCCGCTCGATCCCGTAGGTCCGGAAAGTATTTTACTGGTGTCGTGAAGCAGTCGACTTTGATGCCAAGACCATTTTTTCCAAATTTGTTTTGTGATTGTGTGATTTTGTTGCATCGACGAGCGAGATTTTGTTGCATTTGTCGAGCGTTGTTTTGACTTCTTTGCAAACTGCTTAACTCTAGCTCGTTTGTATTGGCTAATAATTTACAACGAATTTAACTTTTCGCCATTTGAAATGTCGTCCAGGTTTGTAACCTCGTTGACGATTCTACTAAGAATAGAAATGGTTGTGGTACGCAGTAAATGAAAGCTAATCTGGCATTAGTAGTGTGGATTGTTAGATTCAAACAAAATTAGATACGTTCAGACGTGCATCAAACGGTGCATCGGTGAACCCTGATGTACTAAAACATATTCCGGTATTTGCCAACAAGTTTGTTGGTGCAGTGACTCGTGCAGGCACTGGATATGGTGAGTTCTATGAAGCAATATGGCTGCCTCCAGTTATATTTATTAACAACATCATTTTTATAACTGATCTTATTAACCCAAGGTCATTGGCATTTGCAGGCTTGTTTTGTCAAATAAGCCTGCAAATGCCAGTATAGCTCTGTTTGCTTCCGTCGTCTTGTTCTGCCAGACATTCCAGTAAAAGCTTCTTAAACCATTCACCAGCGTATCGGTTGTGGCTAAGACTGATGCAGACTGGAATGTACTCTGTATTTTACTTTATTTTTGTATTAACAGTTAATATGAAGTACTGTGTTGACATTGGATTTTTATTCGCGTACTTACATAGACAAAATATAACAAAATTTTCTGTGATTTTCTCTAAAAATTACAAATATACTGGTAATCAATCGTAAACAATTGGATATGTTTTCTAGTATAACAATTAGCTTTGGCCATTTTTCTTTGTTGTTCGACAAAGCTTTTAACCGTGCAGAAAAGAACAAATAAGCAAAATCTACCATTTTTTATCGTACTTTTGCATCTGTATAAAATAAATAAATGAAAATGGAAGTAAATCGACAGTACTAATCACTTTCGAAACAGATTTTTACGATTGATCAGAAATATTCTAGTAAATCTTGTTATTCTTTTTTTATATTGATTTTAATGCAAGTTTAACTGGGTTTGTGCTACTTTTTCAGGCTTTTTCCTCCCTCATTTTATGGCCTTTTAAGAAAGTAAACTTCTCCACAGCCTTTTATCAATATATTATCTTAAAGTTTTGTACTTTTTGGATCAATTTATTTTCGGTTTTTTCCAAATAAATAAGCTGAGAATTTGTATATTTGATACACTGTAAAGAAATTATTTTTTCTGTATGTAAAATTTATAAGTAAACTTGCATTTTGTGAGTAATTGTCATCTGCACGATATAATAATTATTATTTAAGTTTATCTTATGTAATAATTTGTATGTGACAAAGTACGTGCGGGATTTATGATGCGGTTCCCTAAAAGCCTTTTTTTCCCCCTTGCCTGTTTTGGAGATTTTATTTTTGAAAGAATAAATAACTTTAAAATGTATTCGTTTCTTCATTTAATGCAAAGAATAACATGTTTTTAAGTTTATAATTGTTTATATACAATAAATCTTTATGGTACTGTTTGACCTACTTGCATGTTAATTAGATCGTTTAATTCTGCGGTTTGATATATTCTTTGTTCCATGGTATAACCTTGTCGGTCATTCACTCTGCCAAATTGTTTCTTGGAATTTAATTAGAAGTGAGCATCCTTCCATGTTAATCACCCGTAAAATAAGCAATGTATATATTTATACTAACAAGAGGTCACGATATTGTTCTCACAGATACAATAATACTATTTGTGTGAATAAGCCTCGATAAGAACCTTTTATTGAGCAAAGGGAAAAAGCGCGCTTCTCAAATGTTTTTGAGAAAATCAAAGCTAAAAAAATCCCAAGTGACTAACGAGTTAGTTTTGCAGAATCTTTTGACAGAGACACCGTGACTCAGTGGCAGTGTGACTGACTGAAAATTGTGAGATTGCTGGTTTTCATCTTTGAGCAAGTTTTTAAAATTGTGCAGCTTTTACATAAAATAATAATTTATTTCATACTTTGATTTTATTATTCTTATGTTATAACTTTATTTTTTACTGTCTTCTTGTTTTACTAGCTGCGAAAAGGGAATGTACTTACAACAAACAATAAGAAACCGAAGATGTGACATTGAAATATGATTGTTTAGTGTCATGTATAACAATTCAATGTAATATAAGAAGAAAATGAATTTATTTTTATTTAAAAAGTTAAATTATTCATAATGTTTTTACATTCCTAAATGTAAAAAACTTTAATCTATTTTTTAACCAAAAACAAGTTCACAAGGAAGAAAAAATACTAATTTTTATAGAAAATAAATAGACAAAATGCATAAATCCATGTGATTTTACAATTATTTTATGTAAAAAGTGTGCTGATTTGAACAAAATCCACTTCAGACACAAACCAGTGTTCTCACAAGGAATATGTAAGGAATAACTCATTTTGCCACTTGAGGAAATCATCTCGTCACCTCACTCATTGGCCCAGGCCTGCTTCCGTTCTTTCCTATCTTCACCAATCTTTCTTCACAGTCTTCCTGGATCTTTGTCTTAGTCTATTGCCTGTGTTTTCTGTTTGTTATCAACTATCAGAAAGTCATTTCTTTGGACCGTAATTTAGTAAGACATAAATATTGAAACAAATTAATTCAGTCTAAAAATAGGTGATTAAATCATTATCTTGTACAAATATTAATAATAATGATGATTTTAGAATTAAGTTTGATGATTAGGATATTTTGGAGGGAAAGACCGATCTAAGTAAAAGTCAGTTTACGGTCCAACAACAGTGTGGCACTTCAACGGCAGAATTTGTGGAGTTCTGCTGTTTGATGTCCTCAGTATAGTATCATTGTCATTAAACATGGAAGTTGAATAACGTTTAGCATCCATATTTGATGATGACATCAAATATGCTGAGGTATCTACTAACTAGAGTTTTAATAGAAACTGGATGATGTTCTTATCAACTCCAATGATGGCTATCAATCTAGAGTCTAGGAGTTTTGAGATTGCTAGCTTTTAATTGTGCTTACTGTGCAGCTGCATTACAAATGCTACTTGGACCTAAACTTGTTTGATATGATTTGAGGACTAAACCGGGTCCTCAAGTCACATCAAGTGAGTATTGTATTTGGAATAATCCTGGAATAGAGGCAGTTAGAATGCTAAATGTGTCACTTTTTCTGTTAGCATCGGCTGCAGAATCAAGAGATTACATGGGAACTAGAACATGCATATGATCATCAATATAAAGAATCATTTTTAACAAGTTGATTATTGGAAAAATAGATTAGAAAATAATAAAGGAAGACGTTTGCATAAATAAAGATAAACAAAGTAAGTTAAAAAGAAAGAAATTGCCCAAAGTAGAGAGATTTGAATAGTTTTAACTTTTAACTTTTGAACAGAGAATTGATTGGATAGAAATTTTAGATTAAAAGTGAGTGCAGTCATGTAAAGTAGTTTGAAACTTTGAAAAGATGTTGAAAGAATATGGAATCAATATTTGAAGTAGTTATTGATCTAGGATGATAGATGTATGAAGAAACAAGAAGAAAGATGAAATATTTAATCGTTAGCCGAATTAATCAATTTACCTTTAATGTTGGGTGAAATTTAAAGAAAGCTTTTGACCTTGGCATTCTACTTTCTGCTGTCTGTGCTTAAAGATAGCTCATTAATTGTGTCAAAAACATTAGTGGCTCGTTCATCCTTATTTCAGATAGCAGAAACTAGGAAATTATGGAGTATGTGGATAATAATTAAGATATTTGAGTGTTAAAATTTGAGAAAATTAAAAATAAATAAGAATGTATCATGATACAACTTTGAAAAAGAAGTATTAAAGAAGATATCATGGGAAAGGGATGATGCTGATGCATGGATTTTCATAATAAAGCTGAATTTTTTTTAGTGAGAGATTCCATTAAAATGTAAAGTTGCTAGTGATTGCTTTTGTTATTTTAGAAACTGTATAAAAAAATGTCCAATGATTGCTTTATAAAATTAAAAAACATATGGTTAAAGATATTCTTCCAGTTTTGTAAGATCATTTACCTTAATTATGGAATAAATTTGAATGGGAAATGAATATAAGTGACCGTAAAAATGATTTTTAAATGATATGGAATGTTAAATATATTATTGAAGATTTAGATGTTAATTTATGTTAAATGAATACTTTACTAATGCCTACATCTAGGGCCTGACAAGAAAAGAACAGATGAATTGCTTGACTCTGGAATTAAGTTTAACCTGAAAAGGGAATAATGTTGAACTTAGTTACATATTCCAATCTTTATATTTTCTGAAAATGGTATTAACAAGGATTGTGGAAGACACATCTGAAATTAATACTCTGAAATCTAAAACCTACAGATATGAAAAATCTCCAATTGGGTATAAATATTTTAAATGCGCATGTACTGTATTATGTTTATTGTGTAAGAAAGTCCTCGCTTAACATTTTCGATAGGTTCTTGGAAATAATGATGTTAAATGAAATGATATATAATGAAACCAATTTTACAATAGGTTAAATGATATAAACAAGATATAATTTGGTTAATATTATTCTAATTGGATCATAAGTTACATTTGGCAGCCATTATAGGCTTTTTTGCATAGCTTCTGGAAGTACATTGCATATCTCTAGGGTTCATATAACCCAGATTGGGAAACACTGGTAAAGTATATGAAAATCTTTGAAAAATCAGACCTGTGGACATATCATTAAGAACAGTTATTTCTTATCACACACCAGTTCTCATCAGATTACCAAAATTCAGCAGTGTGAGATCTGAATAGAATGGAAGTGGCATGGAATACGTCCAGAAATTTATTTATGGGCCTCACTCGTAGGTATAGCCCAGAAAGAAGAAGAGGAAAAAAGGAGGAAAAGTTGAAGAGTTAAGGTGAAAGAAAAGGGAAATAGGAAAGAATGAAACATAGTTGTGGTCCATAGAGTCCCATGGCGTTTACATCGTATTTACAGTACTACGTAATACGACATAACAATAGAACGAGGAACATAGAAATTGTTGAGATACATATTTAAGCGCGTGGAGTGAACAAGCGTGACTATTTACATATGTACAGTACAACTAAAGGCTATTAACGTAGTTAACACCAAACTTTCGTAAGCGCAACGTAAATCGACTGACTATATTGTTATTACCACTAAGTAGGAGAATTCAGTTTAGGTTGTTGATACTTTTTGCGAACTCTTTAAAGGCTGCATATATTTTCTTGTTATTAATAAACTTCTTCAGTTCGCATGGCCTAAGTTCACCTTCATCATTTACCTTTTCTCTCAGAATTTTCCTTTGGTTATTAAAGTTTGGACAGAGATAAATGATATATTGTGGCATGTCTGCTTCTTGCAGAGGGCATTGGCACATACCATCTGTCTTTTTAATAAACCTCCTGAGGTAATTCCGAAAGTTCCCAAGTCCTGTCAACAGTTGGGTTATGTTGAAGTTGGTTATTAAATGTCCTAATTTATTACGTTGCTTGACGTCTGGAATGTATTCGTGTGTTATCCTTCCAGTCGTGCCCTCATCCCATCTCTTCTGCCACCTTTGCCAGATGAATTCCTTGATATTCTTTTTTAACCAAGTTATGGGAGTGTAACTATAATTATAGTTATTTGTCCAATTCGGAGCCGAGCGAGCCAAAAGATTCGCCCTCTCGTTACCTTGAGTACCCGCGTGCCCTTTTATCCAATTTAGATTAATTCTAATTTTACTTCTTAGGTGTTTAAGTATGTTAATGCTTTCTCTAACCGCAATCAGCTTGATGTTCATGTTTTTAATCTGATGCAATGCCACTCTGCTATCGCTGTAGATCGTTACCCGATTGAATTTATGGTGTTGTCTGTTCTCATTTATCCAATTGAGAGCCCTGTAGATTGCATATGATTCTGCTTGATTTGCTGTGCAGTGGTTCTGAAGTTTATATCTAGCCTGGTAGATGTTTTTGTCTTCGTTTTTCTACGACTATGGAACTTCCCACTCCCGCTCCTGACTTTGATCCGTCTGTAAAGATACATAGTCCGTTTACTATAGCGCTTTCATTCAAGTTGATGTGTTCATCGATCGTGAAGCTAGGATGGTATGCGTAGTCCTGCGGTTCCTTATCCAGTTTGTACTTCTGTATGTGGTCAGCTGTATTTTTTGCTTCTTCTTTGACCCCTATTTTTTCTGTTTCTCTGTTGTATGTTTCCCTATTGATGCGTCCCGATGATAGTTTTAGTTGTAGAAATTGCCAGACCTTTCCTATAATGATGAGGTCAATTGGTGGGAGGTTTGCAATGACAAGGGTGGAGTCAGTAGGGGCTGTCCTGTAAGATTTTGTAATCGAAATTGCAGACTTCCTTTGTGCTGAAAGGAGTTTCCTTTTAATGCGTGTTTTTGTAACCGCTTCCCCCCAGATCTCACATCCATAGGTGATCATTGGTTCAATTACCGCCGTGTAGAGTAACCTGCATGCCTTACTATCGTAGCCCCATTTGTTCCTTGCAATCAATGCTAGAGAGTGTATAGTATTGACAGTCTTATCGTATATATAATATACATGGTTCTTCCAAGTCATCTTGTTGTCTAGTATGATACCTAGATATTTAATCTCTGTGCTGTTCCTGATTCTTTGATCATCCATTTTAATTATTAGTGCTTTCTTAAGCGGAGTGGATTTTGGGAATACTATGCACTGACATTTCCCGTAGTTAATTTTCAGTTTCATCATTTTACTCCACTGCGAGATTTTCTCAAGAATTTCGTTCGCCCTGTTCTGAAGAACTTTTTGGTTACTATGTGTAATTGCTAATAGCGTGTCATCTGCATAACCCTGGAGTTTACAGTTAAACTCCTTTGGTATTGTACCTTCAATTTTCAGTAGACTGTTATATATGAGATTCCATAGGAAGGGACCAGATCTGGACCCCTGGGGGCAGCCCCTTTTTATTTCCTTGTTAAGATAAGTTTTACCATTATTGATTATGGAAATTTCTCTTTTCTTTAAATAGTTCTCGACCATCTTAAAAATATTCTTAGGACATTTTGTATGTTTAATCGCTTCCAGGATGGCGGGCCACCATGCGTGGTCGAACGCCCCTTTGAAGTCAATAGTAATTAATAGAGTATGCTCCCCTTTTTCCTTAGCTGTTTTGATGTAT
The DNA here is from genome assembly GCF_030686945.1 of Centruroides vittatus. Taxonomy (NCBI): domain Eukaryota; kingdom Metazoa; phylum Arthropoda; class Arachnida; order Scorpiones; family Buthidae; genus Centruroides; species Centruroides vittatus. Next base: position 352,437 of record NW_027121033.1, read on the forward strand.
GTGACCAGTGAGTCTAGAGCACTTATTGTATTTTTCCCTTTGCGGAATCCAAACTGATTTTTATCTATGTAATTGTTACTCTCGCAATGGTATTGTAATCTATTCACCATTAAGCATGGAATACCAATTTTCATTGTTTATTTCTATACAAATCTCAGTGATTTTGAGCAATGAATCATTTTCAAGTCTAGATAAAGAGTTAGTGGCAGGAGGAGCATTTGGTCATAAAATGTAGCAAAATCTGATTGTTGCAACTTCTCCATATATGGGGAAAAAGTGTCGACAACCCCACATCAATACAGGTATAATGAGACCAAAGACGGACATTTAGCTCTGTTATGCTAATATTTATATATAAAATTTCTTTTTAGCATAATTTCCACTATGGTTAAAGAATTGTTAAGATATAAATCAAATGTCAAACATGCTTAATGATCCTGTTATTTTTTAAAGGATTTTATCTTATCAATCTGAAAGATCATCTAAACAAAACAAATCAAGGTTTCAACCAATCGGGTGAAAAGTCAATTGGTCAGATGAACTGAAGTTTGGCAGAAGTCGAGATATTCTCGACTCTTAATGAACTCGAATGCTTGCCAAAGGAGGATGAACTGGCAATTCCTATTCACTTTGCAGCGGTTTGTATGCCAACAAGAACCTGGCTCTACGTAAAGTACTTCTACATATTATGAAATGTATATATACAAAATAGCATTATGATATCTAGTAGTATTACTGTTGTTACTAATACATGTTTATATTCACTTTTTGTTAAATTATTACAGTTTTTCATTGAATATGCAAAAGTTGTTCTTAAATCTTTAATTTTAATGTTAAATTTATTAATAATAGTTAATTTAATTTAGGTTTTAGTGATGTAAAAGTAAGAAAATTTATGAGAAAAATCAAACTTTCTGATGTTTTAACCACTTTAATGTGTAAAAATATACTGAAGGTTTGGTAAAGACAAACCATACAAAATAAATCAAATAATTATACAAAAATATTATCTTTATTAATAAGAAAGCAAGGTGCTAAACAAAACAGTAATATTCTTAACATTACTAATCTTTATTTGCACATAAATTGTCATTACTTGTATGTACAGTACACTGTACATTAAACTAAGATAATATGAAAAGGTGACAAATAGATCTAGTTCTGCTTAATCATATTGATTCCTAGTAGAACCAAATGTTTAGAATTTCTCTATTGCTTTTGACTTTTATTTAGAATATTTAACAGACAACTTGTTGTAGTTCTTGTCACTGTTATATTTGATGATATGCTGTTATGTAACTTACTTATAATTGGGCTGCAATTTGAAAATCACTGATCTATACGTTCCCTTTATTGTCCAACTGACCTTCCTTAATCTTGAGGAGTTAGACGAAAATCAAGACCAGATATTGAAGCTGGAGGCTCCAGTTAACTAAACACAAACTTCTGAACTGGTTCTGTCATGTGATTTTTTTAAATTTAAATATGATTAAAAATTGCAGCCTTGCATTATGTCAATGCCAATAACTAAATGATTTTTACCAATACATTTTTCTTCTAATTCTAAAAATTGCCTTGCTGCCTGTTTAGTTTAAAAAATTATTCTGTTTTATAACATAATGCGAGGATTGTTGTTTAAGAGGCATGTGCTTTGTGATGTTATACTGTAAGTTGACACAAGTCATGATGCATTTTCAGGCTACATCAAAGCAAATTTAAATTAATTGGTTTATTATTAGAATTTGGTATGATACATCTTATAAATTTAAAAATTAAATAAATCTGGAGTGGATTTGAAACCATGATCCCTGCATACCAGAAATGAATGGTATCAGTTGCTTATAGATTTATTAATTTGAACTTACTGTACAATTACACTTGTTAATTATTGCCATAACTTTAAGATAATCTAGCCGTTTATGCTTATATTCAGTTGTCAATTCAGGGCTTGGTTGTGTATACAGTGTATTATTTTAAATTGAATTCTATTTTATTCTTTTCTAACATATCAATAGATGACTTTCAAATACAGTAGAGTCTCTGTAATCCAATATATATCAGACTTGCAGGTGTCAGATTACTGAATTTTGTATGTATGTACTGTATATCACGTATAGTAAAAAAACGCACTTGGTTTACAGGTTAGTTTATTGTATTGATCACAATTGTGACTTTTTTGCCACCATAAATGAAACAAAGAACTAGCGACTGACAGTATAAATGTACATCAGTCTCTCTGTGTATACATTGATGATTGGTAATGCAAAAATCTCTTGCGTGCTGCTCTGCAGAGTTTCGGACTGGCAAGTGACAGACTATAGAGGGACTACTATATATGAAAAAATATATAACATTGATCTGCTTTCATTTTGTTATATTTTAGTTAAATATAAGTAAATTTGACTGATTAGTCTTACCTCTTCAGTCAGAATATCATATTAATTTAAAGAGGAAGAGAATTTTTGTCAGATAAAACATCTGTAAAGTTTACAATTGTATGAATCATTAATTTGTAATCTTATCATTTACTAAAATGAAAAGTGAAGTATTAACATTGTAAATTGATGTAAATTGGTTTGAATTATACTCTAATTTCATTTATAAATTGATTATTACATAGAAACTGAACTCAAAAGTATGGATTTTAAACATTTTTATTAATAAATCAGCAAGAAAAAGTCACTGATTTAGTTACTTTATTATTTTATTATTATTATTGATAAAATATATTAATATGATCATTTTATATATGTTGAGAAATCGTCGTGACATTTTCAAAATGAATTTTTAAATGAATTACATCTTACAAAACTTGCCTTCTATAACGAATTGCCGTATTTATCATTGCTCTTAACAGATCTACCTAATCAATATTTTAAAATGAATTCTTCCTTCCTGTTTATTTTGTTTTATATTATACATATTTTTTTTAATGTAAATGAATGCAAAGGTCAATCCTTATCACTTCTTGAAGGTGAAACATGCTTAGAATTTTAAATCGCTATTTATTTTTGAGGTTTAATTGCATAACGTTTTTATAATTGGATCACTCGTGACTGTTTTTTATCTGAGTACGTTGAGTGTTTTTCCTTCTAACTTTTTCTTTACGTAGCCGAGAAGTTAAAATACTGTCTACCAAACTTCCGGACTACCGCCCTTTTTTTAGTGCATATATTTCTTATATTTTTATTTCAAAAATGAATGTGTCACTCCTTGAGTCTTCTACTACTGTCGACAGGGTGGTAGTGCCCACTTCGGGAATCATTAGGTTAAAGGAATGCTCGCTTGGTGCAGTTATAATAAAAATATTATAATTGGCACTTTACTTACAGAAAGAATTTCTGCACAATCGAAAATCATAAAGTCGGATTTAAATCGAAACATTCACGTGAACACAAAGATAATGCATCCAAAAAGATATATGTGATTTGTAAATAATTTTTGTACGAGGAAGTTTCTAAAAAAAACAATGATTAATGCTTTTTCATAATAAATTCAAGGGAAATTGATTCTATGATAACAATAGATTTGATTATAAGTCATTGAAAACAATGACTAATATTATTATTATTATTTATGGGAAATGGGTATTATTTAAATAAATAAAGTAAAATAGAATTACAGTAGTAAATTTTGGGTTGTTTATCATCAGAATGTAAGGAAATTCAGCAAAATTTTTTTTTTAATTCTTAACTTAGTAGAGAATTACAGAACTAAATTTATTGAATTTCCTTATTTTCATGTTATCCAAATTTGTATTGTCATCGCTACAACTAAAATTATTGTTTAAAAAATACAAAACAGATAAATGAGTGTGAGATGTGGTTGATAACTTTTAAAAAAAGACTTGGTATCATATTTACCAAGATATTTGATCTTGTGGTGTATAAATTCCAAATAATATTTATGTAAGCAAAATATTAGAAAGATTTCAGTTTACAAATTTTATACTATTCCAAAATATGATAAAATTTAAGCTAATTGATTCTTTATTGTCGTCGTTGGCATCCATTAAATTTCATAACAAATGCTTTAAATATAAATATGATTAACCAAAACTTTTGTAATTGAAATCTGTTGTATGATTTATCGATTATTTTATTTTCGTCTGTCATAGATAAAAAGAATTGCATCGTGATTTGTAAATTAATTTTTGTAATTTTCGCAGAAAAATTTAAATAATTCACTTAATATAATTTCCCTTGTTATTTGTTTTTAATATTATTAAATAATTCTTTGCATGTTGGAATATATAATAAATGTAATTTTATCAGCTATCTTATGAGACAAAAACAGGTTTTCGAGTGTTTTGGCATTCAGAGCCGAAATACCTGTTAGTTGATTGATCGGTCAGACCGCCCAATCAGCCCGTCTGTAAAAATTGCAATGAATTAGCTGAACGGATTAGTTTCGGTGTTTGTTTTTATTGGATAGAGCTTAGAAAATTTTAAATAAATTAATTATTTTTTTTCTTCTTTGTCTTTGCCTTTTCTCGTGTTTGTATAGGATCAGCATTTCCATCTTTAATCTGTCTTCTCCACTTCTCTCGATCCAAGGTATCCTCTCTCACCTCCATTCTCTCTTTCCCAAATCCTCTGCCACCTTGTCTCTACACTTTATCAAACTTTTTAATATATTCTAAAAATACTACATGAACATCCAGATTCCTTCAACAGGCTCTTAAGGAAAAGTAATTATTAAGCATTTTGGCAGAATGCAGGCTATCATCACTTGTTAAATATAATAATTAACTAAATAACTAAATTTATAATAACTAAAAATAATAAGATAAATAAACGATGGCAACCTTCCTCCTGCCAAATTGCTTATTAATTATTCTGCTTTAATAGCCCAATAAAAGAATCTGGCCATTCGTTTGGTATTTGAAGTAATTATTAAATAAAATTTACTTCTTATATATTTGTCGATAAATAACTTTTGAATTTCTTCCACCAAATTAAAATTTTTTGTGAGAAATTATCATAAAACTCTAAATTTCACAATTATAAGTGACCTTACTTTATATAATGTGATATTATAATAATATTGTTATTATGTAACTAATTAATAAAATGCACTTGTCGGTGATAACCATGTTTGACATGATTTGATAAAATATTACACGTTAAGCGCTGACCAAATTGTTATTTATGAAGTTTAATTGATATTTTATTCATAATTTGGACTATATACTGAAATATATGAGATATATGAGACATATGAATTTAAAGGAGGTTACTAGTTGTGATACAGAATGTGTTCATTGAAATAATGAGTTCGAAGAAACATGCAAGCTCATATTATCTTCAAAATTTGCATGAAATGAATCTCAGACCATTTTGAATTTTTATTGCTTACAATAAAACTATTAAATGTTAATTTGTAACACATATAGATACATTTTTTTGCAGATTTTAGACAAAACTACACCATTTTTAATGTTATAATTAAAACTGAGGTTATCAATACTTCAATAGGAAATATAACAAATGTTTTTCCAAATCTAATGTTTTTTTGCTTTCAGCTTTCATTTTTCCTCATTTTTTTTCTGGCAAATGCATTGCTATTGACAAACTGTCTAGCCGAATTGATAAATTTCTGCTATTACAAATGTCCAATCAGACATTTAGTTTCTCCAATTCAGTTTTTTTTTTTTTTTTTTTCTATGGAAAAGGATCAATAAATAGAGCTTTCTTAAAAATTTAACAACCTGTTTTTAATTAAATTAAAATAGTTTAACAAGTTTAATCTCCATTTTAATTCTAGTTATGCAGTTAATTTGTTCTAGTGTAATAAGTTTGCATCACAAGTATATTATCCGTTAAATTAGATTATATATTTTAATAGAGAAATACAGCTGTTGCGTCGTCTCAGCCACAGGAACGTTATTAAGTTGGTCGACGTACTCTACAATGAAGAAAAACAAAAGATGTACATGGTAATGGAATACTGCGTATCTGTTTTACAAGAATTATTAGACAGCGTACCTGAAAAAAAATTTCCAATCTGGCAAGCACATGGGTAAGCACGGTTTAATTATTTATCGGTTTGAAATTGAGTATTATAATAAGAAAACAAAATTCTGACGTCGAAAGAAAATAAGCAATTGAGTTAACGTGTTTTTGTTTTAATACAAGATGTCTATCAGGAAACTTTTCTTTTACTTTTGACAGCCGTATCCTGTAATTCGTTAATTCAGCGAAGGTTCTAAGACATAAACATTTGCACAATTATTTTTCCATTATTTTTGTAGAGTGGAGAATAAATATTTTTAAGAAACTTTTATTTTTTTTAAATTAATATCTTGAATGAAATCTTATTGTGTCATTTATTTAAGATAATAATTAACAAACACCCATTGTAAATTATATAAGCCTATACAATGACTTAAATTCTTTATTTACATTATATAAAAATTATTTACAGAATATGCAATGTAATCTTTTATAAGTGCTAAATTACTTATTTGTTATACATTAATTCAACTTAAATTCCCTTCGGTTTATATTATACAGAGTGGCCCAGAAAACAGTTAATCGTATTGTGCGTGTAGGATTTTTTTAAAGCACCATAAGGCTGCTGCCTTGTGATGCTTTAAAACCCTCAAACCCAACATTTCGGGGTAACATAAATGTTTAAATTTTTAAAAATAAATTTTAACACGCTTAATACTTAAATTTAATATTAGTTACTTATCTCTGGTGAGAAGCCAAACAACTAAAAGCCAAATAAATTTATCATTAGATGCTCGAAGCACCGAACCGAATAAAACCAATTAACCTTTGCAATTGATCTCCAATTACAAAAAATGCAAATTTGAGCATTAATTGAACGATTATTTGACTTCAACTTCGCTGGAGAGTGGCCCGGCTGTTAAATTACCAAACTTCTTTTTGGATCTGCTAATTTAACGGTCCGGCCACCCAGCGACTAATTGAAACTTCGAGGAATTGGATACATTTCGTAGAAATTACGAGAAATATTAAATTGGATAACCCAAAATCTCTTTATTTTAAGTCACTGAGTGTACGTAGCTACATGTGCATAATTTATTGAAGAATTTTTAATCTCCTGTTAAATCCACATGAGCGCATAAAATCAGGTTTGACTATATATATATATACACACACATACATACACACATGGTGTATCCTTCAGAATGTGAATCATTAAATATTTTATACGCCATTCCATTTAGCCGCTTTAATGCCTTGGCGTATTTAATACCGAAATGCAGTTTTGACATTAACAAAAACAAGGTTGGTGGCCATAGAGAAATTCTTGGCAGAATGTCAAGAATTCATTAATTTTCGTAGCGAACTACAGATAAGCGTTACGTGAATATTTATTAAAGTTCTTTAAGGAGTAAAATGGCGGTTCTTAAACCTCTGTAAATGCCAAATTGGTTGGATGATTTAAAAGTGGATCGGGGGGGAGAACTAAGCGCACGTGTCGGCATTGAGGTCGCAAAATGAAGTTTAAAAATCAAAGTAAGTTTGTCGTCAGCGTTACGTAATAATTGCATTTTGATTTTAAATTTTCGTTTTAATTAAACTCTGCGTAATTGTTTTTTTTTTTAAGTCGTAAGTTTGAATAAATGTGTTCTTGTATGCATCGTTTCGGGAAATTCGTCTTCGTCTTTTTTTTTTTAAGAAGCGGTAAATTTAGGGATATTCTTAGGGAAAAATCGCTAGATTTTAACTGAAATTTTTCGCGAATTTCTGAAAATATTGGATAAAATACCCATCTTTAACGAAATTTCTTGTTTCGGGGATTTAAAAAATGTAAATGTCTCAATTTCACAATTTTAAAAAGAAAGTTTTTTCGGTTTTTACTTACATACAATTTTTTAAATTATCGTTACGCAGTATCAAAATGAATATAAATTACTCCATTAGAAATATATTTAGGATATGTTTACGTTATGCTTTACGTATTTTACTTAATTATATAATTACGTTATATAATGATATAATTACGTGTACAGTACATGATAGGGAATTGTTTAGATAATAATGATTTAGATGTTTACATTAAATGATTCTCATTTAGGGAAATTCATATAAAAATGGGGAAATTTAGGGATTTATTCGAAAATATGCTGTTTGTTTAGGGAAATTCGTTGTAGTTCTTATTTTTTTTTAAATTTTGGTATAAAAAAAAATCGATAAATTAATACGGGATAGTTATTGAATTTTTCTGAAGAAAAAAAAAATGATAATTTTACTTAAAATCGATTTTTTTTAAATGTACCGGAATCAACGTATTTTGTAAATAAATCTCAAAAATTTTCCCCTTTTTATTACTTTTATTTATTATGTTAACAAACACAGCGTATCAATTAGAACGGATGAAATTGTTAATAATGCTAATAAAGTAGACGATAAAACTAATAATTATTAATATTGATGATACACGGGCCTAAATTTTTCTTTTGACAAAATTATAAAATTCGCATAGAATTGATTGTGAATCCGATAGGGAAATTTTCCTTCTTTGAAGGAAATTTCCCTCCTCTTCCATTTTGTGAGCGAATTTTTTCCCTTCGATAGAATCGATATTAACAATAACAACTGAACAGAATTTTTGCTTTTATCTTTCAGTCCAACGAACGTTTATCAAATTATATGTTTGCAACATAAAAAACTTTCAGAAAAATTAAAAATTCGTAGCAGACGACCATTCGCTTCCGGCTCTGGTGCTACTGCACGCGCCTTGCAGACGATCTTACGTCTCTTTTCTGATTGGTTCTCATTCTTCCAGAAACGCTAAAACGTCATCACTCATCACCCTTCCATTCGGAAATTATCAATTTAATAACGTTTTATTATTCATAGAGTAGTTAGTATCAATAATAAATAATCCCTAAAATATTTCTACAGCAGATAAAACATTTAAAATATACCCTTTTCTTAAATCTGATTGGAAGACATAATTTCAAATATGAATTTAAATTCTGAGATGATGCCCTTCGGAAGAAGTGAATTTAAACGATGATTTAAAAAGCCGTTTAGTTATTATGCGATATAATTTATTACAAATAGATATTTCTGTCAACTGCTGGATGGACTCGAGTACCTTCACAGTCAGGGAATCATCCACAAAGACATCAAACCGGGCAATCTTCTACTCACTAACAGCGGGATGTTGAAGATATCCGATCTCGGCGTGGCGGAGGTAAATCGAGTGCCTCTCTCGGTTCTCGTCGTATTAACTTACCCGTTAACGTCTCCTCTGTCTTTCAGGCTCTTGACAGATTTGCCGTCAACGACATATGCCACACGAGTCAGGGATCGCCAGCTTTTCAACCTCCAGAAATCGCCAACGGCTTGGAGAGTTTCTCAGGGTTTAAAGTGGACGTCTGGTCATCTGGTGTTACGCTGTAAGAACATCTTCTCTAGAATAATAATAATGAATGCATGAATCTGTTTTGTATTCGGTTCACCTTTGTGTACCATTACAATAATGTTGAGAACGTCTCAATGCTAAAAGTGGAAGTCTGGTCACCTTGTGTTATGCTATAAGAGTTTTTTCCTTTGAAACTTAAAGTTCATATTTCAAAAAGATGTAAGTCTGGAAATGTGAAAATATGATTATTTATGTAAATGAAACACTGCATATTGTAGTTGGTGTTGCAATTTGTTGAATCCAATGTGGGCCTTTGTCATTTTTGACAATGAAGGCCCACGTATCGAATATGCTATAGTCAGTGGTGATATTCATCGGGTTCGCACAATGTTGTTAAAATTTTCAGTTTTCCAAACCTTGTTAAACACACGGAACATTTCTCAGTGGTTTTGTTTTTTTTTTTTTTTTAAATATAGTAAAATATACGTATTATACTCTGTAATACTACTAAACTAGAGCCTTATATCCCGTTCGCACCGCGCATTTCAATCTAGATTGTGAGCAAGGTCGGGGACTATGTCTTGGTGCGATCTCTCTCGACCGTTTCAATCTCGACCAAAACGAGGTTTAATCACGATTGATTCAAGAGAGTTCTTGAAACTAGATCTGGTCATAAGAAAGATCCCAGAATTCCACGCATATGAGAAAATACAAGATGGCTGCGGAACACGTGTCGGGCTATGGACAGTGAAATAAAAAGGATATTGTATTTCGAGAGATGATGACATCTGTCTATTATCAGCAGTGCCATTCGGGGTAAAAAAATTTCTCTGCCTAAAAAAAGGCAAAAAATAAAAAAAAAGGTTGACAGCAGTAATATACTATTGTTACCTGGTCTTCGCCCAGGGCTCGTTACGCTCCAAATACGCCACTGATTATTAGATAAATGGCAAAAAAAAGATATTGTATTTATTTCTAGCCAAACTTCCATTTCATTTGTCGGTGATTGTCAAGGAAAAATTTTCTGCTAGCGAACCCTTTGTTAACTATTTCGAATATCACCACTGGCTATAGTGTATACGTGTGGTGTGTATTGTAAGCTTTGAGACATTTTGAGTCATCCGTTATAGAGTGACAGTGCCGTTTATTGTTCTAGCAGACATTTTTGTAATGAAATTTTATGTAAAAAAATTAGTTATTACAGAAGTCTGTGTATGATCTGATCAGCATAACTCCAGAACTGATCAGCAGGATGATGTTATATTCAGAAATATAACATCATCCTGCTGATCGGTTCTGGAGTTATGTCTTCTTGAAACATGAACTTTAATTATAAACACCCTGTATACTTCTTTAATATCCATATTGCTAAATTATACTTCAAAATCCAGTTTGTCAGGATATATTAGTTATTTATAAAACATTAATATCATTTCACTCATTCTTGCCCAGAGATTTCTTGGATTAATTAAATTACTAGTGCTTATTAATGCCAATTATAACAATAAAATCATAAAAAAGCACAGTTCAATTTTGTGCATTTGGCAACAGATGATGCCTAATGCCTGCTTCTAGGGCCAAATTACTTAGGTTTAATGCATGTAAGGATCAGTGTTTGCACAGAATTCATTTGCTTCAATTCCTAAATTATTGTTGGCAGTGGGGTACGTTAACACTCTTTTAACAAATCCCAATATGTAGAAATTCATGGGTGTCATGTCCATGGGGATCTGGGAGGCCATACCAAAGGTTCTCCTTGTCCAATCCATCGTTGGGGCAGATGTTGATTGAGGTATGACCTCAACATTATGGAAGTGAAGTGGAGTCTTCCCATCTTGCTAGAACATGTTCTAAATGTCCTCTTCCAATTGAGACTGTATAATGTGTGACAAGAGGTTGAATATTGTATGACACCATTTGAGCTACTCATCGTACTCATGTTCAACTTGACTAGTTTCGTTCTGTGTGTAAATAAACTTTTTAAGTTGCTCTTTCAGCTCTTTTATGTACTTTGCAGACTCAATGATTAATAAATTTTTAAACTCAGAAAGAACATTTAGGGACACTTGTATTTTATCAATAGCAGGAACAGCAATGTTGTTTTCCACTGACTAATATTTTCATGAAAACAGAAGCATATTTCCAATTAAACTGGGTGGGAGGGTGAGGCTGGATTAATGAATATGTACTGTATCAATGTATCTACAATGCTAATTTACTTTTTGAACCTATCAATGTAGCTGTCATTATTACTAAATTACAATAAAAATTACAAAAATATACAAATATTTTTGCACAGAATTCATTTGCTTCATGTAGCCTGCATATATTATATTGTAATTTAAAGGTATACTTTTAATTTTACTACAGTGAAATTCCATTAACTTGGCATAGTCAGAACTGATGCAGTGCTGGTTTATTGTCTATGCTGCCTTATTAGACAACGGAAGATTTTCTGATTTTTTTTTTATTCTCTGGACGCAATTTTACGTATTTTTGCATTAAAACTGTACAAATCTACCTTTTTATGGTTTTTTAACATGCCATTTCAATTTTTCAGGCTATTTCTACCCTTGATTGACTTTAAACAAGAACGCTATTCTTATTTTGTGCTTTTTACACTTTTATTGTGTGTAAATACAGATGCACTTTAAATTATCAAAGTGCATTACCAGTACTGTAGCTGCTTGCATGATAATTATGGATTCCAAGTATCCTAAATACTTTTCATATCAAACCCTTGCACTGATATCTTTGGAAAAGTCTTTAGAAAAATCATGCATGAACTGACTGATTTTTACCTAGCATCTTCATGTTGTCTTGGTCTTCCTATTTCCATGACATTTATATTGGATTATACAAATTACCACCTTTTAAATACTCCAGCAAATAATTTAATATTGTAAAAACGTTATAAGGATATAAAAAATAAATATATAAATAGCTCAACAGTTTCGCATTAAAAAATTATTGTCTCCTAATAATTACAGTTTATCTTCATAAAACGATTTCCACGCTGTGGACAGAGAGTCGACCTCCCTATGATTGATACAAGTTGTTTTTACTTGTGCTTTATAAATTTCAAGTTTTTCAAGATGTTTGATAGAGTGCTTGTTAGACGTGGGTCTAAGAATGGAAACCTGGTTCCATATAACTTTAATTTCCTGTTGGTTAGTGTAAGATGCTAAAACAGTGCTATCATTGTTTTTTCTAATGGAGTATTTATGTTCTTTGATTTTTTATTCCAAGCTTCTCAAAGTAGCACCTACATAATTTGTATAATCTTTCTAATCCAGTATAAGTTAATATTTTTTTTATATTGGAAGTAGTCAATGATGATAGTAAAGAACGGTATGTCAATAGCTTCCCAATGATGTGCTCAATGTGCCAGCTTATGTTTTGCAGGCATACTGGATGCAAGTTTAAAGGAATTTCACTGTAGTTGTTTATGTTATTGCTGTTTTACACTCAGAATATATGGGAATTACAATTTATGACTAACATTAGTACATACAAAAATATTTCCAAGGATTCTGTATAGTCTGGTATTAGAAGAGATCCATGAGTTGCCACACTGGGTGACACCGCTGGCAAGGAGAAGGATCTGCAAAAATAGGCGTAGCACATTAATGTACACTTACATAAGATTTTTCTGAAACTTTTTAGAATTTATTTGCACTAAGAAGGGTTTTCTATGTCTACCATGGGTTCGGTTATATCCACAATGGAACCAAACATATCCAAGTTAGTTCACCCAAAAAATTTCTATTCAGCCCAATCTCCCAGAGTGGCACTCCTTTACTGTCTTGGCTAACGTCTTTTGGAGCTCTCCACAAAGTGGAGCTGTTGCATGGACTATTGCTATGAGCAATACTACATTGTTTATAGTACCTAATGTCTGTACAATATGTGTATTATAGTGAGGAGATTTTTGTTAGCTAAGCTCCTCCTAGATTTCTTGGCAAATTTTAACAAATTAGCTATTGATAGACAAGGGTGGGTCTGCAGATGTGCAAAAAGCTTCTTGTTTTCTTATCTGATGATCCATTCTGGTGGTATCAGGTTGCAAAGTTCAGAGATTTCTGTCATTTTGTTTAGGATGTTGATAGTGGATCATTGCAATATGTTACTATCAGATTCACATATGAGTTAGTTGTGTATGTAGTTTTTGGAATGTGTGGCCCTGATATAAGGCCCTTGCTTTTATCCCGCAGATTGTCCACTAGTTTATATATACGAGGGTAATCCCAAAAGTAAGGTCTCCTATTTTTTCAGAAATACAAAGAAACGTTTATTTTTAATAGTATTTACATCATTTTAAAACTTGAACATTTATCTATTTTTCTACATAATCACGATTTTGGTCAATGCATTTTTATGCATTGATCAAAATCGCAATTATGTAGAAATGGGTTTTGGCAATTTTTGTATGCCCGTGTCATACCAGCTTGCCACCATATCATGTTAAACCGATTCACATTCGTCACCAATTGACGAAAGTGTATGGCGAGTCATGCATAGGTGTCAAAAACGTCCTCAAGTGGTGTAAGGAGTTTGCAGCTGATCGTACTGAAATTCACGATGAAGAAAAAAGCAGGAGATTGTCTATTTCCAATGAGACAGTCGCGAAGGTTGAGCAAACCATGCATGAAGATCAACGAATCACTCTGGATGATCTCTGCATTTTGGTTCTTGGGGTTTCCCTGAAGCACCATTCATAGGATTTTAATGGAAAAGTTGCAATATCGGGAGTGTGTGCAAGATTGGTCCCACGACATGGCGGAGAGCTGGTATGACATGGGCATACAAAAATTGCCACAGCACCAAAAAATTGCATTGACCAAAATGGTGATTATGTAGAAAAATAGATAAATGTTCAAGCTTTAAAATGATATGAACATTATAGAAAATAAACGTTTTTGTATTTTTGAAAAAATAGGAGACCTTACTTTTGGGATTATCCTCGTATATCCTATGCCTTTATAAGTTTTTCAGAATATTAAAGAAGTTAACTATTAAATTATTCATTTAAAATGAAAAATTATTCCATATTCTTAAGTTTAAAACATCTTTGTTTTTCTTCATAAAGATGTCACTTGAGTTTGAATAACAAATTGCAAGTTTAATTTATATATTTTCTTTTTTATTAGATACAATATCACAACAGGAAAATATCCATTTGAGGGCGATACAATATATAAATTATTCGAGAATATCGGAAAGGAAGAAATTACCATTCCTGAAGACTTGGATCATCCATTACAAGACTTGCTTATGGGTAATTGTGCTTTAATATTCTCCATTCACAACTTGTAAATCTATGCTTTCATCTTACAAGGAGACAGTCAGATGTTTGTGTCCCTGATTCAAATGAAAGTTGGTGAGCACGTAGCCCTGAAAATCTTTGAGAAGCGGGTCCTATTATTTGAACAAAGAACTATTTACGTTTAGGGCTGTGTGCTCATCAAGTTTCATTCAAATCGGAGACACGAACGTCTGGCCGTGTCATTGTTAAATTCTATTTAAAATATTAAGTAAATATATATTAAACAAAGAAATGTAACTGTTGCAGGTATGTTGCAGAAAGAACCTCTTCTCAGGTTTTCTCTACAACAAATTAGACAGCACGAGTAAGTAATGTGAAAACACGTTTAATTTTCATCCATCTTTATTTACGTAGTTGCAAACAATATATGCATATGCTCTAAAAATGACCAAACTTTCTTGTTCGTTGCAGTTGGGTTAAGAAAAAGCATCCAAGGCTATTCGAGTGTGTAAATATTCCAGTTCGCCCCGATGGAGACGATTTGAGAAGCATGACCGTCATTCCTTACCTTCAAGACTTGCATTGGGGAACAGATTCTGGAGAGGGAGAAAGTGAAGAATACATCACCGAACACGATCTGCAAGGTAATTTAGTCATGACGTACAAATCGGAAGCCTTTGCAAAAATATAGAAACAATTTTTACGTTGCCATTTTGTTAAATTATACAAAAGTTTGTTTTGTTTCAAATTTTAGTTGAATTTATTTATCCTTTCAGTTTGTTTTCTTGTATGATTGATATTTATCTAGTCAAAATTTGGAATTGTACTCTCTTGTTTTTAAAAGTTGAATTTTTATTTTTAATGTTTACAAATAGAAAATTTGATATCTTGAATGTGTGTTAACTTTTTTTCTTTCTGATTTCAATTGCCATATTTCTGTTTTGTTTAACTCTATATTTTTCTGTTATTCGGCAATTAACAATGATGTGTTCCATCAAATCTCATTTAAACTTTTTTCTGATGCTTTTTAGAAACTTAGTAAACATTAGTCACATTTTATGTATATTGTTCAGAAATTTTATTATAGCTTTGTATATTTGCATGTATACTGTATGTGTTTCTAAGTTGACATTTTTTTTAAACTATATTAAATAAAGTTTGTGTATGTTTGATCCTCTTGCATAAATACGTTATATAAGTACAGTGGCATAGGAAACCATCTCGTTCTCATAATTTGAAAAGGCTGGGAGAATCTTTTACTAAACAATATTATTTTGACATATGGAAATATAAATCACAATAGATCCAGCCTACATAAAGGTGACTCCACACATTCATTGCCAGTGTTTGTCATGTGGCAAGCACATATGTATACACAGTTATTGTAGAAATTACAAATGTCTGTCCGAGGTTTGTCCCCTCATTCGGCATGAGGAGTGGAAAATTGCAAATACCAAATATTTGTCAAGCAAAGTCGCGAGTAAATCATCAATACTGAACGTATGGAATTTCCTTCGAACAAAATTATGCCCGAAAAAAAGCCACGTGAGAATATTAATGCATTAGTCCTCTACGTCCTCGGATTTGTTTGGATCTTTCCTTTGCCACTGGATGAAAATTGAATACATTAAACATTAAACGAAGAATTGTTTTGGTAAATATTAATTTGTTAAAATCATATTTTAGTTTATAAATCACCAATGGTACATTCAAGCATCTAAAAAGCATCAGAAATTGTAGTGTCATCTAATGTAATTCGAGCAAGAAGTTATTGTATTATGATTTTTTTTCTTTACTCTAGTATTTTTTTTTTTTTTAATTTTGTTTCAAGAGTTATTCAATTAGTTTCTTTTATTTAATTAACCAATTACAAAAATAAATGGCCCTTTGGTTTATAGAAAGTTACTTATTTAAAAAAAAAAAAGGTACTATATAATATAAGTGATGATCATCTGAAATGAATCAATTTTATATTTCAGAAATGAGACAAAAGGATCACGCTCCAAGGGACAATGTGGAATGTGTTAAAAAGCATAGGAGAAAACTTGCAAGTTGCATGAGCGTACGTAAAATCAATACGTGCAGACAGTCTTGACATCGACAATACGCAAAGATTCCGTTTAAATCACATCAGATATTGGTGACTCCTTGAAAATTTAACCTTTGGTCGTATAGGTGAGATTTGACCAGCAGGGGTTTGTTCACAGTGACGATTAGACACAGATTTCTATTAAATTTATGGCACTGTGCATTAACGATTCCCCCCTTTCTTTAATGTTCGCACGGGTATGGTGCTAATGTAACACTTTTTCAGAACGGTATTTTTTCGAGAGGACATGAGATTAAAAAAAAAAGATCACCTGTTAAAAAAAATATATTCCTAGTCACAAAAAAAAATATATATATAATATATATATATTTTATTGTTGTTTACAATCAATGAGATTTGGTGGAATTCTCCAGGCGAAATGCCCCTGTTGGCTTAACAAATGTTTATCGGGAGAGCATTTTAACTGCTCTTCTTAGTTACTTGTCAGACCAATTCCGTAGTGTTCGAATCACTGCCAGTTTGTGCCATAAAGCATGCATTTGATTTATCCCTCTTGCCATTATTTGTCACATTTTATAATAT
Source organism: Centruroides vittatus (assembly GCF_030686945.1). NCBI lineage: Eukaryota > Metazoa > Arthropoda > Arachnida > Scorpiones > Buthidae > Centruroides > Centruroides vittatus. The sequence continues at coordinate 369,683 of NW_027121033.1, forward strand.
CGCATGCAAAACGATATTTTCAGCATGTAAATTAAACATTTAATTCGTATAATCCTTGCTTCTCATTTTTAAAACTGGGCGAAATGAGACGGAGAAAGGTTACGCTTTTGTTTTTTTTCCAAAAGAATATATCATTTTGTGACATTGACTGTACCGATTGCAGAGTCTCTATATCATATAACTTATATATTCAGCAATAACAATTTTAATCGAAACGAGGTGTTTTGAAAGATGTCAATGTGATCCGAGTTGAAATTTTATAAGAAGAATGTTCTTATAAAATTTCCTATAAAAAAAAAAAAAAACAAATAATGTATACTACGTTTATTAGAATGTTGGATTTTGGTATTAGAATTGTTCGTAATTCCTATTAAAAATTCCTTGTTCACCATTCAGCAAAAACTAAACGAAGTGTTTATTGTTGAAAATCTTATCGGGCTGAAACAAAAAGCTGCTTTCATATTCACACAGGCAATCAGCTTGATTCTGGACACGACAACTCGGTGACAAAAATTATTTTGGAAATGATAAATGGGATGCTTTTAATCTGACATTGTCAAATTTACAAACTATAAATCCAGTCTGCTTTGAGTGCAGAATTTGCGACGATAAATAAAGTGGGAAACATAACGAATGTTGCGTTTTCTGACAGGAATTTCCCACGTTAAAATCATTGCTGACTTCTGTCACAAAAAACAAACAATAGCATGGAAAAATGACAAAATTTTGGTTACAAGTAATCTATTCTGGGAGCAACTGGGCAAAACCCCTTAAAAATATATTTACTTCAGAATGTTTAAAAATCTGCACATACTGTTGATTTTTAATTCTTTGAAATTCAAATGGAGAAAGTATAATTACCAATGTCAAGTCAGTCACCGAGTCGACCGTGTTCGGTTTAGAAATATCCCATTTGTTTCTCCTATTTCTAAGTTGTCACTTTGTAAGACGGGCCGGATTTAATTTTCAGACCAGGTTGAAATTTATGAGCAGAGATAACTCAAGGTACGTTGCAATTTGTGTTTTGATTTTCTGCCGCAAAGTCTATTGATTACCGTCGGTCACACAAAACTTGCAAGAAACTCCTCAAAGATTTTGTCAGAAACAGATTTTGTTTTCTTACTTAAATGCAAATTGTAAGTTGATGTAATCGTACAAAATATCACAGATAATCCTGGAGTTGAAATTGCAGCTGTGGTTACCAGGAATTGTTTACTCCATACTGGAGATATCTTTTGATTGTAAATTAAATTTCCTGGTAGAAAAAAAAAATGTTGCATCACTTGTACAGGAAATAAAAACATCTGTTCCATTAGCGAGTTTGTTTTTCTTTCTTTTCTGACGACTAACATCACAGAAAATAGTGACTGTTCTACAAAAATAAGTGCGGATGACTCAACTATTGTCTGCAGGGCAGAGGCTCTCTGTTCTGTGAGTACTAAGAGAGCCTCTTCTTTTGTATGCCCAGTGAGATCAAAGATTAGCATGTCTGATAGCAAAGGCTTTATCCCAAGACTTTGAAGATCTGAAAGGACTCAAACCTGGGCCCACCAGAGCAGCAAGCCACTGGTAAACTTTGCAGCTGGTAATCTGGGTGTTGTTACCAAATTTTCATTCTTTTTGCCTATAAAGAACAACAAAACAATTGGGTTTTAAACTTTATTAATGCCTAATTCTAGAAAATATCCCATTTATAAATTGGTCATTTCATCTCGGTACCCTTGTGTAACGTATGCCATACTTAATATCTGGGACCAGAATTACACTGTCATACAAACAACATTCAAATTTGAAGTTTAGAAAAGAATTATTCAAAATTGTATAAAAATCCTTATAAATTACTGCCTGCGCGTGGTCCATCCCACTTCTTACCTAAAATTTAAAGTTACGAGTGTAATGACTTTCAAAATCGATGCAATAAGAAAGATTAACTGAAGTCTTACCCATTACATGAGCCAATAACTCGAATCTATCCGAACCGAAGAACATTTCTGGCTTAGAATTGATGTGAGCCACAATGAGGGGTGATCCGAAGCCCTGAAACGAGAATGTTATTAGAACGGCATTTAAAAACCAATTAACAAAAGTTTAAAGTTATTACTCCGTAATTTAATCCTTTTTCGGTGAATTCTCTCAATCTGTCCTTAGTTTCTTTTGCAGTTATTTTTGCTGCCGCATCTTCGACTTCGGAATCCTTCATGCCTATCTCCTTTGCCGTCTGCAATACATAATACACTTCAATTTCTAAATTTGGAAAGATGAGAAAATCTGATGTAAACTTACTTCTTTCATGCTTTCTACTTGTGTTACGTCTTCAAACTAAATCAACAAAACATCCAAAATTAAGGAATGCAAAACAAAGTGAATTTTAGGTACAAATGCAGCTTTAAACGAGGCAGTTGGGACCTTATCGGAGCCGTAGACCATGCCCATGGGAGTAAACGAGTCAAAGAAACCAACAATATACACGACCTTCGTGAGATCTAGTCCTCCATAATTGGTCTATCCGAAAATTAAGTGAAAAAATCTGAAACTATTAGCAAAAACTACGCTAAAAATCAAATGTTTTCCACTTTACTAGAGATGGCTAAAAGCTCAAAATAAGAGAAATGCCATCATACCAACTGCTGGGGTGCTGTGTCACATTGCACACACTGTCATTGGTAAAATTGGGACTATATCTCTTAGCAGGTCACAGAAACTGATGATCTGTGTGACTTTTACTTACGCAATTCCGATAAGATCCCAACTGCCTCCTTCAGAGTCACATTTGTATCAAATTTTACTAAAGCATACTGTTTTAAAGATCTTCATCCAAAACTGTCTGGACAGCTGCTCGGTGTACTGAGGATACTTGATGTCTACCGCCGTGATGAACCGCTGAGTTCCCAGTGTGTTACTCATGATTTCCGAGAAATTCTGTTAGAAAGCGATCATTCGCAAACAGCAAAAAACATCTGACATATTCACCCCTTTATACTTACCTCCGGTATGCATACTGGAATCTTAGTGTAATCAGCCAATCGCTTCAAGTCTTGTCTCATGTATAGAGCCTTATTTGCCACAAATGCAGGTGGATTGTTACCTGTAAACACAAGTTTAAGCATCACATACCATAGCTATACGGACCACTCTATAGTGGGAATTACCTGATTCCTTCATAATGCCACCCAAGAAGAATGGTCTCCATTGCAAATCCAAGCCCCACTTGACTTTGTATCTACACAGCACCTATACACAGACCATTTAACACACGTGCTTATAATTTGGGGTGCGTTACTTGACAAGAAGTACCGACTTACCTCGAAAGCAATCCAAGAATAAGGCGAAACGACGTCATAGAAGAACTCAACAGTGATTTTAGAAGGTACCATGCTCGTCACGTGTTCGATCAGTTAATAGTAACTCCTGCAAGAGATCACGTGATCAAAAATATAATTACTTTATTATTTATATTTACGTATTTTTAATTATAAATAATGCAAAAATAATAATATTTTATTTTAATGGCCAATTAAAGGAAGATAAAGCGACGACAACGCCTCCGCCGCCATTTTGTTTTTGTGTATATGAATGAAATTTCATTATAAATTAAAATATGGAATATCGTCTAATTTTTCGTCCTATTAACCATAATAATAATAAAATAAGTTTCCGAGTGAGAAATTTTGACTTTATTTTATTTTTTTTTTTAATGTTAATTCATTAGGCACAATTTTTGTGTCCACCAGATGGCGGCCATTCCGACTCATGAGTGACCTCTAGCGAACGAAAATGTCATATTTAAATGGATATTAAAATATAACATAATTAAAAATTTATCGATAAATTTTATAATGATAACATTACATTTTTATTCAATTAAAATAACGTAAATTAATTACATAACACAATCACAGTATATAATTGAATTATAGAAACGTAATTTTAAAATTCCATGAAATTATCGTGAATTATTTTAAGTATTTACGACTGGAGGAACTACGCGCGAGTGATTTTCTTCAAAGCATTTTAAAATATGAAGAAAAAAATCGACGTTACTAAACGAGAGCATTTATGACATGCGAATGAAACTGGTTCGGAACGAGTCATGATTTTGAATGAAGCGAAAAATTCTACATTTTTCATTGCATAGTTTAGAAAATTGACCCTAATTAAACGCTCGCAAACGATAAATAAAGGCATCCTGTTAATTCTACAATTAATCAAAGCTACGAGCTGAATTTATATAATACTTTCTAAAAAAGTTTTTTTCCTCTTTACGGGATGAAAAATTAGTTAAAATAATCTAGTTTTTTATTCTAAAATTTTTACTCGTTTTGCATTTTTTTAAATTTATATTAATTAGTAAATATTAATTTTAACTTACTAATCTCACTTTTACTCAATAGATGGAGCGTAAATAAAATATTTTACTGCCATCTATCAGTGTTAATATATACTACTACAAACGCATTCGTTTAATAAATTATGTATGAATTAATTTTATAATTATACTTTTTAAAAAGTATGTTTAAAATGTCGTTTTAAATTCAAATTTAATTTTCATATAAAAATATTTTTAAACGATTTAAAAATAATAATAAATAACAGAATTACGGCCCTTTTCTAAAAAATGGCGACCCTCTTCGAAAAAAAACTCCACAAGGCTGCGGTTCGATCATTTCCTTTGAAATCCCCATTAATTCGATTTTAATTGAGTAGGTAGCGACGATTCTGTAAAAATCGTCGGCGCGTAAGGTTTTCTATTAAAGTAAATGCTAAAGTTTTTGAAACTATGATTTCCCTTAGCAAAAAACGTCCATGAATCCTTCGACTTTTTCTCCCCTTCCTCCATTCAGTGTAATTGGAGAAAGGGAGGAGACGTGGAGGAAATGTTAAAAAGTTTCAAAACCGTATCGAAGGACAATACCGTGAAGTGTATAGGATCTGTTGCGAGTATTCCCATTCACTTCTTTGAAAATTCCGTCTCGCTTGTTTGCCGGTGCGTGAATTAAGTGAATGGGATGGATACTATCCAAAATTGCTACATCCGGTCGGTTTGAAATCGTCTGAATGGAAAAATTTAGGACGGGGGAGGAAGAAAAAACCTAATACTATATCTGAAAATCGAATTCGTCCATCCCCGGTATTAATTTTTGCGTGGGGAACCATAACAACAAGGAGAAAAACGTCGTAAGAATTTTCCGCGTTTCTAAACCTTCGCTTACAATGCCGTTATGAGATTCGGAAACGTTGCTCTCGAGCTACCTGTTGGAAATTCGGGTAAAATTACATATATTTATTTAATATGCAAGCTTGTATGAATGATCAAAATCGGGGCACCATTTTGTGCATCTTAATTAACTTGCGTTAATGATAATATTGGTTTATTCATGTGGATTTTAATAACATACGAGACGTGATTTGGTTCCTTATCGTAGAACAATTTATTACGCCAATGTGTACAATTGTACTTCCTGCCATGACCTATTCATATGTACAGTATATCAAACCTACGAATGTACTACATAGAATGCTTAATTTTAATGAACATCCTACATCATTAATTAGAGCATTGCTCTCTGGTAACACTACTAAAGCGCGTTACTGTGACGAATTTCAAAATTAATATTTTTGAATACAAGGATCTATGTTGCAACACTGATTTTATTCCATTTAAATAGGGGAAAATGCTACCGAAAGTGCATTTTAACATTTTTTTTTTTTTTTTTTTTGCTAGGTTACACGTGTTTTTCGTCCCGCTTCTTTTAACACTATTTAACTGACATTAATACCAGTAATAATCCCTAGAGTGTTGCCCATTTGGGAACTTATCTACTGTATTAATGTGCATTTTTTACTGCGCAGGATCAAATTATTGTTTTTTTGCTGTGAAATACAGGATAATCTTCAAATGACGTAGCACATGAAACAGTTGAAGATGCGTTAAGTCCTCTGTAATAGTAGATACAATATCTACGTAACTGTATAAATATGTAACAATGATTAGATGCATACTAAATTTACCCAACAATGAAGCAACACAACTAAATACGCGTAACAATTAACATGCAACGATGACGATTGTAAAAACGAAATATTACGATTGCCACTAAATAACAATGCTCAAATACGTACCAATTACGTAATAACTCTAGCGGTTTAAACTAACCAATTACGTGACCGTAAATTCAAATTAAAAAAAAAATCTGCAAGTGTTGCCAGTTTAAATACCTTTTTAAAAGTACGAATTTTAAAATTTCACAGTTGTCGCGGAACTGTATTGTGAGGAGATTCGGGGCAAACAACAGTCCATTAATTTCCCGGGACCCCAAATTGTCAAAAGGGGCCCTTTCTGTTGTAAAAGCGGGCTACTGAAAAACCTCATCATTCACGGATTTAAACAATACCGGCTGTGAAATGAGTTTTTATTATTATTTTCCTTCCTCCTCCCCCTTCTTTTATGCAATCTTTTAAAGCACAAACAGACAAACGAGCGTGGAATGGGGTCAAGCAGGTGATAATTTGGATAATTTCATCAACCTATAGTCTGTAAGACTCTCTACAAGACTAATTAGGAGCTTCTTGGGGTGTGTTTGTAAATTTATCACTGTTAAATTGTGGCTCCCGGCTCTTTCTACTTCCATACTAACGAGCTTTTGCATAATGGTAATCATCGAACGTTCTTTTATTTTCTTTACACTTCGCTTATCTTCCCATTTTAAACTGTCACTTTCGGGGATTTATCCGATCCGACCCGCCATAACTCCTCCTACCGAGAAAAACTCTCAAAAAAACAAAAAAATTTATATGACAGAGTCACGTGATATGTCTGTTTATTATTTCGAAATAAAATTTAAAAGAAAAAAGGAAGTGGAGCAAAAAACAAAGGATGTATTAATATTTAAAAATTGTCTACAAGTATAAATTCACACTACGTGGTCCGCATCTATCAATTTTTTTAATAAAAAAAGATTTGATATATAAAGTCACATGAGTTGTCTTAATCTCAATTTTTTGCCGGTTATTTTAATTATTTAAGAAATTTTAAAGCATTTACTGATTTAATTTTAATGTTAATAATAATAATAATATATTATAAAATAAGGTATATTTATTCGCGTAATTTGATGACGTATTATACATATAAATATATTTTTTCGATTTTCAATATTAAGGCGATAATTTACAGTTATCTTAAATAAATAAATTTCTAATTCTCATTAAATTATTTTATTCAATTTGTCATTCTAATTATCAAATTATTTAATCGGTCATGTGATCGGGTGTAATTAAGCGGCTGCTTTTTAATTACGATTTTGTCAACTTGGAGGCGCTTCCAAAAGCTTAATTAATCATAAGATTTTCTTATTTGTAATCTAAATAAAATTAATTCCATTTGCGTGACTAAAAATTAAAACAAGACGAAAATAATTTCAATTTTCCTGTCGACGTTTGTAATTATTATTAAATTATCGCTGATAGAAATAAATTTTTATTCCAATAGAACCTAATTCAGCGTTCCGTGTTTATTAGTCCAGAACCACGGGATATATGAGTATTTTCAACAGAGTGGATTAGCTGTTTAATTCTTTAGTATTTAATTTCATGCGAAAAGAGTGCTGTTAATTTTATTAACCCCAATGTAAACTGGCCTTCGGCCAAATTTACTAATAAAGTTTGAATTTGAAATTGAATTAATCCGGATCCACGCTGTCTAAATTTTAGAGATTCGAAACGGAACCGAAAAGAAAGAGAAAGAAGTATGATCATAAGCAGAATCGAATTAAATTTGGCGTTTTGTGTTTATTTGTAGATTTCTCCACATCTGTTATGGCTATTGTAGTTGCAAAGAATGATAATTCCTGTGGGAACTACGTACTGGATTTCCTCCGCTCATTCATAAAGAAATTTTTCAATCGCTACGTGACGTCATCGCATTTCATTCATTGCGGAATTTATGAATGAATGGTGACGTATTCCCGTCGGAACTCTTTTACAACTGAGACGGTTATTCACGTGATCGACCGTTATAAGGACGGGCGAGGCATCGGCATCCGGATCACGGTTCGAATTCTTTATTAAAACGTCACGCATCACCCGGCGGGATGAAGGTGGAGCGACGAGCCCAAAGGCATCTTATTCAGTAACGTTCTAGTCACGTGGAATCACTAAATTTGTATATATATCACGTGACTGACAGAGGGGAAATGCAGCATCGTTGAACCTACTCATTCTGAGACAATATCTGACTACAAAGTAAAATTTACATGCGAAGAATCGGATGTCCAAGAGCAGGAACTAGCAAAAGAACCGAATTCGCCCACAAAAGTGCAGGAAGTTGACCTAACGCCCAATCTTCGTCCTGCTTTCGGGTTAATTCCTGCTCGTGTGGGCCGTACAGGCGCTTCCAGCAGAAACCTTTTTTGGTTTTTGACCTCATAACCTCTCCATCATGCCAACACGCGTTATGCCCCATATTGCAATAGATGACAGGTGCTATTCTACCACTCAAATAACATTAACGTAAACCCTATAGTTCATGCACTATAAATGGCAAAACATTATAATAAATATCCGTCTAGAAGGGCCGATACTCGTGAAATGAGTCTTCCTAGACGACTTATTGTTGAGTCACAGTGACAAATTTAGGCCAGGGACATTTTAAAATGTCATCGTTATCAAGCCCTTAGATGTGATTGACCTTTGCAAGGTTAGGGAAAAAGGTGTGGTCCTTCCGCGCCCGACCACATGTTCGACAAATCTTTATTTGAACCAGCTACGGATACTTATCTTTGATCCACCGCCTTCTAAGGGTCTTTGGTACAGATACAGTAGCATTTAACAGAACTCGAAGCCCTTTGCCCCTCTTCGAGTTGCCCCATCCGAGTAGAAGCAGACATGTGTAATGCATATACCAGCCGAATTGGGCGGCCACCCCGTCTCGTGTTTCCTAATCTGTCGAGACTGATCGGTGTCAACTTTTAAGGCCTTATATTGGTGACAATGTATAATTAAACACGGCCCACAGATGTAGTTTTACAATCTGCAAGGCAAAAATTATGGATTTCACGGGTGGGATTGGTCTAGACGAAGATACATAATGCTATTTTTAAAATCGGCCTAAAATTTTTTAATCTTATATTGTAAATCAATTTCTGCGGTAAGAATCCCAATTCTCAGTATCGTTTAAATTAGCTAGATTACAGAATCTCGTTGAATAAGTAGGCCTACATATTTTGCAGAGAAGTACTTTACAGACCGCGTGTCGAGTTTACAGCTTCCACTTTTTAAAAGACGAACAGTAAAAGAAGCAGCCACAATTTGGTGCTTGTAAACTTATCATTTAGTCAACGATACAAAGTCACGTACTTCAAATCTAGAATTTACAGGATAACATTACCCTTTTAACAGCTCCTTAACACGTGACATTATTACGTGAGTGCCCCTATTATCGTGATACAAATGTCTATTATGACGTCTCACATCTTTTACGACTTAATTATATTTCTCTACCACGTGACTCGTATTTCCGGAGAGGTTCTCTCCCCCGTACATCGCTATCATCTGGTGTTAAATTCTTGTCGAGGGACGTGTCTCGGTCCGTGGATACCAATTCAATTCAAAAAATGCACGTGACTTGTCAATAAACACGTTCCAGCTGTCCGGAGATGTCATTCACTGTCTCTCACGTGATTGTTATGGAATTATTTCGTTTCTTATATGGTCACGAAGTTATTTCTCTCGGCCGACTGCCATTTAATCTGAGTTTACGTTACGCCACACTCGTGAAATTTATCGATAAGTCGTATCATTCATCGATCCTCCGTAAATTTTTGAGGAAATATCGAGCAGAAGCACGTGACCGGCGAGGAAAACAATCACCCGAGAAAAACTGAACTGTGACGCATCAGGGTAGAAACCTTATTTTCTTCCATTACGTCCTGCATTATGTACACGTGAGATCTGTAGATGACAGGGGTCAATTTCACTAATGCATTTATTTCTGTTTAATGTTGATCAGCTGGATGAAACAAATCGTATTACCATGACCTATGACCTCTGGCACGTCAGACATATACCACACCAAGACATGTGGAACAGCGCGCTACGCGAATTGCAGAGTAAAAGACGCACATTTTTAAGCGTGCCACGTGACTCGCAGCGAGGTTAAGGTGCTAATCACGTGACTCGTGGTGTCACCTCCCGATTTTTGTCACCTTAAAATACGTTCGCGTTTTTAATTTGTTTGTGTAGACGCTTTCAACAGGATGCTACTCATGAAATATTCATGAATAGAGCGAAGTTTTCGATATCGAGATAGCATCGTGTTAAAATAATTTATATTGAATATTTATCGTCCCGAGGGATTAAATCTGTAATTTAAAATCGAAAACTGTTTTTTTTTCGTGCGAAAATAAACTTACCGAATTCAAATGGAAGACATAAACTACAACCAATCAACTAGCGATCTTATCCGCCTCCGTCCGTATCATTGGTTAAATTTAAAACGAGATATTTTTAAAATTTGAATTTTTAAAATACGTCATCCGATTCCTCCAATTAGCAATTGAAATCGTGACTTCACTCGACAAATGAATTTAAAATGGAAACGGTGTTTTTTAAAATTGTTTATTACTTCTCTTATGAATTATTCAATCGTTTATTTTCTTTCATTTTTAATAAAAAAATAATTTTATTATTTTAATTATATAAATTTGAATTACGTCGTTTCATCCGACCAATCCGATTCCGATATAGGAACTGTGATGTAACCATTGAAAAAAGGACGATATTTCAGTTTAAATGTAAATTTTTAAAGAAAAATTTGGTTTAAAAATCATAAAATTTCAGACGTTTTAAGCAAAAATTAATAAATTTTACATTATTTTAAGATGAAAATAAGAATTCAAATGAATATCGGGAATGCCGCTTATTTCGTCACGTGACTGATTTAAATTCGAAAAATTTTCTGGAATAAATAAAAGTCAAAGCAGAAAATAATAATTCGAACTGGCCGTAATTAAAGACGAAATAGTTTTTAATATTTATAATTATTTGACGTCACGTTTCTGTTCCTAATTTTCCGGTCACGTGACGCGATTTAAACTAGATTAGTTAAATTGAAAATATTTAAATTCACGTGACGAAATTAAAAAATTTTCTAAGAAACCAATCACATGTAAAACTCGTTGAATGCATAATTAAATTAATAAATAAAACTTATTAAGAAGTAATAATATTTAAATAAGATTGACAAGTTTTTATCGGATTAAAAATTAAAAAAAAAAATCGGAAAATATACATCTGCCTCATTCGTTACAACCGGTTATATGTATTATTGAGCGCTGAGGTATGCTGATAGGAAGAAAATAGTGCCGTGTTGTTTTGATACATTCGCGGTTAAATCGTAAAATACTTTAATTATTTTAATACCGTTTGATTAAACAGTCGTATTTCTGCATCAGAAATATTAATTTTTATATATAAGTTGCGTATAAAATGCAAATATTTACTCGGATTGATATGCGAATGGACGAAACGTTTCGACCAATAGGAGAAGAGATGAGTTTAGTAAAATAGGGGAGGTAAAGTTTTCGTTTCCATAGCGATTGTGGACTTGAACGATTGTTTGTTACATAAGCGCCCTCTGAAGTTATGTTTGAAACTCTGTGAATTTTAATACTCAAACTTTTTTTTTTAGTGTAAAATCGCCGTGAATTCGCCCAACAGGTAAGCATTATTTATTATTATTATCATTAAAAAATTATTTTAAAATTAAATTTTGCTTTATAAACCATTTCACCGAATATAAAAATCGGAAATTTCCTGCGTTGTACTTATGTATTTCGTACACCCGCGAGCCAGATGTTGTATAACCGTATACCCCTGGGTTACATAGCAAACATCCTGCGCTTTAGGGTCGAAATTTTCCTTTTTGCAGCATATTCTTTGTAAAAGCGGTCTGTCACTTAACATCTGGTTCGATTCTGTCCACACTTGACAGATGGGAATGTCGTTGGAACTGTCGCAGATAGAAGCGCAACACCCCTTTTTATGTGTTACAAAATAGAAACCAGGTTTTAAAAAAAGTGCCAAAAAGCGCAAGAAAAAAAATGAAATTTTTAACTGCAATTTTTCACTCATCGACGTTGCCGGGCGTTTTCTGGAGACTTTTAGAGGGCCTCGACGTTGCCAACAATATCCAGACCCCTTCTCGCAACATCGTTTCCCAGAAGGATGTAATTAGTAGATCTGGATACCATCTGTGCCTTATTTCTCTACCTGGCATATGCTCTTTGACTTATCGTGGCATCCTCTTAAAAACCACGCGAACTCCCCCTTTAATAAGATTACTAATTACAGCCCCCCGTTAACGAAGAAATTTAAAAAAAATGAAGTAAAATAACACACGCACTCGCCTACGAAAGTGGCACATCACTCGAGTTTACTCACCATCCCAGATACATGTCTGGACAAACTCACTCATGTATTTGCTTTGTAACCCTATCTGAGGGATGGGCTGTTCTCGTGACACTACCAGCTCAATATACACTTCTCTGCAAAATTCTTATATAATGCGCTTCATTATTAACAATAATTGATGATAATAAATTCTGTTTTGGTTCTTGACGTCCCGTGCTCTTTTTTTTCTAAACAGTTGATATGACGAAAATACACAAAGAAACAAAAACCGGATGGACGGAAGAGAACAAACTTAAAGAGAAACAATTGCCGAAAGGATCAAGGCAAACCGGTGAAAAAGATAAGAAATCGAAGATGAAGCTTCTCAAAAAAAGGGAATATCAGCGTTTAAGGTCTATGGTCCCATCCATTGCCACTAATCCTCACGTCTCAAAGGTAAACAAGAACAATCGGTGCATAAATTTTAGAAGTTTCTAACCATATTTAAACCTGTTTAAGGCGTTTAAGCAAGCCTTAAATATGTTTAGAAAGTTTTAAAAACTACCATTTTCTAAAAGCTTTCATTTTAAACATATTTACGACTTTTTAAACACGTTTCTAAAGCGTTTTAAAAGCGTTTAGCCTTTAACTTTTAAACACAATTAAGGTTTTAAATATGTTTTTAAACAACTAAAAATTATTTCAGAATTATCCATGTTTTAATAAAACTTTTTTTTCTATTTTTATTTTAAATTTTATTGTTTTTAATTACAATTAACGAAAGCTTAATTGTGTTTTATTAATTAAAATAATATTTTAAATGAAACTGATTTTTAAATTCACACAATTTTTAATCAATTTCGTCTCGTGGGAATTTTCACCGACGTCATTGTTTTCCTTTTCGTTCAAGTTCATTCATTGGTTTTCATTTACGAATGAAAATGATTTAAAAAATATATTAGTCAATTTTCAATTTTACACGTGTATTTATTTGTCAATATTATTTAATAAATGAAACTGATATTATGTGCTTAAAAAAACGAATCGATTTCGCACCGTTAATTGTAATTAAACGTGAAATCGACGCAAACTCTAATTGCAATTAAAATATTAATCGGTTTCCCTCTTAATTGTAATTAAAATCGTCGGATGCCGTTTCGTTTTTTTCCTCACTTCTTAATTCTTTTTGATTTAACGCTTACGTCACCCGATATTTAACGTTTTTTTTCGCAATCTTACGTGTAATAAAAACTCGTTATAACGTTTCCGCAACCGACTGAACTTTATATAAAGTATTACAGCCGCGGAAAAACGCAACATACTGTTTATATAAATATTAATGTAGCGTTAAATCAAATATATTATCATCCGGAAAGGCGAATTTAACGTTGCATGCCGCCCTACCCTTTTTACAACGGAGGATTTTACAATTTAAAACCCCCATAAAGCAAAACAGTTTCGACATCTAACCTTGTTATAGGGTCATCTTACCAAACCGACAGCCGGGGTGCTTCTATATTTTCAACTGGCGAGAAGGGGGGGGAGGGGAGGGGAAGGACGTCGATATGGAAGCAAAAGGCGAAATCCTATATATCCCCTATCGGCGTCGAAGTATCAAAAACAGGTTTACGAAACCACTAAAACCACTAGGAGTGTATGAAGTGGGATATGGAACAGATCAACCACCAGATGCTGAGCAATCCTATCATCACAGCGTTATCTAACGTAGCAGACATCTGGTATATAAGTGCTAACACTCCATCTGGATTTCGTTACTAAAGAATCGTTTTTTAACAACAACTATTTATCCGATCGCTATCAGTATGTACACACAAGAGCGATTTCTAAAAGAAGGGGTCCTCTTTCAGAATCAGGTATATTGCTCCGTATTGTTTTCTTCGTTTTTTTTCCACGTTCTAGACTACAAAGGAGCCCTTTTTTACCGCTGGGTGGCGTCGTGTCTGCCTAGTGTCTATCAATGAGCCTGTTGACAACACTCTACGAATGTTTTGGCGTGACTTGACCCGTTACATACAGGTTACCTGATGGAATGGCTACACGACCACGCGTTTCGTAAACATGTCATCGAGAGTGATTGTCAGCATCTAATTAATTCGAGTTTAAACGGGGTGTAATTGACTAAAAGTAAAAAATAAAACTAAAAAACAAAAAAAAGATGGCTACTAATTGCCACCCGATACGTCACCGATAGCTAATTTTGAAATCGTTTATTATCGAGCTGGCAAATTTAATTGTCATTAAAACCGATTAATTGCGTTTAACGAGTGAAATTGATGAGATCTAATCGGTATTTATTAACGTAACTGACAACGTAACTGATTATTTTGAATTATGAAATCGACACGGGAAAAAGAAATCGATTGACATTAAGTCTCGGTTAATTGTGGTTAAGAAAACTGGAAATTAAAACGCAATTTGCTAATTACAATTAATATGGAATGTTTTTTTTTTTTGCTTTTCTGAATTTTACGTTACATTTTTGCACGCCTTTTTTTCAGGTAACGGTGATAGAAGAGGCTATCAGATATATCGACCACCTCCACAGTGCCCTGATCGTAAAATTAAGAAATCGAGGCCTGCCACAGTGTTTACAAGGTAATTCTTGTCTCCCCTCTTTCTCCTGTTACAGGCAGCTGCACGTTTGAATGTCTTCCCTTCAAAAATAGAAAAAAAAATGCATACATATTCATGCGATATCTAAACAAGGAAGCTCTCTTTGCCTGTGCACAAAAGACTAATTGAGTGAAAGAGATGTTATTTAAGGAATCAGGAACTGGGTTCGATTCCGTAGAAGGTGTGACTGGGTTTCGACGGGGCACCTCCCAACGCAAACCTGTTGAAAATGTTGGTGTAAACGCCTCTTAACAACTCCTCCGGCTTTTCTCCGGTCGCCGGAGTTACTCTTGTTGATGTAACAGTATCTCCCCTTGGTGTTTAACGAAATAACATATTGTACGTCTTCATTGTTGCGACGTTGTGTTGATGTGTTTCTACCCTCCATCCAGATTCTTGGTTGGCAGAGGGGGAGGCTAATTAGACACGCTGTCCGAAGGTATTTTTGGGAGGATTGATTAATGATATCAGTTACGTCCTCCCCGTGTACATATTAATTTTCCCAAAAAAGGGGGGCACTGGTGCCACGACGCCATTTTTTTTATTGTGACGCAGCTTTGGGATCTTCGTTGGAATAAATTACACTAATCCCGTGTTTATTACACGAAGATCACGTATGAGATGTTGAAATTGCTCCCGTAGTAAGTTAATTTATTAATAATGAAGTTAGAAGAGGAGAAAAAACTGAAAAGGTTAGTCAAATAGCGAAGTTGAGTTTTTATAGAAGCGAACTAGGCGAAGTCTAATCAGTTTGACCTTGTGCGGTCCATTGGCCCCCAATGCACGTGTCAGCGGTACATCCCACGTCTTCAGACACCTGCCAGTACACCTTATTAGTGCAAAGGAGCGGAGGGAACAAAGAAAGAACCTGTTTCCTCTTCGAGTTCATAGTTAGCCATCAGTCGAGGGCACTCCTTGACACAGGGTTCGGTGAAGTGTTTTGTTAAAGAACGGCCCCGAAGGTAGTTGGGCACTGTCCTCTTAGTTGACACAACCATAATCCCATCCTCGTTTATCTTGTACCTTACCTCCCTCGGATAAGCGCTAGTAAGCTTTCAATACGAGAAAGAATCGTGAAGGAATTCAATTTTAATTTCATAAATGGCATTCTGTATCCAGGTGTTTTCCGTGTTTTCGGGGTTCACCGCTTGTTGATTCTTTAGCGGAGTTCTGGAATGAGATTCTAGAAGTGCTCGGATTTCAAGAATTAATGGGGCATATAATATATTTAAAGTTCTCACAGATGTCTCTTTAGTCGGTGAAAAAACGCTTCTAGAGCTTTCAAGTAAGATCCTAGAGTTTCTGTTCTAGTAAGAGATGCTTCAAGTATGCGCCGAAGTTGTCGACTATTTCAAGTATTGTTTAACAAACCAGAAATTCTTAAGTTGTACAATTTTCATGGGCAATCGTGAAGGTCTTTAAAGCCTCTACAATGTATAAAACATTGAAGGGAGTTGTACCGCGTGCAATTAGTATTCAGAATGTAAACAAGAACACCAAATTTCCGTGATCTTATAACGCATTATGGAAAAAGAATAACCCCATGCAAATATACGAACCGATCATAATCGGGTACACGTTAAGATAAACTAGAAACCGAGGTTAAATTGTATGGCTTGGGGGTGGAAGTGCTTTATCTTTTTCACCGTCGACTCCTACTAATTAATCATAAGAAACACACCCAAACAAATTGGTAGATACAGGTAATTGTTATCCTTCCCAACAATACCCTTATCTTCAAGGTCATTCCATCGGGATTATTTCATAAAACCATTTATCCTGTTGCACAGAAACGTGATTTTTTTCCGGAACGAGAGTCGCTAATCCTTCTCCTCCTCCTCGTTTTCAGGATCTTCCATCGACGTAAACCAATTGGGGCAATCCGAAATTCGAGAACTCATACGCCACTTGGTGGTCAACCCGACGATGCCCGTGCCCCAGCGGTGGATGAGGGAGAGGAACCGTCACATCCCATCTTACCACCTCACGCGCCACAGAAAGCTCTTGTAAATCAGGTGAGTAACAAATAAGGGATTAACACCACACCGCAAACCATCGATACCGGTCTAATAACTGGTTTCTTAGCACCATTTTTTTTTCCTCTCCTTACAGCATGCACCCATCCATCCAGTTCTGTGCCTAGATGAATTTTCGGGACGAGCCATCCAAGACTTGGAAGTGATGCGAAACAGGGGAGAGAGAGAGATAATCCACCCCCGAAATTATTAATATTATAGTCGCGAAGTGTAGTTTGGGTGATTTCATTAATTTTTGGGGGGCTCCTTTTCGATGCAGGTCGGCCCCTTCCTGTACCAAACGCTTCTACTATGGGATATGGGCGAATTTTTCCCCATTAATCTATGTAAATAGCCCAAAAAAATTTATAAACATGTACAGATTTATAGCTAACGTGTGAATTTGTTTTTTATATATTTGTATGAATAAAAGCTATTTTTTATTCTTTACCTCTGTCCTGTTTGTCGGGTATGGTCGAGGGAATTTTTTTGTTGGCGAGGGCATGTGTTGTCGATTTTATTTTTTTAAAATATATATTTTATTTTCCTGGCAACGTAAAAAAGTTCCGGATACACCCATGCTGACACCTATGGTAGAGGGCAACACTTCGAGCGTATCTAAAGCCCTCTTAGAAGACAGAAGGGAGTCTTTCGCCCGGGGCGAATGGACTTGGTTCTGCATACCTCGAGTGCAAGGTCTCCCTCCGCCATATGGCGTAAATTCCCACACTTCGATCTCAGCGTGGGAAAGAAGGGGAGGTAAAGCTGCAGGATTGCTTACCGGTTCCTATTCTGCATGCTGCGCCATCTGCCGTCACTTGTCCTTCGCAATTACGATGCGACATCGCCGGACGCCAGGTACCAACACAATAAACTGACTCACAAAAGCGCGTGATGTCCCTTTCTGAATGGTTTCAATGGCGCCATATTGAAAAAGCTGGGGGTCGATTTTTCGTGAGCGGTTACATTTAGAGGAGCACGAATACCATTTCTTACACAGGCCGTGTAAATAAATTATTAGTGCCTCACGATCTGGCTTTTGGCTTCGTAGATTTAGAGGGTGCCACATTGGTCTTTCGGAGTTCCTCACGATCTGGCATTTGGCTTCGTACATCTGTTAGAAGTATGCAACATTCAAAAATACGCTCGTTTCGGGTGCGATCGATGCTAATTTGCATTACTGATAAGCACTTAAATGGCAACACACAACATGGGATTTTTATCTATAAAATTGGTCCCTCGCTCGAGCTCCATACTTCGACAGTTACGATAACAAATCATTTGTATGCGTGTTACCAATCTGTTATTTATTCAGCCGTTCTGGATTGCAGACTTTGTTATGAAGCACAGCACGCTGCAACGTTTCATAAATTAAGTTTAAAATAAGTACTAGAATTAATGGTGAGCCTCCAAACGGTTACGCAACCTCCTAGCGAATACGTTAAAAGTCAAGTGAGTTACACATAGAGAGTTCCTCATGAGTCGCAGTTCACCAAGTTCCATTGTCTATTTTTTTCTGGTTAATTAATGACGTTTCCTCTGGCCATTAGTCATTTATTGTTCTTTAAACGAATCGGGGCCCTCCAAATTCTTCTTTCGGCCTTTTAAAACAATGATTTCTAGAATTAGCCCTGAGTGCAATGGGGTTAACAACGCACTTGATTGGATTAACGGTCGCTGGGTTTTATAACAATCATTTTTCCCCCCTCTAATCTTAAGAGGCTCGATGTAGCCTCGAGGCTCAACAGGTGGTTGGGACAGTTGCTTAGTGGGACGGGCGGAAATTAAAACAATGTCTGTAATTTAAACGGCAATAATCGTAAAAATGAAATAGTTTCGTGTCGGATGGGTTTGAAAAACCCGACGCCATCTTGATTTCTTATTTTTTTCGCATGGACGAGCGCAGATAACACACCATTTTAATTTAAAAAATGAAGCATTTTAAGCCGCCAGTTTATGTTAATGATTAATAAATCGGACAATTGTAGAGCAAAAATTTAGCAAATGTTCTTGTTAAATCCAATAAAACCATTCATTTATCGAAGTGCAACGTGGTGCTTTCGTGGTTATTTTTTCAGCTTAATCGCCGAAGTTTCCGGTGCAGAATTTAAATTTTCGGCAATTTTTCTTCTAACAGAACATTTGTAATGAGTTTTTCGGTTGATAACCTGAAAACTGCTAGAAATAGCAATTTGGCAATGGCAATGAATCTTATTACGCAAATGAGGCCGGAGAAGCCGCAAGACGTAACCGGAATTTTAAGGAACCGAACGATTTGGGGTGATGCAAATAAGATTTTCTTATCGCAAAATGGAAAACCCTTCTGTTCGATATTGTCTACCCGGATTTTCTAAAAGCGGGGTGACGCACGCTGACGTAACGGTTGCAATTCGTCACGTAAGCCAAGCCGAACGGATTTTTTTCTCTTGGTTACGTGAGTCTGCATCCTTGTTTCGATGGTTCAAGAGGTCGAGCAGGTGCAACGGCTCCCGATCTACCCCGATACAAAAACAACTGAAGAAAAAAAAAGAACTTCGCGTCCACCTGCCCTTTTCCTTTCACTGGGTCAGTAAAGTGCAGAGCCAGTGACAATAGAAATCATTGGACGTGGTGGGGCCTCCGGATGAATACTAATAGTCGGGTAAGCAAAAGGAATAATTGCTTAGAAGGACGGGGGCCCCGGAGGCACGGTGTCGGTTCACCTTGTCACGAGTCACGTGAGTAATAAACCTGTCGTAAGAAGATAAGCGCCTTCTACTCGTAAAGCACCCGCCCATGTTAAAGAGAAGAGGTGAGATACTTTATGTAAGACCTTTTTCTTTTGATGTTGTGTAATTAGTCGTTACATGGAGGCCTCTTCCCGAGTTTACGTCTCGGAAATAAATTCGGTTAAAGGAATCCATTCGACTCGAGGCCCTCTTCTTTAAACATCGGCCCTCTTAAATAACCTTTATACCGAAGCCGATGAGCGGAGTAGAAGGCGGAAATATGTGACGAGGGCCGGAAGGGCTCAAAAACCTACAGAAAAGTGATCTAATTCGTTCGAGGCCCCTGTCAAGGGCTTTGTGAAAGGTGATTTATCGCACTTTTGTTTTACAAACTACCTGCAGCTGTCAACGGGCGGGACAATAGAGGGCCATCCATCACGACCACTGATATACGGTCCTCAGAAATAATGTCATCCCGCCTGTCACTTTCTAGCCTTCGGGCCCTGCTCCTTTTTTTATCGAGTATTTTTCCACTTTCTTGGGAGCGATCCAGACATTTTAAGGGCTCTTAGATTTTTAGTAGAGTTGGGCGAGCCGTGTTTCTGTACAAGTTTAGATCAGTATTTCAAAGATATGGCCCAAGTCCAGTAGATACTTGCAGCTATAAAATGGGTCTACCGTTTCTATGCCCTGATAAGTTATAGCAGTGTTTGATATTTCTAGATAACACAGGAATATAAAAACCATCTCTATGAGGCCTCGCTAGGAAAGACCACTCGCTTCTGAGTGAGTTTTCATTCTACTCTGAAAAAATATATCTAAAGTTAAATTTACATTATAAGGTCCTGAAAATATAGCACCTTCACTAAGTGTTGGCCGTATATTAGGAGGCCTTATGACGAATGAACATGAATTTTCAGAGAAATACAATTAGTACTCTGAGAAATCCCGAAATCCCGTTAAAAATCCCGATGATCATTTTGACTAATGAAGGAATGGAGAATTTAGGTTTTGAAATTAAAAAAAGGCCCTCTCTATTATCTTTACAGAAGGATCATCCCTTTAAATGGGGGATTAGTTTATCAGTCAGGGCCTCTCACTCTCTCTCTTTAAAGGGGGGAAGCGAGAGGCCCTATCGATAATAAATAAATTCAAAATCGAAAAATTCACTTTCACTAAATAAGTACTACCCGCAGGCCCTTCTACAAAATGTTTCTAATCTAAAAACAAGTCTTTTTAGTACTCAGCCCTTCTAAGTGCCGACACGACATCATCTCTTTCTTATCTTTTTCTTGTTCGCACTTTGCTTATCTGTAAAAGGTCGAGACCTGATTCTCTTCACCTGAAAGCCCTTAATTGTTATGGAATGACATTTTACTTATTTATGAGGGCTAATGAAGACTTCCTGATGGATTTTATTCGTCAGGGGGCCCGAGAAGGAATATAGGAAGGATGAGGTACGGCATCGGGATCAGGACCTGTTACCAAACATTCTACTATAGACGTCCCTGTAGAAACGACCCCGCTCGGCTCCTTTTTACAGGGAAAAAAGAGGGCCGGTGGAGAGGGGGAGTCATTTTTGGCGAGTAGCTCGGGGTCATGAATTCTTACAGATTGTTTACCTTCACTCAAACACGGGGCTGAAAAGAAAACAACGAAAAAAAAAAGGAAAAAAATGCAATCTTCTCCCCGCCTTGGGGGTCCTGCTCTCAATTTTCACTTCTTATTGAGACCTTCGGTGCCCTCTTCGCACGTGGAGCCCTATTCATCTGCCAAAGATCCACGCCCGACATCTGCTGGTGACGTCAGTGAAACGCCTTTAGTAGGGCCACCCTCTATTTTCGAACTAGTCAAGTGTCGATTTACTTAGCTTCTCGTGAGAATTAACACTGATCGAATGCATCTGTTAGATTTCAGAAGGGCCTATTTAGTAGACCTCCTCGAACTTAACGGAACTTCTCATTTTTAAACGGCATCTCAAGAGGACCAACGAAAATGTTTAACGAAATCATAAATTGATTTCGACTTCCGAAAGAGCCTCTAATATGAACAACTGTCCTGTATCAAGGCCTTATCCGAGAATCCGAGATTTGCACATAAGCTAAACAAGCTACAGATTAGGGCCTCGTGTTATATATGAGTCTATAGCCTTAAGGCCGTGCATTTCTACATGTATCATTATTTGGAGGGGAAGGGCCTCTAACATGAATAGCTTACGACCGCAATCTAAGCTCAGCCCTGCTCAGAGGCCCAACCATTTTTGAAATTTTTCATAAAGTAACAAATGAACAATACCGAAACGAAACACCTAAATTTGAGGCCTCCGCGAATATGATGCCCTTATAAAAAGTAGGATTGTATCTTACCAATTTCTCTTTTTTGTAAAAGAATAATAAAAATTTTAGATATTCATTTAAAAAAAGCTCTAAAGCTCTAAACAAAGGCCCCATTCTAATTTAAAAAATTATGCAATTAATTGGGTTATCTTTTAGGCAGAAAAATACGCTCTTGTCAATTTAAAATCGTTGCAGATCTTATCCCCAGTTTAAATAATTTATCAGAAGAGATGAATAAATAATGAGGCCTCATTTTTATTCATAGTAGGCCTCGTATCTTTAATTCATCAGACCTACCCGACTGCGGTTACGAAGTTAGTTTAATGAAGGCAGAGAAATAAACTACAGCATAATTAAGACCGCATACATGATCGTGAGATCCCGTAAGGGACCCCCAGATTAAACTTCCAACAGTTTCTGCAAGGGACCTTCTGGTTGTACGAATAGTAAAATCGAGAGATTTATACGATCGACTCCGTAGGCGAAGGGAGTGTCACAAATCGGGGCCCCCATATCACAAAAGCGGAGAAGCTATCAATACAGGGGGCCCCCATTTTATTTAATCCGCCACTTCTGCAAAACGCGTGGTGGAGCTAACCTACTTGCAATGGCGTGTAAATAACGGTTTTTCACTTTTGATTTTCATTCCTGAGGCCTTGACCGGAGTTTGTAGAAATATTTACATTAAAACCGAGCGTGGGCCTCAGCGCATTTAATGAATAGCAAGTTGGGTTATCTTCAATTGATCTCGCTTAAGTGTAGCGGCCCGGGGTAAAGAGAAACGACCGTAAGCAAACCGAGTATACCCTCCCTTCCGAATGGGGCCTATTACGCCATTGTTTCAGCCGTCCGTAGATAGCTTCATCACTTTTCTCATCTGACACCTTATAATTAACTTCTGCGGTAAAATAAGGGGGGTGGAGTTGCAGAAGCAAAGCCGCGAAGAAGGTCTAATTTACCGAATTGTAGTAGACGTCTAATTACGGGGCATAAGTGGACCTCACTAGCAGTTGAAGGGCCTCCTCATCCATCTTGATCCCGGTTCGAGTTTGTTTTTACCTTTCCGCTGTCGCGGCGACAACCGAAAATGGATGAAGCCCAATCACACCATACGGGATTGGCACGGTAAATAATGTTCTTTACACGTTCGTACAGATCATTTATGGTGTAAGTAGGAGGCATGAATCAGTCGTGTCAGTGGGCCAAACAAGGCCCCCGTCTGCATCTCTATCTCGTTGCTAGTCTAAGTGAATCCGACTGCGAGTGGGTGGCTCTTAAACACCATATGTTTCTCGAACTTTGACCTTTACCTTTTGACACCGGCTTTAGAGCAAGAGAAAAGGGGGCATTAACGCTCAGGTAGAAGCACGCAAGTAAGAAAAAAACATCCTTTTTTTAAAAAAAAAAGAAAGGACCGTTCAGCGAGAGCAGACAGGTAGAACAGTTGTAACTTTATATGTTGCAACTTTATACCTGAGAGATCCGAAAGATTGTGTTGTGCCAGTGACATCCTAACTAAAAAAGACATGCTTCACCAACACGAACAGCATTTCCTCTCTCAGCCAGAGATGAAGCAAACCGATACCCTTCACTTCAGATCTTATCTGCTACTTAACTTTCGATTATTTAATAAAATTGAGATTGAATTAAAGTCCCATCCCCACGTTGACAGAAGCATCAGGCTTCTGCCGATGTGCGGGTGGTACTTTGCACTATATTTCTCCGTTAATTTACTTAATAAAGGGCTGGTATATTTAATTAATCTTTCGTTTGCCTGCTATCGAGCTACATTTGCGATGGAGACGATAAATTATAAGATATATAACGTTAAAATAATGTAAACTGCTAAATCTCTAACGGACCAATCAGAGAGCGTTGTTTATATATTTAAACTCTCTCGTCTAATTGGTTTATCTGTTAAAGTCTCGTGAACGGTGTGAAGATTAAACATTCTAATTTAAAAATTTTCGAAGACCTTATCTATTAATTAAACACTATTGTTTTTTTTTAATTTAAAAACTTTTATGGGTCTTAATATGGAATGGATCAAGTAATCACGTTTGTTTATTAATACTACTTCTACACCCCTTTATAGCGTTCATAATCTTTGGAACGAGTCATAAACCGCAGGATCATACCGAAAAATCGCTGCGGAACCCCATAAAATTATAACAAACTCGGGAAAACAAACACGCCATTCGTTACGCCTCCAACCCTCTCGCTAGAAAGGCGGAGAGGCCCCCTCGAGACGAGCAAACAAACTATTAGGGGGCCCTCCGATGGATGCCCTTTACGTCATTCACCATTTAGTTATCTTCCCACCAAACCAGGAGTACAACAAACAGTTTTATTGGAATGCGGGCTCATTGTCCGCCCCGTAAAAAGGGGAAAAAACGGGGGAGAATCATCCCTCATCCACCATTAACAATAGCTTCACGTGTCATAACTGTAGGAGCTTGGAAAGGAAACATATTTGTCCAGATGACAAAAGAACCGGACTTATCCCCCGATAAGGTAGGAGGAGGCCTTCTATGCGCTACATATTCGAAGAAAGTGGAAGTATAAATTATATACAATAACTCCTACATCTAGAGTTACAGGCAGTAAAATTGAAATGAAGTGCCCTACTGTTTTACTCCCTCTCTTTTTTTGGTCTTTTTGCTACTCTCCACCGCATACAAAACAGGTTCTGCCTTCTCCACATGTTTAATAGTCTTGACATCTGCTTAAAAAGTAAGTCGAGCTTAAATTAAAAACCCATTCTGTAATTTGTGGCATCAGAAAATAAAGAGTGTGACGTCGGAAATTTGATACGTCTTAACTCATTTTTCCTGTATTTTTCTATGCCGCATAGTGTTTCGGAAAATAGAATATGTGAAGAATTTTAGCCCGCCAACGAATACTCCAATTTTTTCTTTTTATTTTTTAAAAATAAAATAAGCCAATAATATGAGAATAATTTAAATTTTAAACTCCAATCGGAAGAAACTATAACGACAAATTTTTAAAAATTAACCAATAAGATGAAAGAAAGAATTCAAATTTTTAAAATTCATCCGCAAGATGACGCAGTTTAAATTTTCAAAAACATTCAATAAAATGAAAGTACTGTATTTGAAATTTCAAATATAAACAGAATATCGGAAGCGATAACTAAATTTTTTGAAGAACCAATAAAAAGAGGGTTTAAATAATCTGACAGAAATTTAAAAAAATAAAAAATTGAACCAATTAAACAGTACAAAATGAAAATTTTAAAATAAATCAATTATTTAAATTGGAAATTTTAAAAGGTCATTTCGATTATCTAAACGAGCCAATAAGAGCGATTAAGTTTTTTAATGGACCAATAATTTAAAAAATATTTAAACTGATGTCATAATTAAACTCGGTTGATATATATTAATGACCAATAAACGTGTTTATTGATCGTTTGAAAGATTTGAAGTAATTGCCGCTTATTGGTTAATTTGAAAATTTTGTTTTGTTTTTTTTTTACGGTAAAAACATGGCAGGAACGCCAAGGAGGTGGCAAATTCTCGACCCCGGAGAGTAAAATTCGAATTATGTTCGTTATGCCTCGAATTGTACAAGCAAATTTTTCTTCATCACGCTGACAATAGTGGTTAGTGAGTAAAGGCTCAGACCACCCGCACCGCTACTCGCTCCGAGCGAAACAGCTGCTTGTGACCTCAACTGCACTTACCCATCGTAACTCTTAGCGAATTTTCTCCTGCACCTTCACGATGTAAGATACTTTTATACATATGTATGCCTACTAGGGGTATACCTTTCCTCTTCTTGGGTGATCCCGTATACTAGCTAGTTGCAACATCCAGGCCCTCCTTCAACACAGAGAGCCGTCTATGCCTTTGGTATCCCTAGGGCACTTTTGCAATTTGTTTTTTTTTTGTGGAAGATATAAAGCTGAGGTTAGATGCGAAGGAAATGAGCTCATTTGTCAATGTATGAGAGAAGATCGGGTCATTAATGACTCAATTAAGCCCTGACAAAGCCAGGGCTCGGGGCTAGTGTTTGGTTTGTTAGCTACACCCACCTTTTTTTATGCCCTTCTATTGATTACGATAAGGTGGGTGGAGTTCCGTTCAGACTTTATTGTTTGTAACCTCCCCCCTATATAATGAATTTTTGAAGAAACGCAGCGAGCTATCACACAAGGAATTCGCGCTCTTTCAGGTGTCAAAATCCAATGGGGTTCCTTCTTATTTTTAGTTTCCTGATGCGACTTTTATTGGATTTGTTTATTGGTTGAGAGAAAAAAGACAACTTCCTCGAACAATGTTGCTGCGCTGCTACACTTGGGCGTTACCGATAACAGATGGTAGCTAGAAGGAAATAACAGAGAATGTTCTAAGAAACAATTCTAGTTTCCCCACAAAAACAATCGTTTGTTGCCTCAAAAAAGTAAGAGAGACGTCACATACCTGTCACAAACACGTAACAGAGCGTTTAAACTTAATTTTACTATTGGACAAAAGAAGATTATCGCTTCGTGTCCCGGCGTGGGTGCCCCATACCTTCTTTCGTTCATTTCGTGTTCACAGTTAATCGCTTGTCACCTGATCGAAAAGGAGTGCAAATGATCACGAGGCCCCGAATGTAATTTTGTAGCTCTAGTCCAAGCGGTGGGATGCCAATACAAGGGGTGGAGTGGTTCTTGGCACCTCGGAAGGAGGGGAAAATAGCAAGAGAGGGACTTATATGGTAAAGAACTCCGAATGGGGGGAATTCGCTTGGGCCCGCGTGGTGTGGGTTCTAGTCGGAGAAGAAACGCAGAAGCCGTTATATTAATGAGGCAGAAGATAAATTGCAGAAGTAGTACAGTTCGCTGGAATGCATGATCGAGAGCCCACGGCGTGGCTTAGGGTGGCGCATCGCCACCTGCTGTACTTCTCCGGTATCTCTCCGATGCTACTACAATAACAATTGATCTGTTGTGTCACGGTCAACTTTGAATGTCGAATGAGTTGCAGACGGGTGTAATCCCTTTCCGAATCAAAGCGAAGCTACAGACGAAGTAAAACACCTTCAGCTGGTTTATCCTCCCCGATCAGTGACCCTGCAGGGAGTAGAAGTGCCGCACCGTCACCTAAAAATGGCAGCGAGGTGTTTTAACTCCCCCAGGTCGCATTAATTGAAAAATCGTATTATACCAGACAATAAAACTTACCCCAGATAATAAAGGCCCCTGTAAATTTTGTTTAGTGTCTCAAAAGATGAGGGCCACCTATTGAACAGTCACGTGCGCTCTCCATGTAAGAAATTTGAGAAATATAGTGACAGAATGGCTATAAAGTATCATAATGTGAGAAAATATGTTCTGTAGGACTTATATTCGTGGGATCCGTTAGATGGGTTCTAACAGATGATTATAATTTTATCGAATTATACAAGGCCTGTGGGCGACAAAGCCTTCAGCTGGGCTCAACTTTATTTTTAAAACTCTTGCCAAAGTAAGAAGTCGATATCTATTCTAATTGTTTAGTTTTTTGAAAAAAAACCGTTAAACTGAGATCGTTTTTTTCCGATTTTAAATATTTAAATTATCCAATAAGAGGCAATTTTAGCGTCGGTGTCTCAAAATGTAACTTTCGAGTAGTTTGGAGATAATCATGTGACTTAAAAACAAGGTACGAAGCGCTCATTAGATTAATCAAGTGACCAATCGATTGGTTGGGACGTCACGTGAATAATGGATTAGTCACGATTTGACATTTTAATAATGGGTTGATCGTTTAATCCGTCTGCCAGAAATCAATGTTAATCATGTGACTAACCGGTTAACCATAAATTGTCTGATATGTGATCGTCGTGAGTCACAAATTATTAATTTTATAAGCGCACAATCATGTCTTTGTTAATGCTTAACAAAACCGGATAATTATAAAGTATTTTTATTTCGAAACATAAAAATTGTCCTCAATTAATCATTACAAACAGCTTATTGAGAGATTATTTGATGTATCTAACCATTATTTATTAATTTAAAGTTTTAAATTAAAAAATAACCGACTTAAAGGTTGTTTAATAAGAAACCATCTCTATTCGTTGATTTAAAAATTCAAATTTTAAAAGCTCGCTTCTATTGGATGATTTAAATATTCAAAATTGAGTAAAACGGTCCTTTTGTGACGTTATTTAAATTTAAAAATTATCGCATCCTATTGGATAAAATAGAAAACTGATGAATTTTGAAACTTGTCGTAATTTAAACTTGAAAATTGTCGTTTCTCATTCGCTAAACTAAACAATTAAAAAGTAATAATAATTGATTGAGAGCCTTAGAAAGAAAAACAAGCTTATTTTTGATTGGTTATTTATCTTTTTACAGGCGGAACGTTAACCTAGATGTCGAATGAACTGTAAAATGTTTTCAACGTCTCCTCGTCAATTCTTTTATAATTTAAACAGCAGAATTTACACTTTTCAACTGTAAAAAGTTTAAATACTATAATCAAATCTTATCCATCTACTTTTGAAGGCATTTATAAAGAGATTCGTCTATTTTTAGGTCGCAGGCCCGCCGACCCCGAATGACCTCCGACCTCAACATCACTGCCAGGTATCCGTGACGATTTCATTCTTATTCGTGGACGAGAACCAGTAACAGATGTTGTCGAACAAAGAAAACATTATTGTTAACAGTCGACCACCCTCTATTATGAAAAAAGCCAAGGCTTTTTGTAACAGAAGGGCAAATAATTGTCATTTCGGTTCAGTCGTGACTGCATAGGTGGTGGTGTTCCTCTCACTAAATCCTGTTAAGAAATTGTGCGGACAAGTAAATCCCTCTAACGGTCACGTGAGTCGAATTCCAAAAAAAATGCCAGGCTGTCAGCGAAAACTTCTCTAATTGGAGCAATCCTTACTACAGATAACAGGTCGAAAGGTCACCTGAAATCAAGAAAATGCTATCTTCAAATAAGCTCACTATCAAATTTATTACGAACGATTCCTTTTAAATTGTATCGGCTTGCTAATTTTATTTATTTTCGTTTTAAAAATTACAAAATCCAATCGGATGGCAATCTGTTAATTTAACATTTAAATTAGCCAATCGGACAATCGAAATGAATTACGTAGTTCGAATTTAAAATTTTAAACCAATAACGGTTGTATACGTTTTAATTACGTAACAATAATGCTAATTATTTGAATTTTTAAAAAGTTATAAACATTATAAAAATAAGTATCAATAGTAAACGCTTTATTACTTAACAAATTCAACAATTAAATGTGTAATTAATTATTCTAATATTCAAATTCACTAAAAGTATTAATATTTAAATATTTAAATCGACCAATACGAACCGATTGAGATTATTTGAATATTTAAATCACCAAATAAACGTCAATAATCGTTATTTGAATATTTAAATCAACCAATCAGATTATTTAAATACTTAATCATTAAAATAGCGACTTTATTATAAGATTTAAGAAAAAATAATTAAAAAACTGAAACAAATATGTACACAGATAAAACCGGTATGTTAATTTATGAATAACGACAACATAAATCTATGTTATACCTATTTTATAGCCTTTTATTATGAGGTGAACCTGAATTTCGATATCGTAGAAAAATAAAATCTAATTACTGTATTCCCATAAAGATATTAAGGAAAAAAACAAGGGGGTTGAGAAGTTGTTTCGTGTTGCTTCTGCATTGTGACAAGCCCTGAATTGATTGTTCCGTATTGACTTACTAATGAGAAACGGCACACACCTTAATAGTTGTAAGACCACCAACATACCAAAGCTTTTGTTCTGATTGGGTGTAGGGTAATTGTTACCTGAATTTAGAAAATACGATCCAGGAGTGGGGATACAAGTTTATGTTAATCTCTCCCAAATTATTAATTAACGCTAGCATCTTCTATGTTATATTAATTTATTAAGTAATATTGTTTATTAATGACGTCCCGGTTAAGTAATATTCGCCTCTCACTGACAAGTGTGTTTACATAATACGCTATAATTTACTTCGATTGGTTTATTTTAAGATAAAATATAATCTTAAAGGCTATAATTAACTCCTGCTGCATAATTCAATCATTTAATATTCGTTGATTGACTTTAATTGGTCGATTTAAACGTTTAAATTATTTAATCGGCCCTAATTGATGAATTTCCTTCTTTCTACTCTTTTATTGGTCAGTTTCGAATTTCAAATTATAAATGGTAATATCTGTTAGTAACTTCGAGAATATTAAAATAAAAAAAACTTTCAGAATGATAAAAAGTTTGATATAATTATAATAAAATAAACCAAATATTAATTTGAATTTTTAAAGTTTAAATATTCAAATCGACCAACCAGTTACGTCCTTTTACGGCATTATCCGTTCCTACTTGTGTTTTATATTTTAGCTTAAATATTAAATAAAATTTTTAAACGTTTCCTATAAAAGACACTGTTCCTGTGTCTTATAAATACTTCAAACTGGGTTTATCTTACGGGCCTTTCAGTACATCCTTATAATTTCCCAATTACAGTATGTGTTTGGTGTGTGGGTGTAATGATGTACAATAAGGATATCCGGTACTTAAAGTATTGAAACAATTTCCAGACACCTGCATCCCTTTATGTGTACGGTGAGATCGTCATCGTCAGCAACTGGAATAATTTTTTTTAAATTAAGTGTCCTATTTGAACGCTATCATTCCAGTTTCGGGCATTAACACAGGGCCAAATCTTTTCATGATTTGGTAAGAAGTTGACTTTCGTGATCTTTGCTACCAAATCATGGAGAATTTATGTTTATTCGTAAGAATATTAACGGAATATAAGGCTAGTAAGCATAATAATATAAAAACGCCCCTTAAATAAAGGGTTGTAGCTTTTCTAACAGAACATATAGCACATGAACGTACAATATTTGAAATTAAGTGATGCTGCTGATGCTTATCATGCATCAATATGTAACCAATCGTGCAGGAAATGTCGGAATTTTTCTCTAGTTTTGATCCTTATAGTCCGTTATATGTGATGAGAATATCACTATATCCCGATAATAATTTTATTACCCTGTTATTAACTCTATCATTATTAAAACATCACAAATGGCTCAACTTCTATAAAGTTATAACCGTTCAAATAACTTTTTAAGTACTGAATAACGTGATTGGCCAATTTAAAAAATCGAAATAACGAATTTTCTCACATCTCTCGCTCTTATTGGTTGATTTAAATCAGCGGTTCCAAACCTTTTTTGACCAGGGACCACTTTGATTTCATTGTTGTTAGCAGGGACCACAAGGTTTAAGAAAAATAAACTGTGCCAATCTAAAAATAAACTCTAATCAAAACTGTTAACATAAGTAATCGTTAAACGCAAGAGTAACATGCTTCAACGGTACTATTATAATAGAAAACATAACATTTTTAGTAAAAATTAAATTCAGTTTGTATCAATGAGGGAATAATAATTTAAAACGAATAAAAGTTTTAAATCTTTCGCAGACCATATTTTAGCTCTTGCGGACCACTGGTTGGGAACCGCTGATTTAAATACTCGAATAAATTAACATCAGCTTAATTCAGCTTGTTAATATCGAATGTTGATGCAAAATAAAATTCCTTAGGCGTGTTGGAGGGAGTTTTTCAAAATATGAGGGCCCTAAAACGGCAAACAAACTAGGACCACCCCAAAGACTAATTTTTGTCTACTCGTAATTAGGGGGCAATTTCTATTTACATAAAAATAGAAAGCTTCTAACATTCTCGAAACCAACAATCGAACTGACCTAGCCCTGAGGCTGTTTATCGATAGACCCGAAGGCTCATATGAAGGTTATGACCCTGGTAAGGCAATTAAAGCAAAACACCGGGCTCAAGAGGGCTACAACAGGTTATTGTTCTCTTCTTGAACCCGTTTTTATTGATTTCTGTCTGGACAGCTTTTTAGGGCCTCTTAATGCGCAAATTAGAGGGCAAAACAAGTGCGTCTTCTTATAAAACGAGGAGATTCTTAAGAAGGGTTAAATTCTATGACTCTAGTGTAAGTTGGAACCAGCTGAGGGCTAAGTAGACCTTGTAGACAGAAAAGGGACTTAGAAGGGATAAAACAGTTACAAAAGCCCTTACAATTTGTGAAATAAACCGTACCGATTTACAAAGTTCGCTCTATCCAATTCAGCTTGTCGTTGATGAAATCTGAAATATTTTAAATTTAAATAATCCAATCAGAGAAAGAGACAAAATCAAATTAGTGAATGAGATTAAAATTTATTGTGAAATGCACATTTTGGCAGCCAATTAGATTGGTTAAGAACATTTAAAATTATCCAATGAAAGGAAAAAAAAGTTCTGTTTTGGGAAAAATGTAAACAATACACTGGTTAAAGGGATTGTCTTCAACAGTTATAAGAAAATTTTCTCTTGTTTTCGACTGATAAGTCAGTTGATTATTAATTAATGAGTCATAAAGGTGCAGAAACGCGCGAGACGTCAACAGGAATGGCCCGAGGGGCCTTGTTTTTCTCATCTGCAATTATCCGATCACTTCTCTACTTCAGATCGTTCAACTTTGCAACACTGGCGTAAATTCGCTAGGGGGGATTTTTAGGCCCAAATAACATAAGGGTAACATCTAAGGGCCTTCTCTAAGATAAGTTTGTTTGAGCAACGCGTTAGTGCACGTTTGTAAGCTTTATAAATAGGCAGTCCAGGGGAATTAATATAAATAAAGATTAATTATACACGAGTATTGGATAGGAAAACACTTCAGAGGGAGTTTGGCACGTGGGTGTCAAAAAAGTGGGACCCGTAAGAAGCTTGAAAGGTTTCTAACAATTCTGTAATTGTTTCTAATGAAGGAGAAGTGTGGTGAACTGCACAAGTGAAAATCAAACAAGCAAAGCATTGTGGGAGGGGACTCAAGTGAACCGGATGACGCGAAAAAGTAAACAAAAACAAATGGCTGGAG
This sequence comes from Centruroides vittatus, assembly GCF_030686945.1. Lineage (NCBI taxonomy): Eukaryota > Metazoa > Arthropoda > Arachnida > Scorpiones > Buthidae > Centruroides > Centruroides vittatus. Next base: position 402,715 of record NW_027121033.1, read on the forward strand.
GACCGAACACGATTTTTACTAATTTCTTCTATCTTTTTTTTTAACGTCTCGACGTCGTCAATCTTGCGTAAACGATCAGGAAGGATAGCAAAGCACATACACGTCCTAGATCCACCCAAAAATTAATGCTGCAGCACTTTTCCGGCTCGTGACTAGGCGTCACTTTACTGTTTCGCGATGGGGCACCACCGCTGCGACACAGCTGAACGGAAAGGGCTAATCGCCACTATTCTATACTTCCTCTTGTAGAAGGGTGCCCCTGTTTGTTTTAACTTCCCCATGCGAAATAACGAGGTAAAAAAAAGAAACACCTGGGGAAGTAACCAAAACTGTAATCTGAAATACCCCAGCTGCAAACGTGGCATACAAACCCCTAATAAAATCTCCAATAACACAAGAAGTAGTTGGTAAAAGGGCAAATTCCATTCCCGAACAACCGAGCTTGAGTTTTTTTTTCTTCTCTTTAATCCCCCCCCACTCTTGCTCTTTGCTATGCCTCTCTAGAGCAGTCACGCTGTCTGCACGACCAGTTCGTCCCACAACTGGCACTTTTCCAGAACATGTGCACCACCTGTACTCGACGTGCACCTGCCCCGAAATTTACCGGCGATTTCGCTCCCAGTTATACAAAATGAACTCACCCATCCTGCCCATTTTTGGTAAAGAGATTAAATACCGAATTGCATATTCCTTACTACAAAAAAGGGGTAGAGCATTTCTCCTTCCTTTGTTACATATAAAAGAAGTATGCGAAGATAAAAATAATTCGTGAGAATTTATGAGGAAATTTATTATTATTTTTCCCCCTCCAGCATTCTATCGATGACAGAACTGATAAACTGTTTATTCCCCCCATTTTTTTTATAAAAGGCCTCACTTTTTGCTGTACACTCTTCAACAGAGACGATTTAAACCTGTTGTGTCTCTGCGCTAAAACGTATAAAAGGCCCTTCACCTTCATTAAATAATAATGGCAATACACAAACTGTCTTTGAGGGCCCTCATAACGTAAGGGCCTGCAGCTTGTTTCTCGGCTCTGCTCTTCAAACAATCTCTTTCTCGGGCCGACGAGTATTTAAAGTATAAACAACTGAAACCAAAATATTAGTCGTTTTTCCCTCGGGGGACTTCTCCTGATTTCACCCTACTAAACGATCCGTTAATGAATCTCTCGAAGGCCACTGGCGGCACGTTACTAAAGGCTTAAGGGTATATAAAAAGTAAAAGTATATGAGTACAGCGTTAAAACTTCTTGCATTTTTAAGGGGCCATCATAAAATTTCCTGTTGCTGCACGCGTTGTGTAACAGAAACCCATTTAAAGCACCATAAAGACTCAATTCATTCGTAGTACTCGTACACATAAATATAAAGTCTCTTTTACCTGTTGCGGGGCTTCAGGTGATCCATTGACTTACCAGGGCAACAGATTTAGTTGTCAAACGGGGCCTTCACGTTAGTTACATTATAAAGAGAATCACGAAGGGGATCTTTCATGCCAACCCCCCAGTAAATAAGGGGCAATCGGGGAACGTGTAGGAATTCGCACGTATGTGGAAGAAGAGCGGCAGATGTCATTTCATGTGACATTCTGGCTTCTGCACTTTCCCACGACAAGACAATGTGGGAACTACAACATATGGTCAGAAGAAGGGCCCGAGGGCATCTTGGCGACTCTTCCAACCGGCCTTGGAATACCTTTAATAACTTTTACAAAACTTCGCTTTAGGTATGTTCGTAAATATGGAGGAATTGTAAAGGTGAAGCGGGTGTTTCCGGAAGGGATATTTTTTTGAAGAAATGAAGAAATTAATTGAGAGGGTAAACAACATATGGCGAGCAGAGAAAGTCGTCTCTTCCTCTTCTAAATCAATTATTACTTAACCTAAAAAGATAAGAGTATATATAGATCAAGGTTGGAGGAAGCGACAGCACCTGCGAAGGCAATGAAGTTTTTCTTAGCCTATTGCATTCCTGAGAGACCTGAATCATGGTTTAACTTAAAAACCGCGAGCTGGAAAGAATTTCAGCTTGTCGAAGAATATGGAATAACTATAAATGTAAGTCATCATAAAAAGGCTTTAAAATTCACTACAAAGAAAGCCTATTTTACTGTGCTTCTATTATAGCCTGAAATTGCATCTTCAGACTCTTTCAGGATCCCACGAGATGATGTTTCAGGCCTTCAAACCCTGTGTCATTTCGATTAGCTCTAAATAATTAACACAGATTTCAATATTTGGGCCTTGCGTTTTTAAAATTTCAGGCTCAAATCTTCAGATTATAGACGTTAAGGCCTTAGTTAAAACAAATGAAAGGCCCTCAAAGAGATCCAGCATACAATTAAGGCTCAAGTACGCTACGTAATAATTATTCAAGGATCTTGGCTTCTTATAAGTTACGCCTTTCTTCCCGATTACGAAGTCGAAGGCTTAATTTAAATTATTATATATTACGGGTCTTAGGCCCGACATGCTTCACTCATCTTCTTTTCATGTTACTTCTTCGAGGAACTGAACAAACAGCTTCTCTTCAAAGTTGACAGTTTGAAGGACTAAGAGAGCCCTTTTCGAGAGGGCTTCTACCTTTGTTTTCAGAGGGTATTGATTTTTTGTGACGTCACCGGGTCAAAGTTCTACTTTTGAAGACATTTTGAAGGGCCGAAGTGAGTCACGTAACTTTTTAATTGGCGTTTATCAATTCCTATGACGGACGTGTAGAGGCGTTGTCTCTTGCCCTCTTATCTCCAGGGAAAGTGGCAGATGCCCTTTTTTTTATCTTTCCTTAAATATCTCGGATTAAACCTGACATATTTTTAATTAAGGGGCTCAATCGCGTCTAAATTAATTAAGGGGTACCAGAATTATGGGCCTTTCACCCAAGTAATTTTATGCAAGGGCAGCTTTACGAAACCGAAACAATTTCTATGATAAGAGGCGTAGATGTTGTTAAAAGGCCCAATTATTTCTCTCTAGAATGGAATTTCATACATTCCAAGATGTAAAAATAATCTATAACGCTGGGGCCTTTAAGGGTTAGATTTCGTAACAATAAAGTAATCATGTAAATTTTCAAACTACCTCTCACGTTTTTTAATGTTTTCTTTAAAAATTAATTTTTACCCCCCTTGTGTTCCAACATCCCTATCGCCCCTTGCCTTCTAGAGCTCCTTTGAATCTTCTAGCGCCCTCAAGGAAGCGGTAGCGCCCATCACTGGTCCAGACTCAAGGTAAATTGTCAAAATGGTAACACTAGCAGGAAGGAAAAACACACACAGAAAATTCTCATAAAAGGCCCTATTTATTAATTGACAAAGGTGTTTAGTTCTAGAATAATTTAACCAGGTGTAGCTCCCGAGGGCTTCGTCATTAGTGTAAATACATCAATGATATTCACACGGAGATCAACTTGCCCTTGACGACCAGATGACAGCCCTCGGGTGACAATTTTTTAAACTCGTAAACTAAGTGATTACTGTGTTATTTTTTTAAACCCCGAAAATACCACAAAGTAGGTTTTTGTTACTTGAAAAATGTTCGACCCTCCCTTTTTGTCTTGGTGTTTTTTTCTCGGACTCGATTGAATATTTCTTACAGGTGCTGCCATGTTAATAAAAGGGCTTTTAAGAATGTATCTGATTTTTTAAGTCGTTGTCCTACGGTCTTCGCTTCTACAGGTGTGTCTCTACTCTTCGCACACCTGCCAGGTGCGATAGTGTACAGGTAGATAGGGCTTTGATATGAGGGTCACGTCCGTGTCGTCTCGGCTTGTGTTTGGTCAGGGTCCTTGGCAGTACGAGCGGATTCCAGCAGAATTCGGGGACTTGACCTCACTCGGGTCGGGCCCTTTACATATATTAATAAAGAAAAAAAAACAAAAGTACTCAACGCCGAAATAGTTTTCCTCTTAAGTAGATTCTAACTTCGGTGGGGGCCCTTTCGGAGCTTTAAAGGCCCCAGTGGCATCATTTGCATATAAAATGCATTATCGTGTTCGGTATAAATGGCTTGACGGAAAGATCATGGCGATTGTTCACATCAGCAATTTTTTCCTTATCATTATTTGTTAGGAAGGACAGGAAATGACGATTATCGAGATGCTATCTCAATTGCGATTTTCGTTTCTGACGTCACGTCTTTACCCGACTTTCGGTCGTTAGGGGACAAGTGAAATAATAAAGACAAGTGATGACGTCACGCTATTTATATTTATGAACGTGAGAAGGTTGAGTGACGAAGAGCCCGTTATTACGGGTGGGAATAAGGAAGATAATTCTGGGAGGAGTCGCGCGAAGAGGTTCTGTTTTGGGGCGCTTCCTTTCTATTTTTATTGTCCTGACAGATACGGAAGTTTATCACGTGTCGGCCGAACCTCCCGGATGAATTTAGGTACGCGATATTCTTACGATTTTATGGTGGAGGACCACCTGAAGCGCTTGAAACTCCCTTCTTGTCGACTACCTCGTTGCTCTTAAATTAACATATGTTGCCTGCATCGCTACACAAACATTAACTAATATGTGTTACCCTGTGTAATTGGTTAAACATGACCGCATTTAAGTCCACGTAACGTTATAAATCTGTGGTTACCACTCGAAACTAAGGCTTCATCGCGTGCTGAATTTCGTAATAATTATGTGCATATTTTAAAAACTTTGTGTAAGTGAAATTTTCATGGTAGGTGCCTGGCATTGTGCGTAAGCTAGAGCTTAGGACCTGGCATTTTTACGCCTTTATTCTTTAGTGGGAGCCTGTTTCGTCACAGTCAAGGGCCTGTTATGTGCTTGTTATGCCTACAGTTCATGGCCTGTTACGTTAAGATTAGGGCTTGTTATGCTACATTCAAAGGTCTGTTACGTTACAGTTTAAGGCCATTACAATGCTTGTATAAACTTTAGTTTTGGAGAAATTTGCGGTTTTAACATACAAACGGATCTTCAGAGTACAACACGTAGATAGATAATTTCAAAAAAAAAAGTTATTTTTATTGCAAAGTAACAAAGCATGCGAGTAACAAAGAGAAGTTTGTATAATTTCGAGGGTCAAACACCGAATTAAAGGGCATTAATCTATCTACGCCCAGCATCATAGGAAGGAGATTAAGTAGAATTGATTCATGATCTACCATTGTACGTGATACCAAATTTAGATTTCAGATAAATTTCAAGTTCCTTCGCGATCGAAAAACAGATCCGAAACTATCGGAGCTGAAATCGAGAGAAATCCATCCTTAAAAAGACTCCACCCCAAGGAAATGCAGTGACATACTGCACTTACCTGCCCATGTAACATCCAATTATCCCTCGAAAGGACCTCAAATGGTATTTATGAGGTTTCAACCAAAGGGGCGATTAGAGGGCTATTAAAGTACATTCTGCATTTCGCCACTCATTAATATCCCCCTTTTTTTATGGCCTTCGTATCTACTGAGAAGAGTACGTCACGTTTCTCCGAAACTGGCTTCAACCCTTTCGAGGCCGTAATGAAAAAATTCCGACCCCTCAATCTCGGCTGCGCCCCAAAAGATGGAGGAACGAATTACACCACTCGTTTTCTTCCAAAAAAAAAAAAAATTAAAAAAGTAAAATAAAATACGTATGCGAAAGGTGAGACAACCCACTCGACCCCACACCATTGAAGGCCAACGATATTCGCATATATATTACACTTTGGCTCCGATATGTAGGGATTAATGTGGAAGAGCCGGAGCGAGGTACCACCTGTCAGACCCACGACAGTGAGTCACTGTCTTCTAACAAATGACTTTTGCACCCTCTAATCTTGTTATTTTCGCCGGATATTGCAACTCGAGCTCATAAAACTTGACAGACCTTAGTTATAATTCAGGATTAATTGAAAACAATTGTTTTAGAGGGACTCGAGGGTTGGGTCGAGTTTTTATTCTGGAAGGGGCGATTTTACGGACACGCTAACAGAACGATTGTCGAGAGTTTGTTTTGTCCCCTCTCCACGAATTTGGAGGCTTAATTGGCCCTATTATTTGCTCTGATTTGAGCCTTCGATAGGCTGTTACTGCATATGATTTATAGACCATCTCATTGCAACGGGCAGTAATTTGACAAAGGGGTGACTTTTTGCTTATTAAGTGATGCAAAGGGGTCTTCCATACCTATCATACACCTAAGTGATTGCTCTAAAGTTTTGCATAAATTTTAAAAAAGTATTTCTAGGTTTGCATACTGTAGACATCCAACGATATAAAGAAGTGCACAAGTTGCAATCGATGCTGATAAGAACATGTGCCAAACTCCATATTTGCCTTTAACAGTGGGTCGAGTGTATTTTAAACATTAACAGGACTGCACAACTTCTAACTAAGACATTTTGACCAGTTTATAAAGTAACCGAACCCTTGACCATCTGTTTATCATTTGTCAATCTGTAAGCGATGCTCGACATAAGACGAACACACACGAGTTGAACTTTGGCATTTGGGTACAGTCGATTTTCTTTTCGCGCCAACAGGTGTTTTTTAAGGTGGCCGATTTCACACGGATTTCTCTTTCAACTGAAACTGAACCATTCTCCCGCCATTTAAAGCGCTCTCGATGGCAGAAATTCAAGAATGCCCTCCCGTAATGCTTCTGAGTATCTCCCATCTTGTAACTTTTTCAACCTAAGTTTGGCGCTCTTCTTACACGAGCCTTTTGCAGATCGTGCCGCCATCTGGTGTGGGAAATGCTAAACTCGCGTGCAAGCCCTTCGTATTATCAATACGAAAGTACAGGGTTGCAAATCGTGTCCTTGCCCTCTCTCGGTTCGTTTAATTAATATTCGTCTTTCGTGATTTGAAAGGTGCAGGTGATGAAAACAGGTGCTCATGCTAATTTTATCTCCTCCACCCTCTCTTGTTTGAATAAAGGTGTTAACAATAGAGGTTAACCCGAGTTAACACCTAAAGCGCCGAATTGCGGATTGCTGAAAGTGCTAATTAGTGATAGCGCGATCCTGAGGTCACGAAACGTTTTCAAATTATCCTGAACAATTACACAAACCAAGATAGGGTGTAAAAATTCCTTATTATTCTTGTAACGAAAATAACTTTACAAAATTTATTTTTCCGGTTTTAATTGGATAACAATGGAAGATCCAACACATTCCATATGCGTACATGATGTTAAAAGGGAATTTAATCACACAAATCTCAGTACAGCGGCCACCGATGGAAATATCAAAAATATGGCGGTTATTGCAGGCTCGACTGTATTTCTTCCCACCATTTTTAATTTAGAAAATGTTTTGAAGAAATTACTAATCACTTCAAATCTATAGATTTTGGCCATCATCATCATCATAAAACGTAACTGTTACGCCATTGAATTTTCAAGTGTGTCTAGTGGGGACTTCTCATTTACTACTTTGGTGCAATAACAGATAATTTCACTTTAAAATCGTAGCGTAACGGCGTAACAGTGTCGTAACTCTGCTCGATATTTACTATGCAGGTCATGAAGTGTCTGGTTAAGACACTGATTCATCGATTAGTAAACATGTCTTCATTGTTCTTTTACTAGCGGTTAATTTGCATAAGTGATGCTGACAAATTTACGCTTTGTTTTGACGATGACTAGGAAACACTTCTGGGAAAGACTGAATAAACATGTTTAACAGACTGAGGTAACTTCCCGAACGGGCATTCCATAATTTGCATAGCATTAAAACAAGATATACGTTGCATTTTGGGGTTTGTAAGGTGGTTCGTCCTTTGGGAGTTTTAAAATTAAGGGGGGGTTCCCTTTAAAATCACGTTTATGCAGAAGAAACAAGAAATTAAAAACAAAACTTCATCTGATTTGAATGAGGAAACAAGACAAAGGCTTTGTTCTTTGTATCCATTCAAAAAATTTAATGGTTCCTATCAAACACTTACAAATGACAATTACTGATATAAATATTCAAATAAGACAAAATGGCACACACATTTACTTTAAAATAAGTTCTGTATGTCATTTTTCATTTTCTTGAATCTCTGAGAAGGAAGGAAATGATTATTGATGACACCCATCAAGGACTTTGTGAATAAATATTTAAATTCTGAACAGGTCCTATTTGTTTCGCTTCTTTGCTACAGTTAAACAATGATAAATTCAAAATAACACAGTTCTTTTAGTTTTGCTGCAGGAATTCCCAGTGTTTACTGTAGAACTTGTTTTGGATTTATGGGAAAAGGCAATGCAATTACATGGGCAATCTTCCAAGATCTCGGAAGATTTCCATTTTAAGGAAAATCAGCTCCTTTCCGGTGTTAGACACATTAGATAAAACGCCATGCAGCTAACTTATTGGTGAGAGACAAACCTACAATAGTACCAGCTCTTCAGTGATTTGGTCAGATGGCTACGGCAATAAGATGTTAGCCTATCACACTGGAAATCTGGGCCAATCAAAAAATCCAAGGAATCTTTGGAGGGTGATCCCAAGTATTGGGTCCCTTCCCTCACCACCCAGCTGCTCTGTTGTAGGCTTGGCCAAACCCACAATGGGCACAGAAAGTAAAAAAAAAATAAAAGTTGGTTTATCCATTTGGCCACTAGTGGACATCTTCAGTTTTTGCAATTGGTTCGGTTTGATGGAATATGGCAATGTAACATCTATGCAATTTGCCTAGGTGTTGCATTGCTTCTAGGACTTTCTATGGGAAACTGGCTTTTATTTAGATGTTAGGCGAGTGAAAACCCTGGAAAACTCCATATGACAAGTCTACTGAGGAGGCATGAATACACAACCAGGGTTCAGTGGTATGAATACTGGTAAGTTTACCACTAGGCCACTTTGCAACTGAAAAACTTTTAACTTACAGTTCAAACTCCTTTATGGGAATAAACAGTCAGGTTAAATATAATTATTGAATTTTTATTCTTGTTGCCAAGAGAACAAAGAGCTTAATTTTATACAGTACACCTTGCTCTACAATGGCGTAAATTTTGTTACAAAATTTTCTGTTACAAAGATATTGTTGCCTATCTCTGAGCTGGGTTTTAATGTTTCATGTATGTCGCCAACATTAATTTGTTCTCATTTTTTGCAGATATGAAAAAAAAACCACATCTTTATGTAATCAAATCAAATATCTGTGTGTTTTACTACTTAGAACCTTACGGATAAATTAGCACATGAAACTTTTACATCTATTCCATTTAATTCCCCAATTGTAATATGTTGCTTGTTTAAATTAATTTTCTGACTATATCTACCGTCACAAGACTCACGTTTGAATCTGAATCCGAGCTTCAGTTTCCCTCCTTCATCTATCCAGACTGACTATCAATACATGAGTGCATGATGAACACTTAAGGTTTGTTGGAATTGTCCACATGTTATGTTGCCAAATGTGCATTATGCCAATGGGTGCCTCTTGGGAGGATTGTACAAAAAACTGGCACCTATTTAGCTGTTACAAAGGTGAAGAAAACCCAGAAAACTCTACATGGCCAGCCTGTTGGCAGAGAACCCATGACCATCAGCATTCTGTGGTTTTATTCACTTGGCAATTGGCAAATGCCTTAATTTAATAAACTGTTAGACTTTAATTTGTCAAAATATTTTGCAGCTCATTGTACAAGTTCCCCGAATCCTGCCATTTCAAACCTTGTAGCAAATTACTTCTTCATCCTACTAATACTGAACTTCTACATATTGAGTAATTTTAATTAAAACTTTATAATATATTCATTTTAATAAGTTTTATTTGAAATTTTAATATATCTTTATGTTACAACATTCAATTTTACAAGCAATTTGATACCAAGTCTTTAAAACAAAAGAAAAACACAATACAAAATATTAATATGTTGGCTTTTCCTTCTGTATGGGAAGCAAATGGAATCTCCGCTTTATAATGAGTCTGTGTTTGCTATATTTGTCTTCTGGAGAAAATCTGGCTGCAAATCAAAACTGGTGTCACAAAAAGCTACAAATAAATTTAAAAGTGAAAATATCTTACCAGGATGAGCCGATACAGTCGGTTTACCCTCCGGATCCGTATCCTGAAAAATAATCGAAGTGATAGTATAGCAGAGATGTAAGTTAACTTCTATATTTTAGACACAGTCAGACCAGTTTATCCATATCAAACAAGACCGAATCCAACTTGGATTAACCAAAATCAGTAGAGTACTAGAATTAAAGTATAAAATTCTGTACCAAAAAAACCTTTTAATAATTGAAAATAAACTTACATCCTTTATTGACTTGAAAACAACATTAAAATCACTCAATACATTCAAATGGTATCTTCATCCTTATAATTTCACATTTGTAAGGATAAATGATGTTTCATAAAGATTTCTTTTTCATCTCTGTTTTGTAGACACTAAAAAAGCCTTTTACTCAGGCCCACAATGGGCCCGATTCTATCCCAAGTCTCCAGAGCAGTAGGGATAACTGTTGCAGCCACCCAACTATCAAATGTTTATCATCAAAGAATTGCAATGAGAAAAATTTGATCATCCATTATAAACTACTTATTTATTTTACTCCTGTTTGATACGTGAATGAGATTCTACTAGTTGTTACACAGATGTTCCGTTCCAAGCGTAAATCTGTTCATTATATAAGATTTAATGATATAAAAATAATAGCCAAAACCCAGTTTAATCAACCACAATTTAAATTGTCCGATTTTGGCTGTATTTACCAGAAATTAGCATAAAGGAATCCTAGCTGGGAGTTGCAATTTTAGTGAAAACAATAACAAAGTGCTATTTAACAGACCTCAGACTGTTTTGGAAATTTTAGAGTTAACTAGAATTTAAATTTGATTGTATATGCAAGCTTTATGAGCCAAATATGGTGATTTTTTAAATGAACAGAGATGATTCTAGTATATAAAGATAATATATAAGTATGTAATTCGCTTCTGCCAGTAAATGTAGGTGGCGCATGAGTCAACAAAAATGGCTGCGTGCTTGACAATGTACGAGAGTTACTTGTGTGTTGTCTTTTTAATAACTTTTCTCTCTGTAGTCAAAACGTTCTATTCGCATTTGTATCCGACATTAATCCTAGTTGATTTCATAGTTGTTTAAGTCACGATGATTACACTTTGTGACATTTTAGAATATGTGGCTGATCGAAAAAGATGTCTTACAGAAGGAGAGGAAATACCAAAACTGATAACTTCACATCTATCCAGCTCTTTCTCAGCAAACAATTCACTTCAGTTTCACCACAGCTAATTTTGCTGAGCTTAAAATTCTTTTATACAAATGTTTTCACTCTATCTAATACAGGCCATCGTCAGGTTTAATATTATAAATGTTCCAAAATGGAACGCACCGTTTTCAAATATTTTACATATTTAAAATTCAAAAACATAATTTAACTTTAAAATAAATTTAAAGCAGTATGTATATTAAATAAATAAACAAATAAAACATAGAAAACAAAGCTAACAAGGGAACTGTCGGAGTGTCATCTAATAGATTTTAATAAAATTTAGTTAATAATTACGTTAAAAGTATACAAACTCTATGACAAATTTTTAGTATTCACTAAAAGTGTTAATCAGAGTTATTAGCAATCAAATGTCGTACTATTTTATAGTGGTTTAACACAAATATGCAAATTTTTAGAAGTGAAAGGGTCGCGGAGGAAGACGGCGATATTACATTTAGAATAAATGCTGGAATTTTCGGAAATGGGAGAAGAATTAATAAAATTTAGTTTAATTACGTTAAAAGTATACAAACTCTATATCAAATTTGTAATGTTTACTAAAAGTGTTAACACGAATATGCAAATTTTTAGTAGTGAAACGGTCGCGGAGGAAGACGGCGCTATTACATTTACGAATGAATTCTAGTTTTCGAAAATGGGAGAATTAAATGTAAATATTCAAAACATTATAGCAGAATTTAAACGTTTATGTGATAATGTTTGGCCTACAGAAAATATTTGTAGGCCTAATATTTCAGACGTTGATAAACAGGTAGCCAAACTGCTTTTTAATGCATTTAGCGATATTTTAAGTAGTTATGTAAGTAGAGATGACGAAGAGTTTTGTCAGATGGAAAATAATAATTTGATTATAGATAGGCCTATTTCAGATAATAAAATAACACGTCTGCTTCTAGAGAAAGAAATTGATAACGCAGACACTGACTGCGAATCAGGATATTCAGATGATGAAAAATTCGATAAGAATATAATCTCAACAAAACGAAAAGAAGAAATTCTTAACTTGCATAAGAAACACCCAAAATGGAAATTACACACATTACAGCGGAAAGGAGCTAAAGAATTAAAACGTTTTAGTGATTTATATAAATGGGAAAAACAATTTAAATCTCGAAAGCATAGAATTGAAACGTTAAAAATCATTAAAGAACATACTAAACAAATGTTTGACGAAGCTCGAGGCAGCTATAAAATTGTTAAAGGAAATCAATTAAAAATATGGGCATTACAGAAATTTCTTCAACTGAATAGTTCAATTAAATTTACAGCTAGTGATTCTTGGGTTGCAAAATTTAAAAAAGAATATAGATTAGTATCTCGAAAGATTACAAAACTTGTAAATAAAACAGAAATAGTGAACGAAAAGGATATTTTAGTAAAAGCTGCGCAATTTCAAACAACAGTAAAAAATTTATTGCCATCTTATTCGCGTAACTTCATATTCAATACGGATCAGTGTGGTTTTTCATACGAAATGATTTCACCAAGAACACTTTCATATAAAGGAGAAAAAAACACTATTGGATTTGCACATTCTCCAAGTAATAAAGTTACGCATTCCTACACTGTTCAATATTTAGTTAATGCTAACGGACAAGTTGTAGGTAATGTATTTATTTGCTTACAAGAGGCTCATGGAACCTTTGGACCTAGAGTTCAAGCATCGCTGTTCAATGCCCCAAACGTAACTGTTACAGCTAGCTCATCTGGCAAATTATCTACAGCAATTATTACAAACTATGTAAAAGACGTATTATCTCCAAATATAACAGAAAACTCTTTATTAATAATTGACTCGTGGAGTGGACAAACAAATATTAATATTTATAATACAGTATTTCAAACATCTACAAATCAAAATTCATGCGAAATATTAATTATTCCACCAAAGTGTACGTCTATATGCCAACCTTTAGATGTCGGATTTCATAGACAATTAAAACTTTTAGCTAAAGAAATTTTAAATGCTATACAATTATTCTGTAATGATTCTTCGATGAAATTGTTTTAAACAACTAGAAATGGCATTATAAAATTACATTCGATTCTTCATCATCAATTATCTGCGCCAATATTTAATAATTTGATTAAACATGCACGGTTCGCTTCTGGACTCATAAATGAAAAGTGTCAATTCTTAAATGTAAAACAAGTTTGTTTTTCTTTTTTAAACACTGACAGTTTAAATTGTGTCGAGAGTAATTGCGAAAATCTTCGATTTGTTAAATGTGCACGATGCCAACAGATTCTTTGTTTATTTTGCTTTGTTGAAAAATATCATGTAAATAGTTGCCCATCTAATAATTTGTGAATATAATAACTTTTAAATATATCTATTAAAATGTATTTATTTATTACGTTTCGATTGTTTTTTTTATATTTATTCTATCAATACTTTTATATTAAATGTCATTGTTAAACTAGTATATATATCTAATCTTTTATAATATTTATTTTAGTTTCCTTATTGAGTTTCCTATTTGAGTTATTCCTTCTTCTACTCTGTAAATGTAATACAGTGATACCTCTGTTTTCGTAGTGTTTAATACTAAAAAAAATTAAGAAATTAATATAAAATGAGTATAAAAAACTAATACAATGGTCTCCGAAACAGAATCGCCATCTAACTGTTTTTGATTGATCGAAATTAATAATAACTGTTCGGCCTCTTCAATTGTTTGCGGTCTCCGTTTCATTAGCACATTTACACCTTTTGCTACATTAGCCTCCGTTTTGCTTCCTTTTTCGCCACAACGAAACTTATCGTGGATGCCGACTTCCCGTACAGTACATGCGACCGATTTCAGCAATCTTAATGCCGGTCACGTATTTTTTAATGATTTCCTTCAACTCGATCGTGTTCCTGGCCTTGTTTGAAAGGCTATTGGCTCTGGAAACTTTCTTTGGTCCCACGATGGAACTAAAAAGAATGGAAGCAATGGAATTGTTTGGCTAGACGCGCGGAGTAATGCTCATACAGCAAGAAACACCGCCACGATGACTTGTGAGCAGAAAAATGCGTGGGTCGCTCTTTGTTTTCGCAAAATTAGCAACGAGATCATGTGGCACTCCGACGAAATCCGAGGCAAATTTTTTGCAAAAAATGACGAAAACCAAAGTCAACAAAAATCGAGATATTACTGTATCTTCCTCCGCGACCCTTTCACTACTAAAAATTTTCATAATTGTGTTAAACTACTATAAAATAGTACGTCATTTGATTGCTATTAATCCCGATTAACACTTTTAGTAAACATTACAAATTTGATATAGAGTTTGTATACTTTTAACGTAATTATTAACTAAATTTTATTAAAATCTATTAGATGACACTCCGACAGTTCCCTTGTAAGTAGAAAGACATGATTTAAGGGTTTTTAAGTGCCATTCTTTTTTCTATTATATATTTCCACACTGTTGGAAGCGCATTAGCATCCATAGCATTTAGGCAACGGTTTTTCATTTTACTTTTATAAATTCCCACCTTTTCCATCTCCAACGCAATGGATGGAGAGTGCACCGTTTAAATGACTTTAGCCTCTTCCCATTTTACAATCGCTCCTTCAGTCTGTGCCATAATTGCTAATAGTGTTGTGTCCTTTGTCAAAATTGTATGTGTGTTCTCGCAGACGTACCGCCAGGTTTCTTCTAGTCACACCCATATAATCTTTTTCGATTCCTAACTGTTGATTTTCAAATGGAATTTTATATACCCCAGCTTTACCTTCCTTTTTTACGCTGTCTTTATCTGTTCCGTAGCAAGCTACAGATATTAGGTGCTCTTTTATAGATCATTCTCAATTTTTATAAGAAAAAGAGCATTTGATACAACGTTGACAAACGACACAACAACACAATATTATCAATTATAGCACAGACTGAAGGAACGATTGTAAAATGGGAAGAGACTAAAGTCATTTAAACGGTGCTCTCTCCATCCATTGCGTTGGAGATGGAAAAGGTGGAAATTTATAAAAGTAAAATGAAAAACCGTTGCCTAAATGCTATGGATGCTAATGTGCTTCCAACAGTGTGGAAATATATAATAGAAAAAAGAATGGCACTTAAAAACCCTTAAATCATTTCTTTCGACTTAGCTTTGTTTTCTGTTTTATTTGTTTATTTATTTATTTAATATACACACTTCTTTCTATTTATTTTATTATTTTTTTGAATTTTAAATATGTAAAATATTCGAAAATGGTACGTTTCATTTTGAAACATTTATAATATTAAACCTGACGATGGCCTATACTAGATAGGGTAAACACTTTCTATTCTAACAAACTACTTTATACCCGTAGCAGCCGCCATTACGTAGTTCGCGCTAATACCGCTAGGTGTCAGATCTATCGTTGGCACAAGCCAAGGTCTGTACAAGGTCAGGACACGCGTGACCTACTTCTTGAGCTGCCATTTTGGGGTATTTTGAGTCGCATGTTTTAAGCAAACTTGTACGAGCAGTCAGTTTTAAACGACATTAATTAAACTAAAATTGCATAAATCCAGTGATTTCCTAGTCAAAATTATAATAATAATTTCGGATGATTATGCAACCCCAATTTTATGCAACTTTTCGATCAAATAGTTTAAAAGAAACAATCATCCACATCATTTGCTGTCGTGAATGAAACTAATTAAATAGGTGCTAAAACTGATGCAATTACATATATAAGCACTTCGTAAAGTAATGCAATAACGTAAGTTATCCAAAATTTTATTTTAAAGCATTTACCAATACAATATTAATGCATTAAAAAATAAATACTGGACTAACGTTTAATTAATGAACATTTTTTACTTTACAAAGGCTTAAACGTCATATTTTCCTAATTACATAAAATCTAATCAAAAAGGATAATATTAAACACAATTTGATGATATTTTTAACAGAGCTTATCTGAGATATAACTTCTTTCTCTGTAAACACACAAGATACAAATGTAATAAAACACCATTTTCAGAAGTCAGCAGAATTACGCATAAATGAGCTTTTGCTTCCATACAGTTTTTTTTACATTCAAAGTACTGTTCATATCTCTGGCAAAAATATGTAATCTCACTGACAGAAAAGTTGAGATTAACAGTTCAAACTGAGATTCTTCGAAATGAAGCTGAACAACAAATAATTTAATGTGAGCTCACGTATACATCTATAAAGCTATAAAGACAGTACCTATAGAAAAATACATAATATACACTATCCTCACATAGTTTAGAATGTTCAGTTGGCTGCCACTTATCCCGTCTGCAGTTCTGCACCCATTTCGCTTTCCTCTGCTTATCTGCAGGAAATCTAAACAATCGAAGGTCGGTAGACTTACTTTTACAATTAGGTGCCACAGAATAACCCATCGTTTAACGTTTTGAGTATGTATATACGTAATAATAGTCGACTTACGCAGGAACCACGTGTGGTGATCTCTATTGATATGCCCCAACATGGCCACTGCCGCATAGAATCACGGGAGCGTGTCCTGACCTTCTTATACAGACCTTGGCACAAGCGAATATAGTAATGTATAAATACTTCATAATAGAATGGGAAAGTCACTTTCTCTAAGGATCTGGGTCCTATTCAATATCAAACATGGTGGCCAAGTGATGATACAGCCTGCTCACAACTCGTGGCCATCTCCATATAAAAGTACTGTTTGGAAGCTAGTACTTATTACAAACTCGTCAGACACTTAAATAGTAAAACTACATATGTAATAATAGTAAGTAGTGTTTGAAAGTATAGGTTGTAGGTAAGAGTAAAGGGTTGTCTGTAGGTTGTATTAGTGGACCTCACAATAGAATAGCGCATCTTGACGAACAGATACACATACGTCCATTAAACAAAAACACCACGCTCGCATACATTTAATCAATTTAAATGAACAAAAAAAAAAAAAACATGAAACAACTAAACTTACTTTAAGCGTGTAAATGCGATCTCCACTTTCATTTAAATAATATTTTAAATACATTTTTAACGTGCAAATACAACTACGTAATTATCCCAGAATAATAATAAACACCCTCTAGTGGCAGAAATAGTTCTTACATCGTACAAAAATATTGATCTATATTTTAAATTAAGTATTTATTTTATTTCATTAATATTTAAAAAAAATTTAAATAATGTTAGTCGAAATTAATAAATAATAAATTTTTAAATACGTAAACAATTACGTACAATACATAAGTGTTGTATTGTATACAGGTATACCTCGCCTTACGTCGGTAATTGGTTCCAGGAGAGGCGTCATAAGTAGAATTTACTTATGTAGTTGACGTAAATCGAAATTACGGTGGAAAACGCTAATAATGAGTACTTAAAGACTGCTCAATAAAATGACAACACAGAAACACAAATGTTTTCATGTTTCGTTCTCTAGGATTTAAGATGATTATATTAACATTTACTGTAAATGTACAGTACATATTTTAATATGATTTTATGTGCTTTCAACGCTTTTCTAGTGATATTACCACTTCAATATTTGTGGTGGACGGATGTAAAGTCGAATAAAATGACTTAAACTTGATTTTTATTTTACCATATACAGGTAACCCCCGTATAACACGGTACTTCTATAGCACTGATTCGCTCAAACAGGGCTCGAGAATTGGGAAAATCCCCGTATAACACGGTGCTTTTATAACACGGTTTGGGAATTAAAACCCTCGTACAACATGAAATGTAATAAAAACTGTTACTAATTGATGATACTCATGCTGAGATCATCATATAGGATGAATAATCCTCTGGTAAAATAATAAATAGGCATTTTACCCATGAAAAAAATCTACTATATAATGCTGAAAAACCGGATTCTATTAACGTATGCCAAAAACGGCCACTAAAAGCGCTCCTAGCAAGTATTTAAATTAACAATATAAATTATTTTATATTTTTACAGCATAATATTCAGTATATTGTTATTTTTATTTGTAATTTTGTGTTTGCCTTTCGACTTGTGAATAACAAATCCGATTTAAAAGATTTAACAGCATGTTTTTTAATTCTTGGAACCTAACCCCCCTTTTCGCACTAGTTCTTTGTTTCGTATAACACGGCAATTTTTTGGAACATAACTCCCGTGTTATACGGGGGTTACCTGTACTTTTTTGACAAACGACGTAACTCGAGGTAAAACCTGTAGTATATTCGATCAATTAATTCCGTACGTTCGCCATCTTGACACGGTTTCTCTTTAATTTCGCTTATTTTTTTGGCGAATTTATCTAAAATTGAACCACCTAATATTATATATTTTGCTTCGTAATTTAAATATCCATTTACTTTGCAAAAATCAAACCCGAATCTTACGCGGCGATATACAATGATGCTCGATAAAACGTCACCACTTTCATTGTTAATATTTATCCATATTTCTGAATTACTGAGAACTGTTATTATAGTAGTATGATATAAAAGTTGTTTGAAGGGCCTTCGAGAAGAAAAGCAGGGGATTTTTTTTTTTGTCGGGCGCAGAGAAAACTTGGAGGCCCTTAGTGATTCTTACTCATATAAATTAATGTTAATTTACTAATAGAAAAATAAAATCTTTAAGACTGACTTTTAAAAATAAAAGAACATTCTGTAAGTTTAACTTGTTGAAATAACAAAGGACCAAAAAGGCCTTTCGATGGGCTTGGGTCCCACAGCTCTCAACTAACGGCTAGATAGGAAACCTGCTGCTTTGGGAGCACAGGATTGAGAAACCTAAAGAATCTTTCGGGGTGGTCCATATGTCATACCAAATCCCTCATCACAGGCCTAGCTGAGGCTTGCTAAAAAAAAATCTCTTAGTGCCACAAGAGAGAGACATGAGAGGACGATTTGATATATTCTAAATATATTAATGGTACTTGGGGAACTTGTTGGCAAAACATATAAAAATGGCAAAAAAGTTCAGGATCATCCA
This sequence comes from Centruroides vittatus, assembly GCF_030686945.1. NCBI lineage: Eukaryota > Metazoa > Arthropoda > Arachnida > Scorpiones > Buthidae > Centruroides > Centruroides vittatus. Next base: position 421,828 of record NW_027121033.1, read on the forward strand.
TTAATTGTAACATCCATTACATGTAATTTTTGAGGTCTTTTTGACTCTCTCCCTCTCCGTTGTGTACAATGACGTATTTTTGGCTGCGTCTCATTAAATTGCAAATACGATAGTTCGTGGACCCTGACATTGAAGAACCAACCTCAAAGAATTCTGCAAATATTTTCTAACTAATGGTTTATTCGCTTGATAAGTAGGCTTCCTTCTTAGTTTTTTAAAACCCTTTCTACCATGTGGGCACTAAGAGGATCTTTTAAGCAAGTCCACTGTGGGTTCGGTCAGTCCCACAATGGGGCGACTCGACCCATAACCTCGACTGTTTCTTCTCGTAAGTGTAAACAGTTCATCTGATCATCTTGTATTTCTACCAGATGTTAGGAACATTGAGTTTCTTTATGGCAATGTGACTTGGGTGATGCCTCCCGAAACCCTATTTAGGTGTTACTGATATTTGAGTCAAATCATCTTGATGACTTGAGAAAGTAAAGCAATGCTACAATAATTTTGAGCTGGCATTTGTGTTGCAATCAGCACGTTGACTCGGGGAAATTGGCTCAAACTAGAGTCGACATGTTGCTCGCAACACATATGCAAGCTCAAAATCGTTGTAACATTAATGACAAACTGACGAGTTTTCTGATTTTTATTGGTAACATTTAATATAATATTGTTGCTTAAACAAAAAACTTTATTGTGTGTTTAGACCGTTAACATCACAATATAAAACAATAAAAATTACAAATAAAGACAATTACTAGACAATTATTCTATCTTCTTTCTTGCTCTTGAAAGAGTTGTTTCTTCAATTTCCACTTTTCTCCTCCGCCCTAAAAAAATTTTGATAATTATATAATGTCTGCAACTAAATACTGTACTTGATACTGTACTTAGGAATGCTCCTCACCGTGGGTGTGCCGCCGACATCTATAATTTCCGCTTTCTGCCTAGACGGAGATTCAGTTTTCGTGTCGACTAGAATGGAGTTTGATGGTGGTGCTGCCAAAGGTGCCTCTAGACTCTGTACAAAAGAAATACAATTTTCAGAATATGGATTTTTCTTTTGTTTTATAAAGCAAAATCTATACCTATATCTAAAATTCTCCGTTCCAAAAAAATATTTATAAATGTAAATTGAAAGAACACATTGAAATTATGAAGTATACGGGTGAAAATATTGTTAACATCTCGAACGGTATGCAAACAGATCCCCAATGGTACAGCCTAATAGAGGGCATTACAGCAAAAAATGCTCCGTAATGTCTGAGTCATAAACTATTTTGTAATGCAAGGTGTATTATTATTGAAAAAAACAATTGATGTCGGTATGTATCCTTAGGTGTATAGATGGTTTTATTGTATAAACCAATTTATTTTGTAAATTGATTTTAATGTTACTATAATTACAGTTGGTTATCCTATTACTATTGAGATAAAGACGTGTCTTTGGAATTTTTAGAAATTTTTAATGTAACGAGATATACACCCACTTTAAAGGTATGATTATTAAAAAGTGTAATTTATTTTTTTTTGTTTTATAGAATGTTGTTTAGATCTATTTTTACTGTTAAATTTAGTGTCGTTCTTATTGTCATATTAATTACTTAATAAGGAATGTTATCTGATAAATGACACAAAAGTGTCATATTGGTGCATGAAAGAATAGATCATTGTAAGAAAATCTTGCAACCTTATTTGGCATGATAAAAAATTTAATATTAGAAGATATACTCCACACGTGTTATACTGTGTTATGTTATTGATAGTTTTTCAATTTTTTAGTATGGCACTGAAGAGGGGCTTAAAGATTAAATAAGCCCGAAATGCATATGTAACCTGTACTGTACCTTCAATAAAGGATGTTCCTGACCTTGAGGCTGTAAGATAGTCTACCAGAATTTGTGGTTTTGACTTCAAGAGACACTTATACATACGAAAATCTATACCTTTCCAGGTACCATGGCTTCGTACTGATGACGAAGAGTCTGTAGCTCAAATTCGCAAGTTGCCAGTGCTAGTTTCAATTCGTATAGCAGAACCATATCACTTCTAAGTTCATTGAAGAGTACACAAATCTCTTCAGTTGGCATTGGATTAAGATCTGAATGGGTGAGAATGTAATAAATGTAATTACAAAACAGTAACCGTGTACAGAAAATTTAATTACTAGAAATTTTCTATATTTATAATATGGAATCCTATAATTGTTGTTCAATAAAAAGTTAAAAAATCTCATATTGATCTTCGAAAAAGAATACTAAAATGTTAAATTATTGTACTTACGTGAATTATGACCTGAGAAGTACACACTGTATGTCAATCAATAGAGTAATCACCCGAATTTCACATACTATCTGCAATCAAATGTCTTTTTTTTCTGCTGCTTGTAAGAAATGCTATAAAGAAAAATGATGTTCTGCAACATTTTGCACTCTGCCATTTACAAAGCCAGAATCGGTCATTGCCACACAGTGGATCATTTTGAAATTGTCTGCTAAACTCAAAAATCTTCAAAAATTATGTTGCTCAATGAGCGATTCCGACTTTGTAAACTGCATAACACAAAACACTTTCTCCGTTACAGAGTCACAGTTTTCATTTAAGGCACTTCCTGGAGGTTGTAGACAAAATGGCATTTCAATGTGAATGGTACACAAAATGCTGGCAGTTACTCTATTGCTTGGTGTACAATGCATGCTTCCTAGGTAATTATCATCATAATTACAGTAATTTATGATGACAGAATTCTTTTTTGAAGACCATGTAATATTGTCTAATATTTAGTCAATAGATATATACAGAAATATGGCATTTTTCTGATTAGTCGACTGCTATATTTCCAGTTATTACTAATTTTATTTATTGTCTTTTGCATGTCACAATATTTTATATTAAGAAAATTTGAAACTCACCTATTCCAAGCTCGTGCAAGAGTTGTTCAATTGCTTTGGCTTTCTTTTGACCAACAGAAGAAGGAAGCTTCATCTATTTAATTTATAAACAATAATTTTAATTAACAAAATAAAATATTAATTATTAATTTTTAATATCATTCTACAAATTAATTAAAATTTTAATTAAAAAAGGGAGAGATTAATAAATATATCTGTGATATTTAAATGTAAACTCACTCTCTGACTTCGGAGAGTAACTCCACTGTTTTTGAAGTCGGGGAATTTTATTCCTGCCGTCTCCAGCGACTAAGAGAAGAGTTTATTTTTTTTTTAAAAAAAGGAAAAATATGAAATATGGAATGTATTAAATTAAAAAATAGATAGAAATTTACGGCAACTTCAGCTTTTGAATTCTTCTGAGGAGGGAGTTTCTTCTTTTGTCCCTTTCTTTCGGCCCGCTTGGCTTCGGCGCTATTGTCAGCTGCCGTGATGAGTTTTTGTAGATCCTGCGTTTTCTTTTCTCTTTCTCGTTTCCTCATTTCTATTTTTCGTAATTCGTTTAATAATGTTTGCTCTTCTTCCATCTGTATAGTACATAGAAATATATTACAATTTATTGTGGAGGCACTGTCAAGTCATCTTGGCTGTTGATGACTTTATTTTAAAAAACAAGAATATGTTTTGGAAGTAAATGGAAAGGATTTAACTTTCTTGTGGAAGTTAATTGGAACCTTCATGTAATACCAGCAGCATGTAAACCTGTGGGGCCAGAAAGGTCTAGTGGTGGTATCCTTTTCTTCTTTAACGAATGTACAGGTTATTTTGAGCTATTGGATTTAACCCAGACATACTTGTGGGTAGTCTAACTTATTCAAACGTTTTTGCTTCTCAATCCATGTTAATACTGATTGTTTGTGCTAGAACTCCTCAAAAACAGCAAGTTGTTGTCTTGATTTGTTCTCTAATGTCTTGTAAACTGATGGGTGGTTTTAATGTATATGTTGGTCACAAATTTAACATATTTTTTAATACAGTGTCACCACACATTTATGATGTGAGGTGATCAAAAGACTTAAAAGTTGACATTAATGGCAGACTGAACACGATCTTATTCTTCTCAATGGATGAACCATAGGAGATTATCTGGCAGAATTGAATTTTCTTTCAAGTATTGGTAGTTCAGTTAATGACTTTAATGACTGTTTCTCAAAGCAAATGTCACTTAATAGAGACTTTGAAAGTAGAAAGTTTGATGTTATCACGCCCTTCATATTTTATGAAAGTGGAATCACTCCCTTCATATTTTTTGAAGATCAGGTAGCCAGGCTGAACTCATCTCTTTTTTAAAATTGAATAGAGAATATAGCTCATTTATTGAGACTAAAAAATGAAAATTTTTGGGTAATTTTACCAGGAATTTGATAAACACAAAGACTCCAGGACCTTTTGGCTACATGTCATTTCCTTGGCTGCCTGGTACAATTTTTTTAAACAGTTATTTAGTATTAAGACTTTGATCTTGTTAGTCATCCAATTTCCATCTGGAACCCTGTTTGTGGAGGATTCCTTTTTAAATACTCCAATTTCACCACCAGAGGTGAACCTTGCTATTCAAGGTATGCATTTATGCTTTTCTCCAGAGATGGATAATAATATTCCTCTTTCTTTAATTAATTATTCAGGAAACCTGCTAATTCCTATTTTGACAGACTTGTTTAATCGGATTTATGAAACTAGCATAGTTGGATGTTAAGATCAAGGTGATTCATAAGAATGGTTGCTTTGGTTGGATGTTAAGATCAAGGTGATTCATAAGAGAGGTCCACCAGCAGACAACCATGCCAACGTTTGGCCAATGTTGTCGTTACTCATAATCTGGAAAATTTTTACGTTAATTTTGGCAAAAAAGATTGAGAGATAAGAACTTGATACAGCAAGTGCAATTTGCATTCCAACCTCGAAAACATACACTATACAATATATTGATCTTACACTCAATTATTTGTAAACAGTTATCTAGGAAAAGACAACATTTCTTGACTGCTTTTATTGACTATGAAAGAGCGTTTGATAGTGTGATCTTACCGGATCTATTTACTAAATTAAAAGCATTGAAAATCTCTGATAAATTTATCAAAATAATACAAAGTTTATTTGTAGGGCTAGAAGCCACAGATTGTTACTAGTTTAGTCACCACAAAAGGTTTTAAGTTAAAAAGGGGACTTCCACAAGGTGATGCCCTTAACCCTTTGCTGTTCATTTGCTATGTAAATGACATGGTGCAGTCTTTCTGATGATTTAAGAGACAATGCCATTACCTTGGACAGTTTTGACTTCAACAATTTCAGTTTGCAGTCGATAAAAGATGATCAATGATAAGTTCCACTCCTGGTATACAGAAATATTGGACAGTTGTTGGGTTTTTTTTCTGCTTATTATCAACAATTTCCTTATGTAGTAAAGAAAACGATTGCTCAGATACATTTAAATAAATTTCATTTAACTTGGAAAAAATTTAAAGTTAATTTTAATTCACAGATAGTAGTAGTAATTGTATGCAGGGGAGTGCTATTTTTTCGTCCACGAGAAATTTAAGTAGAACCAGCTCTGAATACACATATATATAGATTTAATTCAGTAATAATAGTTTTCGAAGTAGTCAGCAACTATTTAAAAGTGTTTTAAAGAGTGCATCAATCAGAAGCTAAAATATCAATTAAAATATTTTAATTTCGAGCTTTTCAACTTTTATATTCAAGCCAATGTTATGCTTGTTGGTAATTTATTCATTGCCTGTTACATTTAATAACAATATTTTTCTTAAAATAATGCAAATTTGAAGATTCTGATTTAACTTACAATAATTATATTCATAGCGAGGAAGATTACCTGTTCTGGAGTTCTATCGTGTAATTTTCTCAACTGTTCTTTCCGTCTTCTTTCATGATCAGCATCAAACACTCGAATCTTAGGTTCTTGTCCTGCAGTAGCTCGAACCTGTTTCAATAAGAACAAGTTTATCAAATTTACAGAATAAATACTTAATCAATTCAAAAAATACAGTAATTTTGCAGATAATCTTAGATTAATAGTGTTTAAAATTGTATTTAAAAGCCAAAGTACAGGTTATTTGCACATTTTTCAGTTTGTTGCCTGATAAAACTGCTAAAGGTTACTTTAGTACCATGGTGGCTAACTTAAAGCAAGCTTTTTACCTGCGCAATGCATCCTTTTGCTTTCAATTACAAACTTGTCAAACAGTGTCTCCTTTCTCTAAATGTAACAAGTGTAAAAACATGGAAAATCTTTTGAGTGCTGTGAATTTATTTGTCTGCCCTCACAATTATTCTTGAAATTGCCAAAGGCACAAACCTCCCCTTTAGTCCTCTTGCTTGTTTTTCTGTATACATGCTTTAATTCTGCAGTAGAAAAACTGATATTTTAAAAATAGCAGTTTTTCTACTGCAATAGTAAATGTATAATTTTGTCCTACTGCTCAATATCTATTATTTTATTGACCAATACAATTTAAGATTAGCATAAGCATTTCTTTATTTAAATCTGTAACTACAAAAACCTCATATATACCATATATAACATCAATTTTCCACCATGTGCACATAAACATACACGTTATTATACACACACAATATTTATAATGGATTTTCCAATATAGCCCTCATAATTAACATCTTTTGGCATTCTTCTGCTTTCTTTCTCATGTGCAACATGACACTATTCAAAACCACTGCATGCAATAAGTACTGTACATGCAAAATGCTGGTATCAGTAATTACAGAAGCATAGATCTTTAAACCATTTCTTCCGGTACAGACTCTTGGAAAAAAATTTCATTTTAGGAGTTTAAAGAAAACAGAAGGACTTGGGTATTTTAGGGAAATATCTCTGAAAAAACAACAAAAAAAAGGTAAATGAGACTTTACAAAAGTAGAGATAATTCAGTAAAATGGATAACAAAATAGATGTTAATAGGTCTGTCTTGTTATACCATTGCTTTACATACTACATCTGAAGGAAAATAAATTGAATGGACTAAAATACACAAGTTTGATTTGGTCATGCCAGTAATTTACTTCCTGGAAGAAAGAATTATTAAAACAGACTTTGATAATGCTGTTTTGTTAATCCAATAAAATATACACTAGACCTACTACATCCAGCACACACACAAACAAACCCATAGTGAGAAAAAAAAGTACATTTTACCTAGTCATTGACACATATTCTTACTCCCTTTTCAAGTAAACCACAGAAAACAGGTTTCATTTAACTTCCTAAAATCCACTCCTGTTTCAATTAAATATGTGTTGTTCATTTTGGAAGAAGTTAAAGCTTATTATGTTATTGAAATGAACCTTTTCAGACAATTAAACAATGTTAATTAAAATGAATTTTTTGAAAAGCTGTCTTCAGTTTAAATAAAGTAATTCGTAATTTCAAATTCCAAACTAGAACTTACAATTAAATCAGGTAACAAATAGTTAATAGTTAAGTGTAAAAAAAAGAAATTGTATTCCAATATCCTCTATTTTAGCCATTACAGTTACCTCCCTTCTTCCTCATTGTGCCTATTGACCATGGGAATAAATATAATTTGAATAAATTTCCAATTTAAACTAAAATGGCAATTTTTAGCCAAACAATTTGTTCTTTTGAAAGGATTGAAAAAAAATCTCTCTCTTTTTCCCTTTCTCCCTCCAGATCCTACTCTTTTTTTTTTACTCCTTCCTATTCTTTTCAATTTGGATCATCATCTCTTGGTCTTGCTTTCAATCTCTTCCTAGATGTTTTGTGTTTTTGAGTTATCCTGCTTCCTCTATGTTTTCTTAGAATATCATTCCATATCTTTTGATATGAAAAAGTATAAAAAGAAATGGATCCAGAAGGAGAAAGGAGATCTCGTAGAAGGGACAGTTGCAGCAGAAAGAAAATAAGATTCAAAAAATTATAAGCGAGGGGAAAAAATAAACATTATTATGAAAACTAACAAAATTTAAAAGTAGAGCAATTTATTTACTATATACAAGTACATAAAATATACAAATGAATGTGGAACAAATAAATTATTTTATTCCAGTAATATTGTTACAAAATAATGTAATTTTTAGAGCAAGAAAAAAAATTAAAGACTAGAAATGAGTAGTTTGATCAATGTAGGGAAAATATAACTGTGATAGAGAAAACCATATTGCATTTGTCAGTTTAGACATGTTCATGTTGCATGTGGTATACATAGTTGGTTGTGTTACTCATGGGAAATAAAACAGAGCACCCTCCTTACTCACTACCCCATAGAAAACAGTTCACATCACTGCTTAAATCACTACTTTTAGAAACTCGTATTTAAACCTGTATCCCAAAAGCCAACAAGTTTCCAGTAATTCCAGCTTCTCTATATATAAATAAAGTAAATTGCTCACACAAAGTCCATCGAGCCATCATTGGGTAAAAAGAATTTGAATGCAATTACCTTTTTCTGTTTGTTATACTATTTGGCACATTATGTTGAGTGAAACTCATTCCTACAACAATGAAGTTCAATCAAACTCTAACAATGTTTGAATTCTAGGTGTTTGAAGATCGCTCATTAGCCAAGAATGTTTGGCAAATTTATTATTTTTTAATGAACTTTATGTAAGTAGTCATCTTTATTTACTTATATTTCTGGTGAAGCATGTGAATTGTAGCTTCTCTGTATATTAAAAGTCAATGAGAAAAGCACATATAACTTTACATGTTTTTATGTATATTAGAATAAACTTTGGGACTCATCCCTAATGACATTAATAACAAACAGATAATATTCAGCAGGAAAAGTAAAGAAGACTACAATAAGTGAAAATTTTGTGGTAGAGTTTACCTTGGCTAGAATGTTTCCAATGTTATAATATCTTTCTTTCAGATCCTCTACGCTCCTTTCTGAAAAGCGTGAGCGATCCCATCGATCATGAATGACAATAAATCTTAAGTCGAATCTTCTGCACAGGTCAAACAAGTGATCCGTTTCTTGACGAGTCCAGCCATCACAATGTAAATGCTGTTGGTAATCCGAATCAGAATATGACGGCACTTGCACGTTCTATGTTAAAAAAATAATTATTAATAAACAAAGTAGAAATCATTTATATTATCATAAATCTCCAGTTTATTTTTCTTTAAAATAAATAATGGAAAAAAGCATAAAAATTTTGGGTTAATGTGAGCTTAGGTATACAAAATGGTGGCACTTCCGGTAATCTCGAATGTAATGACTAAACAAGTTGCGAAGTAGAGGGAGCTGCTGACGATTGTGTCATGATATGCAAATTATTTTTTGAAACGACCCTTGTGTGGAGACACGGTAGGAGAATTGTAGATTTTGCGTTGATACTGAATTTGAATTTTTTAAAACTCCTAATTTTTGAATTTAGTTATTTATTAATAGTAATTTGTTAAAAATGGGTTCGTTTAATATTAATTCTGAAGCATTTTGGGCTGAATGCACCTCTCAATCGTTTTTCCAATTGTTCGAATCTGACTTTTCCGAATTAGGTATTGATACCAGAATTCATAAAGGTTTTAAATTAGCAGTAACGTTAGGAATACAGCACGTACAGGATGTGTGTAAAACGTGTTCTACTTTATGTAAAATAATCTATAGAATTGACAGAGAATCATGTGTTATGTGATGCCAAACATGCAAAAGCAATTCTTCAGCTTTTGAAGGAACATTTAAAGGGAAATGCGGCAAAATCTCATGGAATCGAATTTTTTCGTTTATGTGGCATTACATTGGATTAGACTGCTCTACTACAACAGCCGCCTTAGCCTCAGTATTTCTAATAGAGCTGGAATAGACTGGTCAAACCACATCCGTTTTGTAATGATGGTTGCTATGCATAATTTAACTACATTTAAAATTGGCGGGCCAAACAAAACTGTAGAAATAGACGAAACAGTCATATGCAAACGCAAATATGAAAAAGGTCGGAAATTGAAAAGTACAAAATGGGTTGTCGGTGGAATATGCAGAGAAGACAGGAACTGCTTTATTTGTCAAGTGAATGATCAATCCGAAATCACCTTAAACTGGATAATTTCTAAATTTGTTAACTCAGGGAGTACAATCCTGACCGACAAGTGGAAAGGCTATATGCATATAGATGATCTGCACAGAATCGATATTGAACATAGAACAGTCAACCATTCAGAAAATTTTGTTAATCCAACTACTGGTGATCACACCCAAAATATTGAAAGACTCTGGGGGTATTTAAAAAATAAAAAAATCTGCCAAAACATTATACCGACGGTCTATCCGATTCGTACCTGTATGCATTTATGTACAAGAAGTTTTTAGATTGGACATCTAAGAAACCTGGCGAAAAATTTTATATATTCTTACAACATTTAAGAAAGATATTTCCTGGATCAGACAGAATTCCCGAATGGAAAGAACTGGAAACTGTTCCTGCTGCTCCCGTTTGTACTAATGAGAAAAAAGTGAAAAAGGAAACATGCAAGAAATGTGATGTTACAAAAAAGAGCGAAAAAACCACTAAGAAGAAACAAAATCAGACCGATCCGCCAGAATCAACTGTTGTAGAAAACAAGCGTCGGAAGAAGGGAAAAGAAGCATCTTAATGTAAGTAAATCTGTTTTTTCAATTTAATAATTACCTTTTTACATAAAATAGATTTAAAATAGAGATTATTAGTGTCTAATAATTCGTGAGGACTAATTTGCATAAATAATTTCGCTGATGGTCATAATCAAGATGGCGGCCGGAAGTGCCGCCATTTTTGTATACCTAAGCTCACATTAACCAAATTTTGCAATGTAAATTTTGCATAAAAATATTTATTATATAAAAATTTTGCTCAAGTAATTATCTTTGTCTTCAATTACAATTAAAATATTAATTTCCAGAAGACATTATAACATATAAATATAAACATATCTATTATTTTCAGGGGAAAAAAAACTGATTCTATCAATCAGTTCTTTTTTTAAGATTAAGTCCCATGTTTAAAATCATTTCTGTCACTAGTTGTGACTATTTTTTTTAATACTTTGTCCTGTGGGCACTAAGAGGGCATTTTTAGCAAGCCAATTATCAGTTCAGCCAGGCCCACAATGGGGTGGCCAAACTAGGGACAAGGCTTTATGTATCCAGATGAACCACCCTGAAAAAATTCCTAGGATTTTCGACCCACATGGATTCAATCCCAGGTCTCTGAGAGTGGTAAGCAGGCATCTTAACTACTCAACATCTAACTGTCAGCTGTAATTATTTGAAACTAAACAAACAACATTGGACTGACACTGTTTGTATATGACAACATTTTATTCTAGAAAGAGTTTTTATAGAGGTACAAATGATAGACCTACATGATATCAATATAGTGAATGAGACATTTAACTAATAATGCTTCTACTCTGGAGAATGGAGAAAATAATGTAAGACAGAACTACATGAAAATTCTTTGGGGAAATATTCTATAGCTCCAAGTCCATCATTGTTCTTTAAAACATCAATGTACTGTAGAGAATTAGAAGTAATTACTTTACAGAAAGCAGATACAGGTATTCCTCACTTTATGACTGAGTTCCGTTCCGACAACTACGTCGTTAAGCGAACTGGTTGATAAGCAAGGAACTTGCGCCAGGAATATAGGATTGTTGTAAAATTATACAAATCATGCAACAAACTTTAAATTTATTCATAAAAAGACTATTATAGTATGCTTAGTGCGCATGTCACCATACACCACTGATCGACACTCAAGTTGAGAAAGGGGATTCCCCGAATTGCAGGTCGAAACTTGATTGGTCGTAAGTGCAAGTGGTCATTGAGCAGATAGGTCGTAAAGTGAGGAGTACCTGTATTACACAAGTAATTGTGTAATTAAAAGCATCAGTAACAAGAGTATACCCTAAGTCAAAGGTCAGCAGTCTTTCACCATTGTTGTGTTTTAACACAATGTAACAGCTCAATGTGCCAGCTTTAGTTTGCAAATACCTATACCCAATTTTCTATAATTTGAAATAAAAATGTCACATTATAGTAAGATGTAGAATAATGCAACCTAACCTAACCTAACGTTTTTTAATGTATTTCTTAAAGTATAGTAATAACTTAAATGGGCTTTCTTTTGTGAATTATTAATGTTGTTATTATAAATAAATTTTCTCATGGGAAAGTACAGTGAAATCTGTATAGTTTATCACTTGCCAGTCTGACATGTCCAGTGACATAAATGCCACAGGGTGACACATGAAATTTTAGTACCACTCATAATACCACTGTAATACCACTCGTTGACGTGAGAGAGAGAGAGAGAGAGACTAATGTATGCATATATTGTCAGTTGCCAGTCTTATGTTGCATGTGCAGTCAACTAAACAGTCACAATTGTGATTAATATAATAAACTAACCTATGAACCAAATACATGTTTTACTGTACAACACAACATACATACAAAACCCAGTAATCCAACACCTGCAAGTCTTATCGGGTTGCAATTTGAAAAAAAAATTGCAGCACAATAACAAAGGAAGTTAGACTTGAACCATCAGTGAATTAGTTATTTTCATTGCTTAATTTTCATTCTTCTCTTCTGTTGGATCCCGAAAACAGAGGTTGCACCACTAAAAATCATTCTGCATGCCATAAGTTGCAGACCTCTGCAGTAAGCCATAACAATATTCAATACTAAAAAATTGAATTATTTAATTTTAACAAATAAAATGTTTTTATTAATAATTTCCTATTAACGAACAATTTTGTGAAATCATCAATTATAAAACTATAGCTTGGGTTTGTGGTCCACAAGGACAATACATGAACGAATATATGAATATGTTTTTACAATATGCACTGATAATGAATAAGATAATTTTTTAAAAAACATTTTTAATATTAATATTTACCTTCTTACTGACAATTTATTTTGATTATTTATTATCTAATAAGAGTGTTTGTAACATCCCCTAATTTATTTAGTGCTCACAAGTGGACCTTACAGTCTTGGAAATTCAGTTCAGGATGAGACTTTGCAGGTTAGTAGTATACCTCAAGGGCATCCACCCAGAAAAATTTTAAAGTGCACTAGCTGGAAGATTCCAAAAAAAAGGCTCTAAAGTTTTAAGTGCAGCTCATATACTGATCGATTTTACAGCATGGCAATGTAGCAAAACGCCTGAGTCTGTAGCAAACTTTCTTGCCATGTGGGTGAGCTGGGTTCAATCCTACCGCTGCTTTTTTTTTCTTTTTGTTTTAAAAATTATAACAACTTTTAAGTAAAGTTAATGACCTAAAAATGTTATTAATTAAATCATAAATAATTCTATTTTATTTATGAAATGACTGTTACTGCTAATTAAAATGTGAATTAAAGATAGTATTTTATTTTTAAAAAGTTGAATAATTTCAAATGCATTTTTAATAGAGGTAAATTAAAACTTTAATTACCACTATAATAAATTTTTGGGTAGGGTTTTATTTATATAAAAGTTTTTACAATGTTGTCTTTATTTGTCAATTTTTTATTTTACATACAACCATCAGAATGATAATTATCATAAAAACATCGAAAACAAAAACTATTTTGACATCTTGCACAATTTATGAAGGACGATTGTTTAAACGAACAACCTTTTTATAAAAGATCTATTGGAAAACATACTTAGTTTACATTCATAAAAATTTCTCTTTCATCAGAAAGCCTGGAAGCGTACCAGGCATACCAGATCATTTCATTAAAAATTGGCAATGACAGTTGATGATGCACTATTGATTATATTTTTACACAGTCTTCACAGGAGTTTATTTCTCTATTATTTTCAATCAGATAAGCACAATTTTGTATATGTTTTATTAGATTTTTTACCTGTCTATAAAAATATACGTTGCAAGGTTGAACAAGAGGAGTACATTTTGGTGGAATCACTTTAATTGTACAAGTTGGTGATTTTTCGTCATCCTGAAAGATTTCGTCATATAATTCAGGCTTTGTTTGTCCACCCCAAGAGCCAATAATTAATAGAAACTGTTCTTTTCCCACATAAAACTTTAAACAATGGTTGAGAAAGTCAATATAAAGTCCTGTCGTTAGTTTCCCAGATTTCGAAGACGTTATTACAACATTTTTATATTTTTGCGCATATTCATTTACTGTTTTTTGAACTCTGGGACCAAAGTTACCATTGGTTCTTGTAAACAAACAAATACTTGAAGTAGGACTTTTCCAGACAGAGTGACAGCATATTGAGTGGTATATGTATGCATCACTTTATTCATGTTGTGCCTTTTGACAAAAATAGTTTTGCTTCCTTTTTCATCCAGAATCCTGTTGTACACAGACTGATACTGACATCCTGGAAAGAGAAAACACCCAAAATTGAAGTATTTTGTCAGAGAGTCATAAAAATAGAGAGCAAAATGAATTAGTAAATACTCTGCAATAATTTACCTGTCTGGTCAGTGTTGATAACAAAATCTTTGTTAAAATTCAGTATCAATTTCAACATCTGGGTTCAAAAAAATGTCTGCAGAAGCCAAGGTTTCTTCGATTGTTGCTGTTTCTTTTTTTGAAACAAATTTTGTCACTTTTCATTGACGAATTCCATGCTTCTTTTTGAATTTATGAACCCAGCTGTCAGAAGCTTTAAATTGAAAATCTGTAAATTGTCATGCTGCTGCTAAAGCCCACTGTTGTAAATTCCGAGTTGTCACTTGTTGATAATTCTCTCGGGCTTCAACAAAATGATCGTGTCCAGGAATCAATTGTTGCGTACTTATCATATTGATTTCCTCCTTTTTTTATTTCCTTTTCCCATTAGGATAAATACTCCTTTTTTAACTGGCTGCATCCTTTTTTTTTTTTTTTTTTTTTTGCAATGTTTGTAAATTCCATGTGGTGTGAACCTTTGCAATATTAACAACTTTAATTTTGTAATCCAAAGAAAGATGGTCTACCTCTCTTTTTTTTTCTTCTGGTTCATATTCATCTGATGAGCTATGTCTTCGACTTCTTCAAAAGGTTCCTTGTCACAGTTTTCATTTTCATGAACAAAGTTCTTCATCAGTCACAAGCATTTTTTTCAGCCAGCATGAACATAGTATGTTCGTAAATTTCTTCACCCATCAACATTGCTTCACGAGAAACTGAAGTTAAAGATTCCGATGTAGTCAAATTATTTTCAGCAAGCAAACTTTCATAATAAACGACCGCATCTTTTAACCTCAACTTCGACATTTCACTGTATAATGAATCTTGACTGATTTCATTTGCAACTTCTGATACTTTTGCAATTTTTCCATTAACAGACATTTTCAATTCACAATATTTTAAAAATTCTGATATTTCACAGTACAGAATATCCCTATCTTGCGAAAGTCAAGAATGAACTGGCATGTTAGTTTGAGTTACTAGAGGAATAAGGGTGGGTAAACCTGTATGTATTGTACTGTAGCAGATAAGGACCATTGTTTGATTAGTTCCTTTAGGGCAGTGTTTCCCAAAGTGTGGTATGCGTGTACCCCCACTAAACTCTTCCCGTGCCCCAGGGGCACGGGAAGAGTTTAGTGGGGGTACACGCTGCACCGTGCTTCGGCTGTTCCTGGTCAACAAGCAGTTTACTTTTTCGATTACAAACATAGAAAAATAATAAAACACTTCGTTACTTCTTAGCGGTTTCGCCAGGTGCTGTGATTCTGTGTATTCCTCCACCTTATGGCCAAGACAACAGTGTCACACAAAAACCTCCAGTATCTACACATTGAATTGTTACAATGTGCGCGTGTGTATTTTTAGCTATTGTGCGATTTTTCTAACAGGAAAGGTTTGTTATGTGCTTTAGTATTAATAAAAAGCTAAAAATGCCAAATAAACCAATTTTTCTGTAGCTAGTTACTACAACTAACAATTCTTAGCAGAGACTTACTTTGACAGTGCTTCTAGAAAGACGAAAATGCGACCTAAAGTCCATATCGCTATCTAGGAACAATATTTTCCACATAGTCTTCTATTTTGGCTTTTTCGATTTTTCAATTGCAGCAGCATATAGAAATGGAATATCCTCATTATCTTTGGTTTTTGATTTAAAGTACAGTAGAGCGTCGGTAAGTGGAACGATTTTCAGTCGGACTGTGTCGTGCTGAATCGAATGTTTTTGATACTAAATTTACTTCTAAAGTATAATTTTCATGTTTTTTTATATTCTTTAATATATTTATTTTGTTTGTACAAAATGCAGAAATAATTTTTAACGATACGATAGCCTCGATGATTATTATAAAAATTTTCGTTAGGCTTAAAATCGACGAAAATTCAACATGAAGCGACACGCAACAGAGAAAAATTCAACAGGAAGCGATACGCAACGGAGAAAAATTTGAACATCGGACAGGCTAATGTATTTTTTCGTACAAAGTCGGAAACTGGAACGAATCATTAACTGGAAGGACCCCAGTCCCCAATTGGTTCCACTTATCGATGCTCTACTGTATATGCAATTTTTTTGATGAGGGGTACTCAGCATTAAGAAAATTATACAAAGGGTACACAGATGTCAAAAGTTTGGGAAACACTGCTTTAGGGTATTGAAAATTCCTGACCATCTCTGCCTATCTTTCAACGAATATTTTTAACCTCTCTACAGCTTATAATATCTTAAAATTTGTAATAACTTTTTAATGACAATAGAAATTAAAAGTTTAATTTACCCCCATTAAAAATGCATTTGAAATTATTCAACTTTTTAAAAATAAAATATTATCTTTAATTCACATTTTAATTAGTTGTAACAGTCATTTCATAAATAAAATAGAATTATTTATGAGTTAATTAATAATATTTTTAGGTCATTAACTTTATTTAAAAGTTGTTATAATTTTTAAAACAATAAAAAAAAATAAAAAATAGCCGGCAGTAGGATCGAACCTAGCTCACTCGCGTGGCAAGAAAGTTCACTACAGACTCAGCCATTTCGCTACATTGCCATGCTGTAAAATCAATCAGTATATGAGCTGTGCTTAAAACTTTAGAGCCTTTTTTTGCAGAATCTTCTGGTTAGTGCGCTTTAAAATTCTTCTGGGTGGACACCCTTGAGATATACTACTAACCTGCAAAGTCTCATTTCGAACTGAATTTCCGAGACCATAAGGTCCCCTTGTCAGAGCATATGCCCCTCCTTTGCCATGCCTCTCATTGATTGTAAATATTAGTCAAATTAGTTCAGCTTTTGTTTAGTTTAAAATAAAAAAAAAAAGAAAATAAACATAATTTAAAAATTTTGGCTATTCTTCACACTTTGACACTTCTCCAATCATTCTGTATGCAAAATAGAAGTATTTTGATTGTTGTTTGAGTATGACCTTGCACATGTAGAGACAATCGACAGACGACTTCGCTATGAAATTCTGGATGCCTATGCCTAAAGTCATGCAATAATTATCTATTTGGTCTTTAAACAAGTGCTGGACAAGAACCATCGCATGAAGAACTCTCTGAAATGAAAGTTCATCAGGCAGTGATTTTGAAACCAGCCAAAATGCTTCTATTTTACAGCTATACCATCATTGGCAAAATGGTGAAAGAAGTGTCAGTGTGTGGAAGAAAGTAACTAGAGAGAAAAAGTATCAGTATGTATTACATAGTCCCAATTTATGACCACAGACAATCCCTTTGCTATTACTGAAATCCCAAACAAAAGTTGAACAGACCTTTTATATATTGTGTTTTATTTTTAATTCAGAAATAAGGATAAATCTGTTTTTTAGGTAAAATGTATTAAATACCACTTTACATACTTTATTAAATCTTGCAAATGGATAATCTTTTCCTTCATCTGCAACTCTTCTCCAATGGTAAAACAAAACACCATCCTTCAAAACAGAAAATAAGTTAAAATTAAATAAATTTCTCCATGTATGATGTTATTTGTTCACATATTTCATGTACCTTTCGGGCAGGATTTGAAAACTGCATCCATCTCCATGATCTGACGGTTTTCAGACCCAGTTTGGCTTTTATCTGTTTATATCCTTGCCCCGTGTCGGATGGCAATATTGGCGGTGCATCTCTGCTGAAATATTCAAAAATCTATTGAGGACTGACTCTACGTTGTGAATCATTATGGCAAAAGAAAAGAGTTAAATACCTGTTATCTGAATAGAGTAATGCATACAATTCTCGATGCATTCCTTCGGGACGTTTGAAGGTCATGTCGACCATTTTCTTTTTCCTCTGAATAACAATTTTTAAAATTTTTACACAATAATTTAAAATTTGTTTATGAAATTAAAATAAATTTCTGTATGTTAACATACATTTGCAAGTCTCACCCTCCTTTCGTTTCCTAATATGGCATCTTTACTCAATGCCTCGGGAGTCTGGGGACGATCTACATCCAGAATGTCCAGTACGTCACTCATCTTGTTTTAATTATAGAGAACAATCGTTGGTAAGTATCTGGAAAATGAAAATAATAATTTATATAATTAATATTAGAAATGGTTTCCATTCTGGAAATCTGGGATTGAATCCACACAAAGAACTCCTGAAATTTTTCCTAAATATGTCAAGCCTCATCCTATGCCACCAAGCTGTCTCATTGTGAGCATGGCCAAACCTGTAACCATCGCATCCTGTAAAATGGCATCTTAGTGTCCACAAAGAAGAAAGTAGTAATAATAATAAAAATGATAATTTAACACAATGATTTTAAAAGAATTTTAAACAATTATTGTGTTTACAATCTAGCTTCTAATGTAAAATAGAATAAAGTTACTTTGGTAAACTAATAAGAAGAAATATTCAACATAATGCTTGTTTGACAGTTTATGGCATTTGAGAATGAAGCTCAGACATTTTTAAAGCTTAATATATAAACAAATTAGATTTCTACAGTTAATAAGCTATATCTTTATTATTATTAGTTAAGAAATTTGAAGATACATCAACCAGCATTATAAGTTGGTAGGTTGGCAAGGGGCAGGATTCAATATATCCAGATCAAACCACACAAGAAAATCATGCAACATACAGAAAACAATTTTGCAAGAAATCAAACCAAATTCTTGAGTATTGGGGGAAAATATCTGCAACATAATACACAAAATCATGACACACAAGTGAGACGACAAAACCTCAATCTAATGCAGTGGTTCGCAATCATTTTCATTCACATACCACCCAAGCCACCCACGTATAGACTTGCAACACTAACAGATCCTTCTTGCTTACCCACGATATACAGTACTGCCGATCTAATGTAATCTGGCCTATACATATAAGTTAAATATCAACATCTAAAACTTGACAGTTATATATTGATATAATACATCTCAAAGCCCGACAATATATTAATAAACCAACAAACGCCTAAATAATCGGGCTATTATATGGCTATAATTAAATAATAAATACAATCTTCCAGAATGTTCTAAATTATTTATTAAATTATTAAAAATTATAATTATTAATTTAGATAAGAGATGGCACCTAATGCCATCTCTTATCTATACCAAATTAATTTGTATTTATTATTTAATTATAGCCCAATTATTTAGGCATTTGTTGGTTTATTAGTTATATATTGAGCCAAATGATTGCTGGATTATTACTACTACTACAAATATAGCCTGATATAATCTGGCAATCATTTTGCTTTAACATATAGGTTAAGTTAGATCACAAGCCACAAGCCACTGCCACTAGATCATACCCTAGAAGAGTGCCAAAATGCAATACGTATTATGTTGTAGATATTTTACCAACTCAAGAATGGGTGTTCAATCCATGCAACATTATTTTCTATCCACAACACGAACAGTAGAATGCGTGAGGATACAACTATGCCTCTAAATAAGAAAAGGAGAAGGTCGGAACCTTACCAGAGCCATAGAACACACCCATAGGAGCAAAAACACTCAAAAGAAACGTACAACCCTCGGCAAAATACAGCTGACTTCGGGGTCGCATCGTTCCACCAAGACAATCACATTTCACTACTTAGCCTACTCAACCGTTCATGGAGTACTCGATATATAGTTTTAGGGGGCATGGGGCAGGCACCACAAGCTACGGCAAGCACCGAAGCATACAACTACACGCTTTGCATGGTCAGGGCGAACGACTGCTCAAGGAGAATAGGCAGTATATCAATAATATTATAAAGCACTCAGCAAATCATTATAGATATACGTACTTAACACCTTACTCTTGCCGAGAAAAAATATATTTATTTGCAACAAACAAACAAACGTTTTCAGCCTGATTCACAGGCCATCTTCAGGCTTGGAATACATTTGAAATTAAAATTCCATCCATGGAATACAAAAATTCAAATTCAAAATTAAATAAGGTATAATCAAAATAAAATATTGAATAACTAACATAAAGCAAAAAATAACAAAAAATATATAAAAATGTAACAAATGAATACGTAAGCATTAATAAATGCAAATTTCTAAGACATACAATAAAACCATTATATTGATTGGTTAGAGCCCTTATTAAACTTCTTAACCATAAACTTCCATGCAGAGGGAAGACTTTCTGCGTCCCTCGCATTAAGACAGCCTTCTTGTAATCTACTTCTAAAAATCTGCAACTTTTCCGCTGTCAAGGCTAATGATGGAGACGATAAAGGATTTATGATGGCCGCTTGATTCCATTTGACCGTAGCTCCTGGCGCTTGCGCCATTTGGGACAAAAGCGTTGCATTAGACCCCTTTCTCTATCATTAGCCTTGACAGCGGAAAAGTTGCAGATTTTTAGAAGTAGATTACAAGAAGGCTGTCTTAATGCGAGGGACGCAGATAGTCTTCCCTCTGCATGGAAGTTTATGGTTAAAAAGTTTAATAAGGGCTCTAACCAATCAATATAGTGGTTTTATTGTATGTCTTAGAAATTTGCATTTATTAATGCTTACGTATTCATTTGTTACATTTTTATATATTTTTTGTTATTTTTTGCTTTATGTTAGTTATTCAATATTTTATTTTGATTGTACCTTATTTAATTTTGAATTTGAATTTTTGTATTCCATGGATGGAATTTTAATTTCAAATGTATTCCAAGCCTGAAGATGGCCTGTGAATCAGGCTGAAAACGTTTGTTGTTTGTTGCAAATAAATATATTTTTTCTCGGCAAGAGTAAGGTGTTAAGTACGTATATCTATAGGCAGTATATCGTAAAAACCGACCTTTGGAAAAGATTATATTGCAAAGGATCTCATGTACGTGTATGGATCCATTGACTGTTTTGCTCGTAGGGGTTTACAATTCAGGGAATGGGTGGGAAAGAATTCATAGGAGAAGCAGTTATAACAGGGGTTAAAGTAAAACCGCTTAAGACGATTTTAATTATAAAATTAATCACTTATAAACAAATCTGCGCGATTATTTTATAAAATCAAGATAGTTACATATAATATTTTTTATTTAAGTAAATATTTTAAAATTAGAGCCAAAATCACTCGTAAGCTTCCAAGACAAAGTTTTTCGTATACTATACCGATTACCTATTAATTTACGTTTCGTAAACGTATATTTTGCTTAATTTTCCTTATAAGAAAGTCGAAGTCTCATTTCACAACACACAAACAAAGAAGCCATCTTGAATGGCGAAGCGTTGCCAGATAAAGTTACTTTCTCGAAAAAATCGAATTAATATTTAAATTTTTTTTTGATACTTAGTATTTTATTAATAAATTATTGAGTTTATATTAATGTGTAATAATAATACATACTAAAGTAAAAGTATAAATTTTTGTCATTACAAGTTTTCTTTTAATTTTTTTTTTTTAAGACGCATACTTAAGCATTTCAAAATCACACAGAAAGCTTTGTCGCTGACCTATATAAAGATCGTTATAAGCAAAACACCATAGAACTACTTACGAACTCTGCACCGTTCGGGCGACCGTTGCTTAAGCTCGTTTCCGTAGTGGAATATTACGTACGACGGCGGACGTATACACAACGCGTCACGTGATCCGAGTTGAATGACACGCGCTACATTCAAAAGAACTTGATTATGCTTTAAAGAACAAAATCTTTTATTAACTGATTTTCTTAAGTGGAAATTAACCGGTTTTCAATTAAGTTAAATTTGAAATTTTTGAGAGTTGACTTCAGATTTATTGTCAATATAATTTTATGTATGGGTTATATTTATTTATTTGGTTTGTTATATTAAATTTACGTTAAAAATGTAATTATGACTTGGGGTATACTATAGATTACTTCCTATGGAATTTCGTGTGTTTGGGTATATATCTGAACTCAGGGGACCGAGACGAGTTCAACGATACTCTATTTTTGGACCGGAGACGAAAAATAAAAAAGTTATCATACTTTTTTCCGGCGATCGCGCGATGACAGGGAGTCGCGTCGCTCTCCGCTAAGTCGGCCTCGCTATCGCGATTGGGAGTCGCGGCGCTTGCCGTTAAAATTGCGTTTAGTAGACGTTTCCCCCCTTTTTTTACTTTGTTCAAGAACTACCGTGAATCGATCACTAGTTTAGCACATGGCGGCGTGTGGTGGCGCCCGTACGAGAGGTCACTCGGGCCGCCATGTTCGCTGCCATAAGTAACATTAACCGAAATGGCGATCGCGCGATGATCGGAAGTCGCGTCGCTCTCTCCGCTCTCGTATCGCGTGATTAACCCTACTAGAGATGACCGTAGTCCGATGTCATGGTTTGCAGACTTTACCGCAAGATGGCAGTACTAGCAACTACGGTGCCGTCTGCATGAGAGCATTAAAAAAGCATGGTAACTTAAAAAGTATAACTTTTTTATTTTTCGTCTCCGGTCCAAAAGTAGGGTACCGTTGAACTCGTCTCGGTCCCTTGAGTTCAAATATATAATCAAAGTCCTGAAATTCCATAGAGAGTAATCTATAGTACACCCATGACTTGTTTATTTATTCTGTTTTCCGTGTCTCAGGCATACTGATTGATCCATTGTGAGTCAGGTCCTTAAATGATCGCATGGTTTAGTTTGTTATGGCAACGCGACTCGTGGACAATCGGCCGAGAGGGATTCTGTGAACAATCTGGTTTCCGGGCGGTTCTTTATAGGAAACTGGTCCCTATTTAGGTGAAACTAAAGAAAAGAAAACCCGGAAAACACCAAATCTCAGAGCGTGAACACACGACCAACTAACAGCGTTCAGTGGTTTAATTCACTCGGCTACCGACGGGCACCTTTAATTATCGCAACTGTGCTTAATTATCCTATATGTTGATATCTCGCGCCAATTAATCAAGAAATTTGCGTTTTCAAAGTATTCAAGCAACGTAATCATTATTAACTACATTTTTTTTTTTGAAGTTAAACTGGTAATAAAGTTTATAGACACAGTTATTCAAACCGTGTTTTTTCTATTTCCATAATAAAATCATTTTTTTTTCTTATTTTTTAAAAATATTATCCTTCAAATTCTTTAAAAAGTTAACCTAATTAAATGCTCAATTATCACAGTATTCTTTTTTTAACCATACACATTATGCAAAGTTTTGCCTTCGTTACTTCCATTCGTTCTTTCACACCACCTTCATCAATCGCGTTCGTGGATGAGGTGAAAAACAACCAATGAATTCACCAACACCATTCAAGAATGATGGAAGAAACAACCAATGCAATGAAACTATGCACACTTTTTGCAGCCATAGTCATTAATGTGTATGGTTAAAGAAAAGAACACAGCTACTACAATGATTAATTATATAATTAGATTCATTTTTAAACTATTTAAACAATAATTTTTTTTAAATAAGAAAAAAAAAATTTGTTATGAAAATAATAAACAATGATTTGAACATTGAAAAATTGTTTTCGGGTATTGAAAATGTGTTGTTTGGCTTTTACGAAAGATTGTCTACTGAGAAGCAAATATTACAATTTTCGAAATCCATCTGCACGAAAATAAAGTTGTTGATTGACAAGTATACTTTGGAATTTGTTGATGTGATTATTCCTAGAGAATAACTGTGTCTGAACCGTTACATATTGAATAGAAGAAGAAAAATAAATTAAATAAAATGTTCTTGAATGAACATTTTCAAGAAGGCAGAAAACATTTTTGAGTTAAAATTTCCAAAATTGCGTCTTTTTATTTAAAAATAAATCGATAAAATAGCTTTATCAGTCATTTTTGTGCCCATTTTAAATACATTTATCACGTAAGGTCATTCACTTTTAATACAAACAGAAGTAATAAAAAATTTAGGAGTTTATTTGCGGGATCGGATCGTGTTAAATTGATATAATTAAACATGAACACGGTTTAAAATATAACATGAACACTATTCGTTTAAAATGCCGAGAATAAATGTAACCATTATAACTTATTACGCGTGTTCACGCTCTCGCTAGCCGTTGTTGCTCTAATCTAACGATGTCGCATCTCTGCAGGGGTTTAAAATAATTCAATCGAAAAAAAATGACGAAATCGTTAACGATTACTTTTCGAATTGATAAAGAGGCGTTTCAAAAGTCATTTAGCTGTGTCAGGAGTCTGAATTATGCGGTTACAGACGACTTAATTCTTATTTAATGTGATATTAATTTATCTTCATTTGAGCTTTGTCATACTAAAATGGTCATGAAATTAGGAGCTGTTCCTTCTTTAAATTACAGCGATTATCTTTTAATTTCGAACCGATTTACACAATCGAACTCGTAAGGATCCGAATACTATTTCATATTACACGTAGTAAAAATTATTAGAATTAGTAAATTTATAAATAACTCGTTTGCAAAAGAAATAGGGTCATCAGTTTTTATATTATTTTTGAGGTTTTAAATTTTTTTTAGCTAAATTATCATTCAAATTAGGTATTATAAGCATGTAAAGGCTGCATAATCTCTTATTTTTCATATAAGACACAAAATCACCAAAATGGAAAATTTGCTTCGCCAGCAAATTAATTACTTAAATCGTAACTTTATTGAGCAAATGAACATAATGAAACACTAAAATTAATTCATTTTAACCGTACACCTTACAATATACTTTAAAAGTAAAATAAATTTTATATTATTTCACTGTATATATACGTAAAGTCATTTCGGGAACACGTCTTAAAGTACGGTCTTCAAAAACAATCTCCAATAAATCATATAAAATAAACGATATTTAACAGTTATCATTACTTATATCACGTATCTTTTTATCCAAAAACTAGTTTTTGGAAGTGCTATTAGAAAAACTTTACTTTTAAATAGAAATATGCTAAAATATTTTGTCCGACAGCACATGCGTCATTTTAGTGAACGCAGCTGTAATTAGCCGAAAATAATTTAAAGTGAACGCAGCCATACGGTGCCAGACCTCAGTAGTTGGTAAAAGAGATAACATAACTGACTATCAGTGTGTTTCCCGCCAAATAAATTATAATTAAGTGATAAGTACCTTTCAATTCATTATTTACAGAGCGTACATAAATAGTTCATCAACCCGGCAATACATTTGTTAGTTTTAAATATTGATAAAATACTTTTTAGAGTACAATAATAACAAACTAACCTCAAATATTTTACATTAACTGGGTCAGACCGCGTGTAATATGGCCGCCATAAAATCAAAGCACACGTTAATTTAAAATTATCATTTCGTTAACCGTCATTTCAGCAACGTTCCCGGTCATGATGACAAGTTCTCAAAATGATGATTTTGTTTCCGAAGTGTATTCTCTTACTATTTTTCATTAACGTACTTTATGTGTTGTGTGTATGTCATTTCCAATAAATTAACATACTTGTTGGTTTTTTCTTCACAGCAATATGGATACTCCCGATGCAGAAAAAAAACAAAAAAAGAACAAAAAAGAGACTTAAAAAAGATAGTGCGACTTATTTGCGCCAAAGAGAAAAGGCTAATGCTAGAAAAAAATTTTTTAGATAAGGTGACCGATGAAGAGAGAGGAATTAAAAGAGCTAAGGACAGGGAATACAGTTTTAAAAAAGAAAAAAAGCAGTAAAGAAAGTGAAGAATATTGCTGATATGACCGAGCGAGAAAAGCGAAAGCAGAGAAAAGATTGGACAAAAGCATCGAAAAAATACAGAGAAAAGAAAAAAGCATTAGCAAATATAATAAGTAATACGCCGCCACAATCAGAAGATGAGTCAGCCGCAATCCCTTCAGTGAGAAGACAAGTAGGAAGAAAACAAGTTCGGAAAGATAGAGCAAAAGCATACCGAAAAATAAAAAAACAGGAAGAAACTATAGTTCAAATGAAACGAAAAATTGAGTCTTTAAAAAAAACTTCAAACAAGAGACGCAAAAAAGCAACCTGTACCTACAACTCCAGCAGAATTGATGCTTTAATTAAAGACATTCACATATCTCCTGAAATGTGCAAAAGCCTTTTGTTTAGCGAAGTATTGAATACGCTTTCTAGTCTTTTAAACGTAAGGTCGGTAGAACGTATGTATGTTTTTATGCCTTCGATAGAATCTCCTGTTGCCGAAGAGCCCACGGTTACAGATAGTTTGGAAAACCATTTGAAATTTAAGGAGAGATACAACACTTATAAAACTATTTACAACTCATCTTCATCAGATGACGAAGATTTAATGGCAATTTCTGTTCGTCAGCAAATTAAAGAAAAATACATTAATGTTGAAGCAAGTTGTACGTCTTATGGTAAAGAAAACATACAACCAAATTTGATATCCCCTGGGACATTCTTGTTAATTAAAGTCCCTAGACAAAAGACAAATACCTATTATAGATATGTTGCTACCTGCCAGACATGTATCGATGACGATGACAGGGAAATATCAGTAAATTTTTTGAGATCTGTACAGTGCGTAAAAGTACCAGAAAATTCAAACTGAAATTAAATGATGTGTTTTATATTAACTTTGAGAAAATAATTAGTATTATTCCGACACCATTAATAATAATAATAATAAAAAAAAACAGAATCGAGAATATTATTATTTCGATACTAATATTGATGTTTTCGAAAAAATTTAAGAATTATTTTTTGCTTTGTTTTGTAAATAAGTCTTTACAAAGTTAACAAGCTTTTGTTTCAGAATTTATTTTAGATTGTATTATGTACCTTTCTTTAACTAAGTAAAGTTAATTTTATGTTAAGTACAAATGTTATTGCTTTATAAATAAACATCTTTGATTTCTAAAACTGTCGTTCATAATTAAAATATACCCTTACTATACCCTATAATATCATTCTCGTCATTCTGGAAACGCCTGATCATTTCCGAGAACGTTACTAAAATTGAATAAAACATTTACAATTTTAGTTATCGTCACAAAAAAAAGATTGTAGTTATATTAAAAAAACATTACTTCTATGCATGTAATGTGAATTTAATTATAAAAGTTACTGATGTTTTTAGTATTTCTTAAATTGTATGCATGAAAATAGCAACTAATCTTCGTTTTTGATGTATTTTGCTTTAAAAAGATTTTCTGCGTATTATTGTTATTATTTTTTAAGATAATATTGATGAAATATATACCTATGCCATTGGATATAGCAAAAAAAAAAAAAAAAAAAAAAAAAAATACACTTTTGTATTTTTCGGACATTTCATTAACTTTACAAAAACGTTCCCGAAATGACCGTTTTTAGCGAAGGCTCTGTTACAAAGTAGTATTATAAGAAAAGTAGCGGATTCTATGCGCTGCCCTATCAGAAATTTAGTGATAATATATAATAATTGTTATCATTATAGCTTGTAATATTTTTCGTCATAAAACTAATCTGGAAATTTGCGACCTTGGCGATTTTGAGCCATCAACAACGTTACGTGGCTCAACAACGTTATATAGCATAAAGAATATTTAAACGACAAAACGTATTTATTGGCACAGCTATTTTTACGACACTTTCAAGCCCGAAAAATCAGAGAATTATAATAGAAAGAATACGATTTGGCTATTTTTATTGAGACGAATGGCGATAAGTATGAATTTTGAGTTGGCAACACTGTGCTATACGGTTTTAGGCTCTCACGTGATATTTTATTTCATTTGTGTGTGTGTTTCTGCATGGAAGGGTGCTTTTTCGACCAATTGTTTTTGAAGATATAGCCTCTACGGATATGAACCAATCAGAAAGAAAGAAGAAAAGCTGTTAAGCTCGCCATAACGCTTCGTACGCAGCCGCCTTCCGATGTGCTGCTCCGCGACGAAAACGAGCTTAAGCAACGAAATCTTTGAACGATGCACACTCGGAAAGTATTCCTGTATTTTTTTTGTTTATAGCATATTTTATATGGACCATTCCAAAAAAAATGATACGTGTTTCGGAAATTTTCGAACGAAATTAGTCTAGAATCGTTAATTTTATGCAACAAACCCTTTCAAATTGCTGTAACCCCTAAACTGCACAAGTGCCGGTAACATTATATTATTCGACACTAGTTAAAGTAGCAAGTATTAGCAATTAGCTTATGTCACATTCTAACAACACACCTTTTATTCTCCGTTTTAGTCCCAACTCAACTCTCTGCAAAAAAGTCAATCGGGAAAGCGTACTCTCTCACCAACGTCCTACTCGCACGCGGCAAATACATTACAATCCTATTCTATTCGTCTCCTCTCTCTTGGTTCATATGGAGGTTGTAGCCTATATTCGCCTTTCCTCCGAAGAGTGATGTAATGATCACTTCGCGACCGAAGATCCAGCCGTTTATCTCACGGCCTAAACGTGCGCGCGGAAAACCGTGCCTTCCGGGAGGACTTTTATGGGGAACTGGCCTCCTATTCAGTCGTTATTGCTAGGAGAAAACCCGGAAAACTAGCAGCCAGCCTGTCCGAGTCGCGGCACGAACCCACGACCGAAGTTCCCAGTACATTACAATCCAGCGTTGTCAAAGGTTTTTTTTATTGTAGCCAAAAATTTTAGAAAAAATAGCCCAAAAGTAGCCGACTTAAAAAAATTTCTTTTTTATAACCCGAGATTTGACGATAAAATTAAAAAAAAAACAAATATTCGTACTTTTCCAGCAATAACATTAATCACAGAATAAATGTTTTCCGCTAATTTACAGGCCTGTAAACTGATCGAAAGTAAGAATCGCAAGACTCAAAATACATGCATAAACTGTAATTCACTATGTCGAGAACACTCATTTTATCTACATAGTAGATTGCAACAAATGATTTTGCCAAGAAATTTTCTACTTTTATTATTTAAGGATTAACATATATATATATATAAACTTTCCGCCCTGTGGGCTCTAAGAGGGCCTCTTTTAGCAAGCCCATTATGGTTCAGCCAGGCCCACAATGGGGCGGCCGGATGGTGAGGAACGGGGCCCGACATATCCGGACGGACCCGCCCCAGAAAAATTCCTGGGGATTATCGACTCGCTTGGCAACACTTACCGTGGCAACAGTTTAAAGATTCTAATTTAACGAACTTTTTCTATATTAAAATGCCGGTTATTTTGCATTTTATTGAATTTTTCAATTAAATTTAAAAAAATGGATTTTTTTCTTATATTCTTCTATATTTAAATTTAGTCTCGTATTAAATAATAACGGTTTTGCTTTATTATTATTTAAATTTTAAATCTTTTAGTCACGCGGATGACGTAATTGGTAACTCGGAATCGTTAATAAAAACTTTATTTATATACGATTACTAATTAATTTAATAATAATTTGTATTATTTAATTTAAAATTTATATTTTTATTCTGTTCTTCATTATTTCTTGTACACTACAATAGAAACAAAAAAAAAAAAAAAAAAAAAGAAGTAAAACCCGCAGACGGTTGACATGATCGCAGTCAGTTCGGTCCTGTCAAATAATGCGGTTCCTCCCCCATTCACAGAGCGAGAATTTCAAATTAACCGACCGAAGATAGAGATTAATTAGCGCTCAAAAGATCTACCATTCGTAGAACGGGAAACTGACGTGAACGAGTTTGATTGGTTTAACCGTAATAGCGAGTTTCCGAAAGACAAATAACATCAATGGAGTGTATATTTTCTCTTTGTTTCGTTTTATATATTTTAATTCCATGATAATAATTGAATTGTTTTAGTTTTGATTTCGTAATTCTTCGCCGAAATATGCCGAATGAATTTCTTGCAGACAGAAGAAGAGAAAGATTCGAAGTTGTTCGGGGTTATATGTGTATATTCGGATTGACGAATCAGTGTCGTTTTGACGATTTGACTGCGCACGCGCGTGATGAAGGGTTAAATTTCCCGGAAATATTTGCTGGCGCCATCTGTTACGATATTTTATTTAAAAACTTTTTATATTTTTTTATTATAATAAAATGGCTGGGAAAAAAGCTTAATTTTGAGGGTAGGGATGGGTTTTATAAAAAAAATTTTGTAGTCCATCTTGTAAACCCATTACGTCAGTTAGTGACGTCTACGTGTATGGTCAATGGAACAAATAGCTTTCGAAAACGGTTAACAGATGGAGATACGCTCGCATCGTTCTTACCAAGGTCTATAGACTGGTTCTTACAATTCGTTTTTAACGAAGGATCCGGATCTAAACTGAATTGAGATGGAATTTAAAACTAAAATTCTGTAACAAATTGAAGATACGTAAAAAAGCAGTCTAATTTATAGTAGACCCTCGCTTTACGACTTCAGGTTTTATGACGTATGCAAATTTTCTGTTACAGGCCTAACTGTATCCCAAAATAATATCGTAACCACGAACATAAACTGCTACCAGAACGTATTTTCATCGAGTTACGGATCGTAGGATGGCTCGCTTTACGTCGGTTATTCAAGAACCAATTACGTCGTGCGGTAAAAAAAAAAAAAAAAAATACCGTATACGTGTAGGCCTATGCATATACGCCTATTTTATTATAGCTAACTCTTAAACATTGATCTTTGAAATGACTTTTTTTTAAATGTACTTTAATCGTAATTTACGTCCTTGGAGTAGTATTACGCGTATTACGTCCTTGGAGTGTACCATTAATTGCTCATACGGCATTAGTTTGCTTATTAATTTTTTCGCATGAATTAAACTAATGCTATACAAGCCCGTTTCATTTGTACAAAGTATGCCGATGTTTTGCTTATTAAAGCAGCTTTTACTAGGGGGCGAGTTCGAGAAATAAGCAGCCAAGTGAGCAAACTAATGACGTAGATCGTTTCGTATGAAACGAATTATGCTATTGGTTCGTTTAGCTGCTTGTTTCAAGTCTCAAGTCAATTGTTTAATTTTACTTACCAAGTTCAAGTGGTGTGTTGAGTATATCTAACATAAGCAATCGTACATAAATACTAGCTTTAAAGAAAAAATGGAAAGCCATGTGTTTATAATTTTTATTCTAGCTTAGAAAAATTCTAATGTGAACAAATTACACATACTTTGATACAATAGAAAACGCGCTGAAAGACAAACAGTAAAAATACAGTAAACACAACAGATGCGTAGCAAACGAGAACAAATTAATTTAAGAATTGTTCTAATAAAATGTACAATATTCTAAACAACTGTTTTGCGAATTATTCTCGCAGATTTCATACGCGAAATTTAATTATGTATTCTAATAATACGTATTTTGATGGTGACAAGAGATACTTATCCACCGGGGACACACTTCCTTACTCGAATTCTAATAATTTTCAAAGTAATTTGGCGAAATAAACAAAATGGTATTAAATACGTATAGTTTTAATTATATTACGGCTAAAAGATTAAACTTCACTCGTCACAAATAACTTACACTACAGTATGCAACTTGTGTACATCACCAAGTTTCTCAGAAGCGTTTGGGATGATGTTTATCAATTACAGTTGCATGACTTTTGTGCTTTTTGTAAGCACCATTCTGTACAAGATTGCGTATATACATTCAGACACACATACGAGAAAAACACATCAGAAAACCTCCTTTCTGAAACAGAAATTGAATTCGTTGCACTTCTGATGTATCGTCTTTCCCAAAATAGTGGGCCCGCAAAAGAAAACTGTCACTTTGCCCTTCTTCCTTGCAAAAATATCCTGGAAAACCTGCAGAATTTTTACAATTTTAGTACATTAGCAATGTTTTAACTTATTTCTTTAAAATTTAAAATGCTCTTACATTATTCCAGTCGGGTCTTCCCGGTTGCGTCCTGGTTTTCAAGCCAGTAATCAAGCATCTTTCCTCTTTGGAATGTAAGAGATCGAGGGCCATCTGTAATCCAACAGCTTTCATGTCAGTTTTCCTGAGAGCCGAGGTGATATACATGTGAATATCTAAGAATCTCTCCCCTTTGCACTGAGTTTTAACTTCGTCAATTTCCAATTGGCTTAACAAAGTGACAAACCATTCGAAACAGCGCTGATCGCGGTTTATCCAAAAGAAATCCACCTGAAAAGAGGAAAATTAGGTTAGTCTTCCATAATTTTTTAACCATAAAAAAAAGTACAAAAAAGCGCCTTCCGGCTTACTTTTCTCAGGCGCATTCCTGTAAATGAGGTATTATCGTGGAAGGAATGTTGACATTTCGGACATTCGTGGACTGTATTTCTATGTCTGTGCATGATACTCTGCAAAATACTTGCAAAGGGTGTGACTCCGATACCTGTTGCTATCAAAACTGCATGTTCTGCTTCAAAGATGTGGTTTGAAGGAGAGCCATAGGGACCGTCTATAGAAATCTGAAAGATAGCAATAAACTCAAGCTGTGTAACTATATTTCTAGTTTATCTGTGCCCAATTAGGTTCCTTGATATGACATAGGAACCTAATTGGGATACACAGACCGGGAGATAAATCATATTAGATTGTTTGAATAATTAAGTACCTTTAAAGGGCACTGCGAGACAATAACGTTATCATCAGTAAGATTTTCTTCTCGTTTTCCCGGTTTCGAAATTCTTCCATTTTCTGCTTCACTGCTAGGATCTAATTCTTCAACCACCGGCATTATAATAATCGATTCGCATTGCCTGAAGGACCTTCTAGCAGTCGAGATCCTTATGGAGTTCCTCGAGGTGTTTCTCGAATGTCTCTTCCAGAATGTATTGGGAATACTGTGATGTCTTCTCAGGACTTCTTTAGAAGTGCTCTCATCTAAATCAGTGATTTGTATCGTCTTTTCTGCAGACAGACTTCTTTGTGTCTTTTCTTTCAATTTAATTTCTTCGAAATTATCATCAGGATCGTTCTGGAAACTAGGATTGATGTGTGAAGAACTGACTTCTGTGAAAGTCGATTCTGTTGTGGAGTGTACGGGTACTGCCCATTTTTCTTCCTCTTTAAAGTATTTGTACAGTTCGTTCGTCCAACCACCAGCAACTCTTATGTGTATACTTATTATATCTACAGTAAATTTTACAATAATTAAATTTAAGAAGATAAATACAGTATGATACAGTAAAGCATACACGTACCATCAATTTCTGGGGCGCTACTGATTGTAAACGGGTGCCACTCGTATAAGGCAATTTGTGGTATATTTATAAACACGTAATCACCGGGTTTGTAGTAAAAATTCGGTGGCCTTTTAATGATTAATTGGATAACCTACGATGATGTATACAGTTAATTTACAGCTAAAAATTAGGTGACATTACAGTAAAATATGGCTCACCTTTGAAGGAAGCAAAACACCTTTATAAATGTAAGCCTTCCTGTTAGTTATCGTTTTCCTGTATAATTTTATTGAGAGCTCGAGTAAATATAAGGCAGCAGGTCCAACAAACCATTTCCAAAAGTTCGGTCCGTGAAAGATCAAGACAACCCAGTAGACTATATATAGAAGGTGAGTATAATAGAATATCTGTAAAAAATACATTTAAAAATATTCTTTTAATGTTTAAATTAATTAATTAATTAATTAATTACTTGTTTTTAGGGGGTGCCTACCTCAAAATTTCCATTTCTTCTAACAAAAGGTAACGCTGCAACAACCATGATTATCAGAGTAACCAGAAGGACCCAACCTGTAATCGATGCACCTCCGCCTACCCAACCGATATTGGGACTGGTGTCGAACAGGAATTCGGTAAGTGTGTAATTTGTTTGACGTGACAGAATGTCTGTAAATAAAAATTTACATATTTAAAGAAGTCGTCGTATCGCGAAGTGAAGTGGTGCCACGCCTCATTTGAACTCACCGAAATTGCATATGTGCATGATTGTGTGCACCACACTGTATACAAAGATGAGACATCCCGTGAGCTTGTGGAAGTATATATGCTGATCCAGGGGTAGGTATTCGGAGATGCCATTCGATCTGAGCCACGTGATGGAGTATCGAAGCATCAGGACCAGGATAAAAACACTGGTGAAATTCAGGCATTGACCTAGATTTAGAGGAATTGTGGAATTAAAACGTGATTTTTGGCACATTTATGCAGGAATTTTATATACAGATGAAATGATTTAAAAATTTAGCAAATACAGTATTTTTTCTAACTGGTAAGTTTTTTTACATGACTCGTAAGAACAGATTCGTTAACCACTACAATACCCCACGTAGACTAAACTTCCCCCTCCCGCCCCGCAAACAGTACACTAAATTAGTGGATCTAATTAAAGTAGATATACCTAAATTTAACGTGATAATTACGTTTTTGATGTGTTGCCTAATCTTCTGTCTGGCTTCTTATTCAGCCTGTATATATTTTTTTAATTTTTAGACTTTAAACCAATACAGAGACTCAGAAGACTTGAAATGTTAATTCGAAATACAGTACATATACAGTATGAAAAATAGAAACTGTTAAAATAATTGAAATAATCAATTATCCGCGCATTGTGAAAACAAACAGTCATTTGAAAATAAACGTTTTCCACTTCAATACTTGAGGGGGAATGTGTGTCAGAAGTTTGAATATTTCAATAAAAAAATTATTTTTTAATAAATAAATAAGTTAATTATTTTAAATCTAACAGATTGACATATTTCGAATTAATTGAATATATTAAGAGAAATAATTATAAACAGGAAAAACGAGTCGCACACTTGAAATCATTGAAAAACCGTTAATAAATAGATGAAAATTTAAAATAAACTGATCACGGATTGGTAAAAATAGACATTTTTTAGTGACAATTTTTTTTGCAAAAGTCAGAATATTTGCTTAAAATTTGCTTTTGTTTTCTTAAATAGAATTATTTTAAAAAATTGACTTTTTATGATGCAAAACATTAATTTTATGTGAAGTTTCTCACATTATTTAGCTACTGACACACTGGGCATGTTGTATAGTTCATAGAAGTGTCCATGTTCCATTCACTATGAACTGTACAGTACAACATGCTCAGTGTGTCAGTAGCTAAATAATGTGAGAAATTTCACATAAAATTAATGTTTTGCATCATAAAAAGTCAATTTTTTAAAATAATTCTATTTAAAAAACAAACTACTCACTTCACGTGAATCAGAAGCCTCCATGGTCCATTCACAGATTCAAATGAAGTGAGTAAAAGCAGACTAGGATGACCATTTCTAGAAAGGAGATTATTGTGTGAAACATACACACACACTTAGTCATAAGAGTCTACATTCGGCATCAGTTATATTCTATTTATTTATTTAAAAATTAAAATTTGCAACATTTTGTAGGTGTATCAGATGCCTCCATGACGACCTTGGCGAGCTTCTTGGTGTCACTCGAGTTTTTCGCTAGAATACTTAATGTTTTTAATGTCTTTTCGCTCAGTTTCATCGAGGATTGTGGTGGGTAAATGGAGCTGTCTTTTTACATTATAAATAACACAGTTCTTTCACAATGTGGGAAATATGCTTCGGGTCATTAGCCTGCGGAACAGAATCGGAAGATAGGACTAATTTCTCAACTATTAGTAAAAATTCTGCTTTCAATGCATCCGGATATACAATTCTATCCGTAATCCCATCGATAAAACGTAATATTCGATCTCCGTCTGCAGCTATAACACGAGATAACCTCTTGACAGTTGAATAAACCCTCCTTGTCCCTTTGTGGACGATCTGCCTCCCGAGAAGACATCATGTAGGAAAGTCCACGTTACAATATGCAAATATAACTTTATGGTTAACTGACTTTCGGGTAGCAGGCAAGAAAAATTCTTCCCAGCAGATCTTTTTAACATATTTTCACGTTTAGAAAGTAAAAGTTACTTACAAAAACGCTATCTTTTATCTATTGTTTAATGTATAGAAAGGAGGTACCCTTTCTGTACGTTAAACATTGCGAAACACTTAAAATTCTCTCCAGTTAGAGCTTGATATGATTAATATTCCAATTAAAAC
Source organism: Centruroides vittatus (assembly GCF_030686945.1). NCBI lineage: Eukaryota > Metazoa > Arthropoda > Arachnida > Scorpiones > Buthidae > Centruroides > Centruroides vittatus. The sequence continues at coordinate 457,934 of NW_027121033.1, forward strand.
ATCAATTGGGTGGTGTGGATAGGGCAGACAACCGAAAGTACTACGTTGAGCCTTGTATTACTAGATAAAAATAATATTTTCATTTTTCATAGAGGCCCTAATAAGGAGTAGTAGACGAACTAGAATAAAAGACTGTTTATCTTACAAAAATATTCAGGACACTTTTCGACCCAAAAATTAATCTTCCTATTTACAACCCATACTTTAGAACTTGTTTCTTCATTTATTTTCTCGTATCTAACCGTCGATCAAGGTGCATACATGTTGCTCGATTTATTTATTTTTTTTTCCTTTAGATGTAATGCCTTGCTTTCAAGTTCGTAAATTCTTGTCATGTCATTTCTACATCCAAAAAATTAGCATTATTTAGTAATTTTTAAGACTTTCTAGAGCTCAATTTTCATAAATTCGTTCTAATTTCACAGTTTAGAAAGTTTTGGCTGAAATACCGGTGTTTTTAGATGAAAATTGGTGGTTTTTTTTCTGGTCTGGTAGCGACTTTTCGCAGATTTTCATGTTGAAACTCGCAAGAAATCGATTTCTTAATAGAATTATTCGAGAAAATGTCTATTTCGAATTCTAGAAACGGACGTACGTGACTCTAGAACCGTTATAAATTTAGTAGAACGGTTTTTTCTCATGTAAAATCTCTAAAGATTTTTTTTACGCCAGAAACTGATAATGTCTATAGAAAATAAACCATAAAAACACCAAAACAAATGTATTTTTAATGGCAAAAACTCGAAATCCTAAACCAGGTGGTGTTGCTTTATGTAACACTAACTCACGAGTGCTGTAAACAAGATATTTATCAACCTAGCCAATTCTTCGAAGATGGAGAATTCAAAAAAAAAAAAAAAAAAAAAATAGGTTAATGATTCTAAATTACTTTGGGTGAGATTAAAAGTATGGCGTTGACTGTAAATAAGATACTCTACACTGTAGAAAGCTTCTATAAACTTAGTTTTATTATCAAATTTTTGAGGTTTTCTAGTATCAGAGAGGTACTTACCGCATCCTCTAGCCACCATGACGAAACCATTTGTGTGCTTATAGTCGTAAGCAGCTTTGGCAAACAGAGCAACGTTCACAATGACAAACAGTAGGAAGAACACAACACTAACTCCATTATTTTTTATGTAATCCCACTTTAACTTCCTTGGAATGAATTTCTTGGCATCTACGGACCTCTCGTTTAGTTTTCTAGGCAGAAGCCAACTTTCTATGCTGCAACAGACACGGAAATATCACGAATCTAATCATAATTACGGAGCGCTTCCATGAGCTACAAATTTTACCTCATGGTCAAGTTTTCTGATAATCCAGGATGGCGCTTCAACTGGGCTTGGAATTTCTCGAAATTTATGGAACCAGAATGATCTGTGTCAGCACTTTCGAACAGCATCATTGTCAGTTCGTCGAGACCGGCATCGGAAAAGTGTAATTCGTTCTCTTCCATGCAGGCCTTCATAACGCTCCTCAGTTCAGAAAATTGGATAAGTCCATCGCCTGAAATTGGAATTTTGTGTGATTTTTGGGCGGAGAAGTGAAATTTCCCCCTTTTTATAAAAAAAATAATAATAAATACCATCGATATCGTAGATCTGGAAGAGCCAATGGAGTTTCTCGATTGATGTCAACTCTGCAAAGGATCTCATGGCCGTCATGAACTCTTCCAAGGATATGCTTCCCGATTTGTCTGTATCGAATAATTTGAAGATCCTTTCCACGAAAAATTTCTAAAAATGTTTGAAAATTCATTATTAATTTTTTTTTAAATAATATTTTATAGTTTAAATATGAAAAATGGAGCCATAGTTTTAGTCTGTTGCAAACGTTGCATTCTTCGTGCACTTACAATAAAATTGGCGTTTTTGGATTAATATACCTGAAATTGTGAAGAAATTGCTTGTTTTCAATGTATTACACTCATCAAACATGAAATATGTGCACATTTAACCACAAGATTGCCAAATTTCTGTAAATCATACAACAATTTTGAACGAATTCTTACTACCGCGATATTTTTTACTATAAATTTAAATATATTTATATGTTATTACAAATTTATAAGAAACGTTTTGAGAATATCAACTTATAAATACTGAATACTTAAAAATTTCTTAGATGTGGCCAGAAATTAAAATGAACAGCAAAGTTTTCGCGCTAGAAATTCTGTAGAGAAGCCATCTTGCAGGGAAAGTGCTAGAAGATGGCTACTTTTAACGCGTTTCGTTTAATATAAACACAATTGTTTATGTTTATACTAAACAAAACACTTACTTCTACCGAATTCCTAAAAATCTTTCGACTCTACGCGTTTTGTTTGTTCAATAAGTAATTTAGATGTAATTATGTTACAAGTACTGTACGTGTAACTCTTAATATTGTCATTCTAGACTTTATTTTCATAGTTTAGAAAGAATGCTACGCTTCAAAATATACTTATAAGTCTAAAAAAACATTTACTAGAATCTTATCTATAAATGGAAACGAAAAATTCCATCTTCGTCCATAGCAAAAATCGCAATTTCACGTATTTCTAAGCCACTAAAATTAAACAAAAACCTTGCAATTCGCTATAAAAATCAAGCAATATCATAAAAATTCTTCTCTTATATATCTCTAATCATAATAATTAAGCAAAATATAGGTTTTTCCATAAGATTTTGATAACTTAGCTACCGAGTTATGGCGCCATTTTACTGTATCCAAAGTATCAATTTTATGGCTCCGTTTAGCAGAATTGATAAAGAATCGAATAAAAATAAGTAAATTGTATTGTTATTCTATCAAAAAGACATGCAAATTAAACACTTACGTTGTTAGATTTTACTATTCTTTTGAATTGTGCCACGCAAATTTCCTCATGGTCACCGACAACCTGCTTGAAGACATCTTCCAAGTGCTTCAAGTTTGATGGTGTTAATCCTTGTTTTTCTTTGCTAATTTCGGAAAAAATCAATTTAATTTTCTAGAAAATACAATAATTATCTTATAAAAACACCCTAAAGAAACACGACACTTACATCGACGACTGTCTTATTGATGTTATGAACTCCATGTTCAATGGATCGCACGTACCAGTACAGTACAACCGTTAACTGAAAGATCACAATTAATTAATCATAGTTGTAATTTTAAATATTTAAAGTTTCCGGAAGTTGCGTAGAAGTTACAATTACTAATTTTCTAAATCAGGAATTAGTGTAACGTAGTGTGACGATACGTAAAAACGTACGTAACATCCCTTACAACGAGGTATTTTTAGAAGAATAAAGGATATTATTGGTTTATGGTTCTTCTAAATCCTGTTCGGCTCCTCTAAATCGAATTTAGTTTCATTTTTTATCTAGAAATTAGAGCTTGCAAAATCCAAAAAATTGATTAAACAGGATTAAAAACAGTCTTTAAGAAATTTTCATTGATGAAGTAATCCAGAAGTGAATTAACGCGTGTTTAAGTTATAGAAAAATTGACTGTTCTAGAATTAAACCATGCTTTAGAACGGTTTTCAAACGTTAAAATTTTGAAAATTTAAACAGTCGAACCTGTGAACAACGGCCGCTAACGGGAACATAAAATAATAGCCGTTGTTCGTTGTTTAGAGGTTAATTACACTAACACGATTTTCATTCATATTAAATCAAATACAATCTAACCTCTAATAAAGGCCACCCCTAAGCAACGGTCACTTCTTTTTTGAACAAAATAAAAAATGGTCGTTGCTTGGAGGTTATGTTTCCATTAGTGGCTAATCTGCTTACGAGGATGCCTCCAGAAAGGACTTTATTTGGGAAATTCCACTGTTTCGGTGTTAGACACGTGAAGAAAGCCTATTTAGGATGAGAACCCACTACCAACTACCAGTGTTCAGTGGTTTTACTCAAATATAACTCATTCTGAAGAGGAAAAAAAACTACTACAACTTGAAGCTGGCCTTCATAGTTTAGCTTCTAAAACCTTATAATTAAAGTTATGTATAAAAACACATTTAGACTTTTATGTAGCTAAACGTGAGATATCTGTGTAATTATCATGAATTTAAATTGAAATTTCCTCATTAATCTAAGCGAAGTCATTATAAAAACTAGAGATCTTACATGCTCATTATGCGAAGTGTATGCAAAATATGACATTTTGATTTTCAATCGATTTTTTAATTAAAAAAGTAAAAAAATATTAAATAAAATAAAACTCTTCGGCATTTTTTTCTTAATGCCATCAACCAGAACCATTCTCTTAACTTAACTTTTTTTTTTTAATTGACAATTTCAGGCTGAAAATTCCTGAAGGCTCAGAAACTAAAAGACTTAATAAATCAAAAATTACAAGAGTTTTAATCATTTTAAATAGCCATAAAGCGCAACTTTATGGAGAATTGCTCCTTCTTTTCTGCGTATTGCTCGCAGTTTGTATGGAAAGTAATGCAAATTTTGAGTCCAAATATTGATTAATTATTTATTTCGTAAAATTAAATTCTGAAATTTTCAGTCTGGAGTAAGCCTGGAGCTCATAAATGCACTTTGGGTGTCTCGGATGTATTTATCCTGTTGCCAATTGACATCCTTCCTGTTTTCGAATAAATCCAACAGATTTTGTTGATAAAATCTAGGATTCACCTTGATAAATGTGACCTTTTTGGTAAAAAATATAAGATTTTGTAAGCTTTCAATTATGTACGCCAGTCAGTTCTGTCAGTCACGCTAACTGACATTTGTGGAAGTTGAAGATATTTTACAAATATAATATTATACAAATATTTTGATGCTTTAAAACGAATTGACAGGTGCTCAAAGGGGTACGCGACATGCCTGTACGCCTTAACGACACGTCGCGCGCCCAATCTTAAAAAGTCGCCAAAATTCCGAAAGTTATTTAGTATAAACTAGCAGATATTAAATTAGTTATTTTGTTAGTTGAAACCGAATTATTCTGTGCCAGATTTTTAAGTTAAAAACAAAAAACGGTGACAATTTTGCAAGGAACGAGTAGTGAATCAATATGGCGGCGCGACACAGATATAGAAAAGTTATAGAAAAGTTTTTACCTTCTATATTAAAATATTTGTTTTTATGACTTTAAAGTAATATGAAATAAATTAAACCACCGTTTAGGAAAATCCAGGGTCGTGTTTTTATAGAAAAAAACACTTCCTACGCCTACAAACTCTGCCTTACAAAGTGCAGTATCATATTAACGTTTTTTACTTTCACTTTTATAAAATGTTTTAAACAAATTCAATGAATCAATAGGAAATAAATTTAAAAAGACAAGTAATTTTCGCGAAATCATCTTCCGGAGAGATTCCGGAAGTGACGATGACTTCATCGAAAATCCCTATTACACCTTCATTGTTTTGTGTATGTGTGTTTATTGTTTCTGTGTCCATAATTGGTAGACGACTGTTTAGAAAATTATCATCATTATTATTCACACGAACACTCTTCCTGTTTTTCCTACTTAAAAAATAATTGGAGAAATTTCACAAGATTGATCATTCGATCGATCAAGATATCGATCGACACGTCATATTTCTACCCAAAATTCTTTCTTAATTAGGTTTAAATTGTATTATGCTCTTCGTTTTTGTGATATTGATCGATGTTTTCGTTACGCTATAAGTGGGAATTCGTAGTTTCGGGGTACGTATCCTATAGGCTACTTTGATATAAGCTGTATATGAAGGCGATTCTGTAGTATACTACAAAGATTTTAATATAGAAAAATACCCCCTAGAAAAAGTTTGATACCTTTAACGAAGGCTTTAAATGATAAATGTGGGCCCCGGATTGCGTACAGGAAAAAAAGTCGTGGAAATGCCACGTGTCATCCCTATCCTATGTAAATATCTAAAAAATATCCTCAGCAAATATGAACCAGTTTCCTCGTAGAAAGTCCTCCCAAGAGGTACCCCTTTAGCGGATTGTCCAATGTTGCTTTGCCTTATTCCGTCATTAAGGGGCGTATCCAGGAGGGATGCTTAAGTGCTGTAGCATCTTTTGGTGCAAAGGCAAATAAATGGATACGCCACTGCCATCAATCCTATGTTGATTGGTTTTATTTGATTATGGTAACGTGACACGTGGGCGATCTGCCTCCGGAGAGGTCTTTTATGGCCCCTATTTGGGTGTTTAACACGCGAAGAAAACCCAGAAAACTCCACGTGGCTAGCCCGTTAACAAGGCGCGAACCCACCACCTGTGTTTATTAATAAACATAAGTATCATATAATGTATTACAACCTTTCCTACAATTTAAAAGATTTTTTGGAAGTTACTATTATTTCTAAAAGTATTTTGATTAGTTTATATGTAAGAGAAGATTATAACCTATCATCTGATAGTTCTAGTCACATCTAGGATAAGCAAAAGCGTCAATTTGTGTATCATTACAGAAGCATCAGATGATACTGTGCAGTCTCTCCTGCATACTTAAAAACATCAAAAAACACCTCCCACAAAGTGTATATTTTGAATAGGAACATCAAAATGATACTGCACAGCTTTTCCTATATATAAAATCCAGAGATAGAACAACACGTGGTTCTATACTACACACTGTGTAAGTCTTAATAAACCCCCATACGTTACCCCGTGTGATCTAGAAAATTTCGATAGATGATCACATGTTAGACTAGTATATATGTAGTAGTATCACCTGTATACACCAGCATATACAACACATTACGACGAGAAGCTAGGTTCTATACGAGATCCACATTAAAAAATCCTCGCGTGAAACCATAGCATGAATTAAAACTGTAAATATTAATATAATATAAACACGAGAAATTTAATAATATCGCGTGTAAAAGAAAGAAAAGAAAAATATTCGATTTATTCGACAAAATTCGCAGTGTCCTTGAAAAATAAAAAAACCCATTCAGGTCCGGTATAACCATAGTTGATAGCCTTGGTAGATGCCTCGAGGTTAACAACAGATTACTTTATAAACAACAGAAGCGAGGCAAAAACCTCACCTTTAAGTATATCTTTACACACTTATCACAATCGTTCCCCGTCCAAATATTCGATTTTCTCACTCAAATAAATCAAAATTTAATTATTTAAATGGTTTTAAATGTGGGTTACACAACCGTTTAAACGTTTAAAATTAATTTTTGAAAAAAATTAGAAACATGTTACGTTATTATTTAATACGTTACGTAATTTTATAAACTAATAAGTTTTAATCAAAATATACTTTTAAAAGTATTAAATTTTCAGCGTATCAAATAAAATATTTAAGATTTTTTTCAGGTTTTCATTTTATTTAATATGTAACGAGTTTATAAACACGTTCCTAAAGTTCAACTTTTAAATACAGATATTTTTTGTTTTTAATTGTAGTTAAAAATAAACTAGAACATAATTTTTTTTTATATTAAACTTGTTTAAATTTTAATTTTTTTTATCCTAATTTAACGGTTGCAATTATTAAATTTGAATTTTTAAAGATGCGCTTTAAAATCTATATTTTAACGCGATTATTCAACTTCTAGATAATTTTATCTAGATAACTTCTAGACAACTGCAGAAATCGACATTTTTTTAAATAATGCTTTCGATTGTTAAAAAGAAAACTGTCAATTTTTACAAATGTCTTTTTCACGTGCGAAAACTTTTCAATTTCGTTATCTGTTTACATTTAAAATCTATATTTCTTTAGATAATTGTAGATTTATCTAGATAAATCTACAATTATCTAGAAAAAAATTACAGAATTTTGCATTTTTTTTCTATCAAAACTCGTAAGTTACATTTCTGCGGCATTAATTAATTTTAAAATTATTGCAACGTAACGTTGTATTTTCTAGTTAATAAATAACGTTATTATTTAAATTAGGGATATTTTAATGGCGTTACGTTCGATTTTCTGTCAATATTTGTACAGCTTTCGAGTTACGGTTCGGCCTTCGATGTCCGTCTTCCTACATTTCTAGTTTGAAATTCGTGACTTGACGAATTAAATCATGTCTTTCGACTGTTTGCTACAACTTAACATAAAATACTTTTCTCTCTCTTTCTTTTTTAACTGCACAAGGAGGACTTTTATTGAATTTATTTACTTACCGCGCGTAGGGACAACCTTGGTTATTCAAGGACGACAGAAGCCTCAATCCTTAATCTTACACTTGGCCCCTTTCTTCTAACACAGTGTCAAGTGCCACAGCAGACAACAGGTGAAGAGCAGTCACGTTCCCTACCTGTTGATTTAACCAATTAGAAGTTTCCCTGTTCGTCTCTTCTGACTGGTTACCGGTGACGTTTACGTCACTACGAAGAGTGTCTGTCGAGAAATTTGGGAAGTTTTAAATAACTTTTGGCAATTGCCGGCTCCATCGCGATGTTACTCCTGCAGGAAACCATTAATATTGACACGTATAAGGTTAGCGTGATTCGGAACACCCCCTTTTCGTCCAGTCACGTGATCGAGGGAGTGGTTTTTTTTCTGAGGACGTAAACAGCTTCTAACCCTTTAAATCGATGCGATTTTTCCAGCGCTACGTAACTTTAAGCCGTCTTATAGCATTCGGCGTTACTTCTAATGTTTTAAACGTTACGTTTTAAAACCGCAGAAGTACCTTTACATTAAAAACTGAAAATTTTCCGTATTAAAACCTGTGTTTTTTTTCCTGGAAGTGGCAGAAGAGCTAGACGTAAAGCAGCGAGCATCCTTATACCGGTTTATCTTCGTTTTACGTAAACACCGGGTGAGAGAGAGGTAAAGCAATACGCACGAATGGTCACGTGACTCTCCATAAATTCCTTCCAGGTCACGAAGTACCGTACATAATTTACTTTTATTAGTAACTTAATTTCGTATTGAAATGCCGAGTACTATCACGCGCGCTCCTAACGACTGTTAGGAAAGTTACGTTGTATACGATCCATAAATCGATTATTTGACTTTATCATTATTTGGGGTGGGCGGTTCGCTTTTGATAGAAAAGCGGCGAAAATCACGCATGAAAAACGGCGGGTTTCTTCTCGCCACGTGTGCACAGTTTAGTAATATCATTTCGAGGAGGAGAACGCGCCCTAGACGAGTCACGTGGCCCGCGTAACTAGGTCGAAACGGCCGCTTAATTAAGGTACGTTAGGTGACAAACACTTAATTTGCGAGGAATATTTCGGAAAATAATGGAGACCTTCGCCTCGTGACAATCGTGCTGTATCATTCTTAGTGGTTGCATGTATATATATATATATATTTAATTTACGTGATTAATGCATGAAATTGCTTATTATCCACGTATTATAGAAATGAAAATAACCTCGCTTGGGGTAGGGAAAGTGATTAAAAACTCGAGGTTGACCTTGGTCTTGTGACCTTTCGAACACTATAATAAAGGATATCACGTGTTTACTGGACAACTAACAATCGAAAGGTAAATAATCTCATTATTAAGAGGGAGTTTTTCTTACGTTATAGCACCATTATGTCAGTTTTTCTCAAATGTGTTCCAGAAAAAAAACACTGTTTCGGGTCGTAGTGTTGTTTAGGAGCTATGTTTATTATAGTATATCCTATATAATTTATTCTAAAAAATCACTATCTATAGAAGGATATATTCTAAGAATGCAACAGGTAGAAGCTTCTCAACACAAAAACATCGACCAGTTTCCTAGTCGTTGCCCTCCAAATCATCAAAAACCATATTTCAAAGTAAGTTTATGGTATCTACAATATGAAGTCAAAAGGTGTCAAAAGTTCTTATTGAATGTGATTTAGAGTAGATTAAATTATATAGAATAGCAAATATTCACTTGATATCCCTCTCCCTGTTAGGTTTAGGAGGTCAAAAGAATATCAAAAATTTCTATTTGTATATAAACACTTGTAAAACAAATATTGATCGAGCTGTTTGATCCAAATCTAGTAGGCCTATTTGTTTCGCTCCCTCTATAACACTTGTGTAGCAAAGTGTTATTTTCATGGAAAGTACTACTTTTAATGTGTTCCAATAAATTTTTTAAACATAATTTACCTGTCTGTGTGTGTGTCTGTATGTGTACGGCGTAACTTCGATAAGAAAGTAAGCCACACTTCTACTACGAGACCCAATAACCCACTGACATAATCGACAACACGATATAAAGCAGGAAACGGAAATGATTTCCATTTCTCTGCCTGGTTTGCGACGCGTCACGTGTACCTAATTTTAGAACCGAGTGACTTCGAATCGAGTTTATACCCCCCCTCCGAAATTACAAAGCCACTAAATTTCGTTTCAAATACCTTTATTTACAAACCATCAAAACACGGAACGAAACCAACAAGCTCGGGTGTGTATAAAACAAAAGGAATGTCATTCACAACACGAACTTTGACCCCCGTATCAGGCGCTCGTCGTCAGCTTCTCTCCATTAAAATTCAGCTCTCCCTCTTCATTAGCTGGATTGTCGGGTACAGTCAAGTAAGGAGTCTTTTTACGAGCGCTGACCCTTGAACCTATAGGTGGAAGAAGTATTTCGGTGTTAGGTGGCCTTAAAATCTCGTTATCCATCGAAGCGGTAGTTCTGGTGTCTCTGCTTATCTGTTCGCTGCTCTTGAAGAACTTGATGGTATCCCAACTGTCCGATAATTTACCCCTAGATTCCGATAAGCTTCTGCTTCCGGTGTCTAGGGGCCTGTACTTGTATCTTTGGGCCTTCCTTCTAGTGGAAGAACCCAGATCCCACTCCCACGAGTCTCCCGCTGTGAAAGACTTACCGACTTCACCAACGTGTTGTAGCGAGAGAAGAGGAAGGATTCGCGTTTTCGACTTGGGTTTCTCAATTTCTTTGTCTTCCACTTCCAGTCTTGGTGGCTCCGGTGTTTGTTCCAGTTTGGGCAAGTTGATCTCGGAATTTTCGGGTTGCAATACGGCTTTGTCCTCCAAAACGGGACTAGAAACGGAGACGTAATCTTCTATGACTATCTCCTGAAGGACCAGAGGGGTCTTCGTGTCCTTCCTGAGGAGTTCCACACAGTTTTCGTGGCCCGCCTCTTCTGCAGTTTCCAAGGCATTTCTACCTTCGTTGTTCTTCTGTTCGAGATTCAAATGCAACCCAAAATGGTGGGAAGTGTTGATGAAAACTCCAAAATGTCGTCGTATCCGTGTAGTGCTGCGTAGATGAGAGCAGTGTTACCATCGGGATCCTGAATACCCGTATCGATCGATTTCTAGAATTAAAAATTTAATTATTTTTTAAAGCAGCTATTATAATCACATACAATATTGTATGCAATGTTACTGATGGTATGCACTAACAGTTTGCGTGTTGCTTGTATATTTTATAAGCAGTATTTGCCGCTAGCGTAGCATTTCTGCCTATTGTTTTGCATATTTTGTACACACTAACATAATATATTTAAGTATTTATATACTAATGTGGAATTTCTGTGGTATATACACATTTTAATGCACTAAAAGAGCATATTCGTGCGCTGTTTGCGCGTTATACATACACAAACACAACGCATACATGTACTGTATTTTCGCTTTCTGCGTGCACTCGCATAACATATTTATATACTGTTTGCGTGTTTTAACCACTAATATGGCGTATTTATATATTTTATGCAGTTTTAATATACTAATGTAACATTTTTGAATCATCTACGTACTTGCAGGCTTGATTTATTCAATAATTTAGCATACCTGTATGCAATAATATTGAGATCCGTGTTACAGTAAGCACAACAGACGTCCCCTTTCGCAATACACTACAAAAAATGGTTCATACCATGCATACAAAACACGAATATAGATCGAAGTAAACAAATCGCAGCCATTTTTCTACTCTTTGTGACCTCATATCAAGCCTACGTGACGTTAAACTGTCGTTAAAGGGGGGTCAAAACGGCCTAAATTCCTTAAAAATCTCAGAGCACCTGCAAAAATTCGTTCTATTTAGTAGTATCCACAAGGTTAAACTCGTGAATTATTGATACAATATAGAATTTCCCAGAACAATTGGTTTATGACATCTCCCCGATGGACAATTAATCTAAAAAATAATATCGAGCCGTTCGGGGTGTTGTCGGGGTCACTCGAAAATTAATAATTAATTAATTTAAAGATCAGAAATGGTGTAAGGAGGCCTAATTTTTCGCTTTTTAAGCTCATTTTGCCGCTTAAAAGCTGGATAAATTCCTATTCTTTGTGTTCTTTAACGATTGTTTTGGCGCGGTTGCCAGGGTTGACAAGGCAACCTTCAGACTTGGCGGCCGCTTCCTATAAACAAAAGGTACAACTGTATAAAGTGTAGCGGGACCGAATCATTACTCCTGTAACGTAAAGAAGACCTAAGTGCAGTTTAGATGTTACAATAAATTACGCAACACAAAGCCCGGTGTTAAGGAGATTTATTGATATTATGTTCTTAAAATAAAAGTTTTAATAAATTACTTTTTGGTGTTGAAATATTTAATTAAGTTTAAATTTATGACGACTAAGCGAGAAGTAATTAATAATGTTCTTTTAAAATAGAAAATTGCGTAAATTCGGATAAAAATTTTGACGTCATGTTTATTTATTATTTTCTTCCGTTAGGTGGTATATTGATTAATCCGAAGCAAAAGTTTAACATTTATTTCTTTCGACAATTTATTATTTTTTATAAATAAATAATTGAAATTAATTTAATATACTTGAATATAATTAAACTTTATTCACTTGGATGAAATTAAATAAAGTCAAACACTGTTGCCAGATTAAATCGATTGATTTACGTCTGTTTTGCATAAAAAAATAATAAACTTTTTAAAAATAATGATCTGTGCTTTTTATTAATTTAAACAAGCAAAAAGTAATTTCAATTTGCTACAATCAGGGGGTCACAGACATAGTCTATCAATAATTTTGGTTTGATCACGTGATTCGTGTTTACTCCTATCACGTGATCCCATTTATTTACACAAAAAGACTCAAAATGGCGTCGTTGTCATGTGAGCAACTTAACAAATCGATTGCAATTTAATTCGTGCAGTCTTCTTTTATATAATTATTGTAAAACAAGATGAGCGAAATATAATGTATAGATCACTGTCGGGGTGGATAATATTAAAACGGCCTGCTTCAAAAATTTAAAAAAAAAAAAAAATTAGCGTTAATATGGCGGCATCATTAAACTATGCAAAAAAGTGAAATATGTATTAAAATGGGTCGGGAAAATTATGCAAATTAAATAAAGTTATAAATTAATTTTAATTACACATTGGTTAGTTAGTAGGTCGGAAATTCGTACAAACAAATCATCTTTTGCATAACTTTTTGACTGGTTTTCGTCATCCGCCGGGTTTCGGCAATGGTTTAATATTGTTCTGACGGGTTTAATAGTTCAATGACTCGGCTAAGTTCTCAGATAAGTTCAGAAATTTATGCAAATAGTTTTAAAAAGGGTCAATAATTTATGCTAAATGATAAAGCTATGCAAATACCCGAAAAATAAGTCAGAAATTCATGCGAACAGTAGAATGAAGAGTCAGTAATTTATGTACATTTGCATAGATGAAAACGATGCAGAAAGGTATGCAAATGAATCAAAAAAGAGTTAGTGGTTTAAGCAAATGAATTTATATTTATAAACCGACTTGGACTGTTGTATGGTTGAAAAGAATTTTCGAAGCTATACAATTGAAATTATGTTTCAGCAATTTATTCGGATTATATATATATATTATATATATAATATATAATTTAAAATAGGCCAAGAAAATTATGCAAATGAGAGCAAGCTTTCAACGAAATTCAACCATGTAATTGTTGCAAAAAGAATAGGAAAGTTACGCAAATAAAACTAAAGTAATTGAAATTGTGCAAATAAAATTATGCAGATAAGTTAAATTTTTAATCATTGTATGTCTCGCAAAAAGACCGCAACTTGACTTTCTTTTAATTTCCATAGCATGGCTGAAGTCTATCAGGGACTTCATAGCTCATGGGACTTCATAGCTCATGGGACTTCAGCCATGAAGTCCCATGAGCTATGCCATGTTATGGAATTTTAAAAAAAGCCTAGAAATTTGGATAAATGGAACTAAGGTCAGGTCAAGAACGTTATTTTGGGAGCGCAAAGGGGTAGATTTAATTTCCTATCGAGCGTTACATAAATGAATAAAATTCGATATTGTAGATGAAAGATAAAGCGTATTAAAGGGCCTTCTACGTAGGGCTGTTAAAAGAATAATTGTATAGAAAATGTCACGACAAACACCGATCGATGTTTGTTGACGTCAAAACGAAAGTGAAACATCGTCCGTCAATGCGGACAAGAAACTTTTTTTCCTATGGGATCGAATGTCCGTTTCGTTTTCATATGTCCGCAATCTTGGTTATTTTTAACATTTCTTCATTTTTAATTAATGCCGGGCGGATTGGGAAGTAATTAAAATAATTTAGGTACTGTATTTTTACTGTTCTTTTTTTCTCCTTCCGAAGCACTGGCTAACAATTGAAGGTTCCTCCTCTTTCGAATTAGACAATGGCTGTCATCACGTTTCTGCTGCAAAAATAGATAATGGTTATCAATGTAATAGTTTCTATGCCCTACTTTTAGGATTTCGTCTGTTGTAAGCTTTGTTAAATGATAGCTTTCGTAGAAAATTGTGCAATTGTGTGATTAAAAATAGAAAACCAAACGAACAACTTGAAGGATCTTCAGCAAAAAAGCGGTATCTTGTATCCTTATTTTTTATTTTTAAGTGTATTAAGCATTGTAAGGGCATTTTATTTATTTACTTATGAGGTAAACAATATTTTAATCGTTTATTGTTTAACAAGAAGTAGTTACTAAAGCCAAAATTTCACGTTTTTAGCTGCGAATTTTATGATTAAAAATATTGTCTTAAAATAGTTCGGGCGGTTTTAAAATGTCCTTTTTAAGAAAACTCGAGGAAAATGATTGTCTCTAAATATTTAAACGTTCGGAGGTTGTAGATCGTCATTAAATTCATTAATTCTGACATTTACGAGAAATCCTGAAGCATTTTAAGAGTATGGCGGTATCGAAGCTATTAAACAATTAGCAAATTATTGAGCAACTTAAAATATTCAAACTCAATCATGTTATAAGCGTTTTAGAAAGAATTTTAAAATATTTGCTAAATTAAAAGATTTATAGAAGTAGAAGCAAGAAGCAATGAAATTCTTCAAAAGCGTCGCCAAGCCTTACAAAGAAAAATAAAAATGGAATATTTAATGAGCAGCAAAACGTTTAAACAGTTAAAAATCAAGAAAAACAATACTTAAAACACTACTTACGCACTCTAATAGTATCAAAACCAAATCTGGTTGATCCTGTATAGCAGCATACATCAGAGCAGTTAATCCTCGATTATCCTGCAAATTAGGATTAGCTCCAGCATCTACGAACAACCTGGCGAATTTAATCCTAATTTTGACATCCTCCAGTTGTAGCGAAGTGCATATGAGGGGTGTTTCACCCTTTTCGTTTCTGCTATCGACGTTGACACCGGCCTCTACCAAAAGTTTCGCTTGGCGGTATCTCCTGTATTTGATCGCTTCGAAGAGGGAGAATTGCGCCGTTGTACGACCCTCCAAAAAATTATTCATGGGCTCGTTAAAGGGCACTATACCTGTCTCGGGATTTTTACCCGAGGCAGGTGGTTGCACGATCGACAGGTGCATCGACTAAACTAACTTTCATACCGAGTAGAACGAGATCACTGACCTTTTAAGTCCCTCCGCGTGTGTGTACAGCGTGTAACTTTGACAGCAGCTTACGTTCGACTGCTAAGCGTAACTACCAGGCGCTCATTGATTGGTGGGGAGGGGGAGGGATGGATTAGGTCACGTGACGCTCTTCCACCCCTCTTTTTTTATTACTAAGATGTGTTAAACTCATGTTTTTAATACGTTTCCAGCTGTAATGTACGGCTTTTTAGGGGGGTGCCAAAACAAATAAATGGACGTTTTAATTAGGTTGAAGGGGGTTCGCGATGATCTCTTTAAATTAATGAATTTACCTGATCCTATTTTGAGGAATAATACATTTTAAACGTAATTTTCAACAATAGTTAGGTGAACAAACAGTTCTATCGCGTGAAAGTAAGTCAAGTTTATTTTTTATTCTTATCCATGAGTCTGCTTACTTCTTCCATCAGAGATATATTCTCCTGAAATAATTATTTTATTATTCTTTTAAAAATAAATTCTAATTAATTTATAAAATTACATCATTTTAATTACCTTTCTTAAATGAGAACATTCTCTCTTATACCGTTTGCCCTGCCTTTCTAATTGCCTATTTAGAGTTTGGATGATGTTCTCTAATCTCTTTTCCTTTAAAGTGATATCCTTTGAAATTTAAGCTAATTAAAAATTAAAAAATTAATTAATTTTTTAATATTCTCAATGGATTTATGTACCTGTTCCTTCTTGGAATTGGTCTTCTTGAGATTTTTTCGATTTTGATTCGTTTTTTCACACTTAATCTAAGGAAAATTAATTAAAATTTTAATTTTATTCTAATTTTAACACAAATTTTATCTCGAAATAAGCATTACTGTATTTCTTCGTTATCTTCATTGGTAAGTAAACTCTCTTCTTCATCTCTTTGATGATGATCAAGGGCATTTAGGCCTATATCTTCACTGTCTGACTAAAATTATCATTTGTTGTTAATATTAAATTATTGAATAATTTACAGGAAAATCGATTTAAAATATTACGAGTATTGCTAGTTATTGGTATAATTTATTCGAAATGTTCTTATAAAATGTGGCACTAAAATTGAAAAACATATTCTTTTCCTTTACCTGTGCATCTTCATTCGTTACCACGTGTTCTTTGGCTTGTTTCTTATTAACAACTGCCACCGAAAGTTTATGTTCTAACTGAAACAAGCATTTTAACGTATACAACTTATTTACGCTTACATTTGTTACAATTTTTACCTCTTTGATTCTTTCTTCCAGCTGAATCTTCTCTTTTTTCAAAGGTTCCTGGCATTTTCTTTCTTCATTCAAACACTCCTCAAGAATATAATTTCGTTTTTCTAATTTTTCTATTGTTTTCTGTAATTTCAACAGCTTTTCTTCCTACGAACACAAAATTAAATGGTTAATTAATAAAATAAAATAAAATAAATTGAAAAACACTTTCATAAAAGCCACATTCAACGATGACTTTCAGGAAAGCCATACTGGCATATAATAAAGAACATGGAATATTTTGTAGTTTATAATCAGAACAAATGTGGGTGTTTGTTCTGAAGGAAAGTCCACCAGTGGTTGAGTAGATAAAGCCAGTAAACACTAGTCGTGGGTTAAGGTCTAACCACGTGGAGTTTTCCGGGTTTTCTTCACGTGTCTGACACCTGAATAAGGGTAAGTATCCGATAGAAAGTCCTTACTGGAATTACCTTCTTAGCAGATCGCTCACTTGTTGCGTTGCCTTATCTTATCAATTCTCCCAATCCATAGAATGTGCAAAGGATCCACAGAGTATCTTATCAAGCCACAGTTTCTGCAAAGAAAAATCATGCAATTTTCGTAGCTTCCGTGAAGAATTAAATGTGGCTTCGTTAGTGTTTATCAAAAAACAATATCTATATTAAATTACTCGTAATATGATACTCTTGTTTCTGTAATCGATTTCATTTTTATACACATCTTCCTTCTTAATCAGATCTTCAATGACGTCTTTTAAAGATCCTATTTCCTGTTCCTGTTTTTCGTTATGGATTCGATTATGTTCAATTTCGCTCTTGAGTGATGCAATCTAATCAAAACGACAAGAATAATCTCACAAATTAAGACCAAGAAAGCTGCAAATTTCGTAAAAAACCCGAATAGTGGCATTGTTCTAAGGGCCTAACTTACTCTGCTTTTCATAATATTAAGTTCAGTTCTATAAAGAAGTAAACTCTCTTTGCGTGTTTTCAATTGTTTGTCATAATCGGCCTTCATTTTGATGATTTCCTCGTTCAACTCCTGTTCCTTCTCGTCAATATACAGTTGCCACGTTCGCTCTTCTTCTTGTCGAATCTCCTTGATCTAAAGCAGAACAAATTGCGAATTACCGAGCTATGGATCCAAAAATTAATCTACTACTCACTTCTTTCAATTCTTCTTCGTATTTTTTCAGTTTCTTTTCATAATCTTCACACTTTCTTCTTGAAACTTCTTGCAGATCATTCATTGTTTTCTCAGATCTTTCTTTCACGTCTTGCAGCTCGTATTTGGATTGATTTTGGATCTTTTCTATTCTTTCATATTGAACTATCAACTTGCCACGATGTTCCTCCTCTAATCAAAACATTAAATGGTCGAGCTTCAAATTCCTTCTAATTTAAAATGCCATGGACTCACCTTGTTTTTCAAAATCTTTTCTGTGTTTCTCCTCCAAATCTACGATTTCTAATTCATGTTTCTTTTTCATCTCAGAGATTCCTTCAATTAGCTTCTGAACATTAAATAAATTATTAGCATAAATTGTAAGATTTTTGAAATTAATAGACTGAAAGATTTACCTCAATTTCTTTCTTCAGATTATCTATATCTTCAGTAAATTTCTTGGATAAGTTCGCGATATATTTATCATTTTGTTCGGATTTCTTCCTCAATTGGTAAGCTCTATCGATCCTCAGCTCTTCTATATAATTCTGAAGTTGATCAATCTTTTCTATCTAAAAATCGCACAAAAATAGACATCCTTGGACATCAGGATTAATGAAATGTGTTCTTGGTAGCTATTTCAGGCATCGGAATGACTTTAATTTATTAATTTTCCACAAAAATTTTCCAGAAGGCCTCAGAAGCTTCAGAAGACCAATTTAGAAGGCCTTCTGAATTTTCTACTATGGAGTTAGTAGATGGCACAGCTTCTACAAAGTCCAGTTTAGATAGTAATCAAATAATCTTAAGGAGAAATCAGCAGAATTTAGGACTGATTATGAATCTTTTATATCAATAATTACGTAATTAGTTTCAAAATTATTTCTTTATTCTTAAGTCTGATACCTAAATAAGGACCAGTTTTTCATAAAAATTATCCCGTGAGACATCTTCCCTTGGCAGATCGCCCGTGTGTTGCATTTCCTTATTCCATCAGCCTAAATACGATTCCAGATTTATGGGATAATCTGTGAAGGGACAGTTCTAACGCGAGACCCACTAAAATGTTTGCAAATCCTATAATCGTATACGACGACGTGTAGAAATTACGAAAATGTCTCTACATGTAATTATTGATCCGTGGCACCCGCCTGAGAGAACACTTAAAAAATCAATAAACGGTGAAGGTACAGGACAATAACATCCAAAAAAATCACTTTTTAAGATTTTTAAGGATACTTTCCAGGAGTCAATTATTAATCCTATACACGTTCACGTAAGATTAGATGTTTGAGAATTTATTTTTATCGCCTACGCTCATCAGTAACTAGAAAATTAATTGACGTATCAATATGACCCAATTCCTTCAACTTAAAAAAAACAAAGAGTAATAATAAATTCTGATATGAAAAGGCAGATTAAATGGATTTTTTGCAATCTAATTATAAAACTTATTGACTTTTTTTTAAATTTTAATTCTAAGAACGTCTCCGCTCTGAATGGAACCATGTAACTAGTTTTTTGGGGCGCGTTTTTTTTTCGATTAAATTCTGTAAATATGAGACTAGTAAAAGAGTTTAAGGCCATCTAATTTGCATCTCACGCACCCTAAAACCTAAAAATCTCAATTTCTTGTTTAAAAATTCAAAAATTTACATTAAATTTGTATACCCATTCGAGTATGGCCATTTTAAATCCTTAAATGGCCAAATTTTTAGCTTTCTAAACTTTTATAAACGATAAAAATTTTCAATTACCTGTTCCTGGACCTCTTCTTTTGTAGTGAAGGTAGCAGTGAAAAGAACTGTTTCTGGTTGAGCTTCGTGTTCTACCTGCCAGAAGCAAAGAGTTCCGTCGGCTCCTGATGAGGCAAGTAAAGTACCATCGTATGATAGCTTCATCTGAAAATTATCGGAAGCATCTTAATTTATCGTAATTGCCATTTTATTCGGTCGAGTATCATCATCTTTCTTCGTCCCTCATCAATCTATGTTTATTCCACCGCGGGCCAATCCCATTATATTAATCAATTTTGCCTCTCTGTATTCGAATCTTGTATCAATCTGGATTAATCAAGAGTAGTTCTAAATAGAGATGTCTTTCCTCGTCACTCATCATCTACGTACTTGACCCGTTGTGAACCATACCCAACAATAATAATATTATTCATAGAGTGTTTTATTTTCTTCATTATGCGTCTTGCGCCATTCCTTTTATAATTTCTTATTATATATCGAGAAACTCACCTTTGTTACTTCTCCCAAATGTGCCATATGCTCCTCACCCTCCAAAATCTCCTGAAGAGGTTGAGCTTCCATTCTTAAGTTACCTTCGCTCGTACCTAAATATATTTTTTTATTGCACAGACTTGGAATACAGCTGGTCACTAACGTATTGCACTCGATCGACCTCGAATTCTGCAAAGATCCAACATCAAATATACCCACTTCTAGATCTAGAAGTGGCCATTTTGGGGTTCTTACCTTAAAATTTTTCAGTTCTTTAATAGTTTTATCCGAACAAGTGATATAAACATTTCCATTTTCGGCAACGAACATGGCGTAATAGTTGCAACTCCTTTCCACGATATCCTGAACTCTTGTACCACTTTGTACGTTCCATTTATAGAATGCCCCGTCTTCTGCACAGGATAATATACTAGTATCTGCTTCTGTCCACAAAATGGATCTTACCTATATAATATATTATATTATAAGAACTTTATTTTACGCATAAAATATTTTTACTTTCATAATTTAGATTAAAATTTCTGAACTTTGAACAACACCCTCAGGAAGGATGATATATTGTACTATAATAGTGTCACGGAAATTAAGTTACTCTTGCTGTATCATCGTTAATTTGCATAATTACCGCTCCGAAATGTCCTTTAAGCTTAGCAATTATATCTAGAGTGATGGTTGAATAGATGCAGATCACGTAACCGGAAGTACAAGCGAACAGATGTCCACCCTCGCTGAATGAACACTGAAAATGGTTCTAAGTCAATATTCACAGGTGTTTTTTTTTTAATTAAAGAGAGTTTATTTTGTCATACCTGATCTGATTCTCTGATAGGATATTCTTTCAACGTTCTGAGTTCATTCAGAAACACTGCAAAGAAACGTAGTTTGTCACCACATCCTGCAACAACATAATTGCCTGAAGGATGAACGGACATGCTGAATAATTCTTGATGAATGAATTGTCTTAATTCTAACTTTCTGAAACACAAAAGAACATAAGGTAAAATAATCAGTTAACAGCATGTAGAATGCCATAAGGTAGAGCTTGGAAGTAAGATTTAATTTTGTTAAACATGAACTGGAACTAAACAGAAACTACGATTTCGTGCAATACTGTTTATTTCCTACTTACTGCTTTTTATAATCCCAAAAATGAAAGAAATTCGGGGTGCAGAAGGCTACTAACTGCTTCTGTATGCATACATCCAAATCACGGATGCCACCGACGAGATTCGGTTGTAGAAAGTTTAAAAATTTTTCACGAAAACACTAAAACATAAAGATTGAATTTCTATTCAAGAATTTATATTGTATAAAACCTCTGTCCTTACCTTTTCCCACTCTTCTGTTTCGAATGCAAAGCTGCATAAGCGTCCTTGATTAGTGTTAATTACTACTAACTTTCCCTTAGGATTAACGATCAGGTTCGTGATTTTTTCATCCTCATCCTCTTCCATTTCGTTCGATGGCAACTATTATGCAAAATTGTACCTTAAACTGTGTAATATTCTGCTAAATTTGCATATTACTCACCTCGATGACACCAAGAGGGATATGTTTGATAGTCGCTTTTTCAATTTCGTAAACCGCTACTAACCGATGCCCACAAAGAGCTAAGATTCTCTTATCTGTGGCAACAAGACGATTTATTGGATTTACATCATTAAGAACCCGTTCTAACAACTGGCGCCTTGCTAAACCACCTCTAAACAACATTCCTAATTAGGATTACAGTACATTTTAAAAAAATTTTTCTTTGTCTAATTGTAGACTTACTTGTTAGGATCCTGACAGTACTCGTCAGTGACAAGGATCTCATCGACTTCTTCATTGTTTTCTATTACCAGAATTCTTCCATCGTTACTTCCAATGGCGATTTTAGATTTAGAAAACCAAACGTGGCATAGATAATTCACTTCTTCTTCCTCGTAACGTTGGAAAATAAACTGCTTGAAGTTACCTCCACTTATACGATAAGTTCTGAGGGTCTTCTTCCCAACTGAGCACACTTGACTGAAGTCCTTTGGATGGAATGTTACCTAGAAGAAAACAACACATGAAATACAGCACTCGTTATGTTCACTAATAGTAAGGATTTTCTCACCTGGAAAATTTCGCAATCCTTTTTTAAATTTAAAGGTTCATAGACGCAGATAATGTCATTTTTATTCCAATCCCAAAGAATCATTTGCCAGTCAGGTGGCCCAGTTTGTGCCAGCACGTGCCTCCCATCGGGGGAAAAACAGAAGCAAACCATGGTTTTGGAGGTCATCCGGTCGTAACTAAGGCTGGCAACTCTCTCTAATGTTGAGAGGTTGAACAAGGCCACAAAGGCTCTCCTCTTGCCTGGGATGAGCAGGGCTAATAGCTTGGATTCCGAATCGAGAGCCGCGTAAAAAGCTTTGTTTAGTTTGTTGTCCTTCAGGAATTTTTGGGTGTTATTTTGAATATTGTGAAGAACATAGACATTTCCAGCAGGATACAACAAAGTATCCTCGGATAAGAAATGTATCGCATTTTCTATATCACAACGAAATCCAATAATAGAGTGCAATTTTGGGAGTGCCATCTGCAAAAATAATTTACACATCATTCCCTAATTACCCGAAACAGTAAAAAAAAATTCTAAATTAAGCATTCTTATACAAAGTCCTTTGACCTCAAACGTGCTAAAGATCGTAGGAATAATCCTCAGATTTCATACACGTGTTGAATTCAATATACTTACGCAACGGATAAAATAATAGAGCGTCAATGTCAAGGATACGTTGATATCCTATAATTATGATAAATCATGAACTATTATAATCGTGATGAAGTGTAACTTGGTTAGGACATGCAACCTGTTTATCTCGTAAACAGGTTACATTAATTCTGGAGATACTTGGCCACTTTACGATAAGTTCATGACTAGTATTAATCAGTAGTAATTGTATTTAATGAAAAATGCGTGAACAATTAGGAATTGAAGTAAATGTAGCCACCGTAATAGCATTTAGCTATGGGGGTTTCCTTTTGATATATTTGAGGGCGGATGGTCGAGGCAACTAAGGCGTCAACCTACCGTTCGGGGAGATCCGGAATCGAATCCGAGCGGTCGAAAAACCCCAGAAATTCTTCACGGGCGCTCTTGAATATATTGGGCCTCGTTCTTCATCACCCACCTGTCTCCATTGTGGCCCTGGCCGAACTCACCATGGGTACGGAAAAAATCTAGCAACGGCCTGCCTCCATCCAAATTGCTTAGTAATTATTTAGTCTTAATATTTCGATAAAGGAATCCGGCTGTTTGTTTGATGTTTAATGTTTTATAATTTACATTTAGTTAATAAATTTTTATAACAAAGTACTTTGTTATAAATATCCTCTATGATGCAATATCTGCGCAATGTTCAACCCCCCTTTTTTTCGTAGAATAAAGTTGGCAACTCTGCTCGTAGAGTTCTGTGGACCACGATTCTATTATAACACGTAATCGTATCGTTTTTCTAACCTTCTATAATATACGACTGAAGGTTTATCTTTAATGAGTAACGATAAATAAAAGAGTCGAGTTACCTTCTGAATGCTAATAAAGTTTATTGTGGACAAACGATCGAAAATTCATTAGAACAGAATTATTGAGCGTTTATTTATAGTTTCTCTTCGTGACCAAATATTCTAATAAACAGGAAATATTAAATCTTGTTTTCGTTTTTCCCAACCAATTAAATGTATTGAAAGTTAAAAAAAACTATTATCCCACTAAATTATGATAAATGTCAAATGTCGTGCCATTTAACAATGACGGAGGAAGCCGGTTTTGTGTTAAGGTTTAAAAATTGTGTAATTTTAAAGTTTACGTGACTTAAAAACTGCATCCATTAGATCTTTTCGGATTTGGGTGCGATTTTAATGATAACAAACTCTTTATAATCTGAAAATAACGCAAAAAAGTCGGGGTTCGTCCCCATTAAAGATCTAAAGTCGGTTCTTCTTAATGTAAGCAGACAATACCAATCGCTTAATAGTGCAAACTGATAATATTTACTAATTTAATTATTAATTTTAAAATATAATTAAACCTTTATGTCCCTATAAATTTTAATTTTAATAAATTTAAAATTAAATTTTGAAATATTTCACTAAAAAAATAAATAAAAATTTTTTCCAACTTGTGTCGCCAGAGGGCTTGTTAAAATTGTACCCTCTGGCGATGGAAATTATATAAATATTAATTTATAAAAAAGGAGGAATTTAATTCATTGTTATTTTATTAATTTATTAAATTGTGTGTTTTTAAATAAAATTTTATAGCAAAATCAAGAGATATTAAAAATAAAAAAAATTGCATGCGACATAACAAATTCAAAGTATAATAATAAAAAATATACTTTTTAACTTATATATCAAATTATTTTATACAAATTTGTCTTATTTAACTTTTTTAGTTAAAAAAAGTTTAAATTTTTAACATGTTATTTTATTTCGTATCAATCTTTGGGTGCTTCTATGTAGCAAGCAGCTAAGTAAACAAACCAATAGAATGAACCGTTTCACACGAAACGGAAACGGTTTGCCTATTAAGCTACTTCTCACTTATAAGCACGCAATCTTATTGGCTGTAACGGGTGACGTCTTTTGTCGAAAATTATATTATCAATTGACAATTTCAACGAGAATTTTACGAAATGGCAACATTGTTAACATATTTACTATTTATATTTATAATAAATTATTTTTTAAAATATATATAAATAACACGAAGTAAGAATTTAGTTTACTTTGCATTTTTAAGATCAATAAGTCACACAGAATATCATTATCATGTGCAAATTTTAAAGGGAAAAAAATCATAGCACGCCATCTTGTGTGACGGAAAGACAATCGTGCATTATTAATTTTCAGTAAATAGTTTATTATTGCACCTTTTGTTCATTAAATATTAATAATCACTATTTAAAAAACAAAGTGGTTAAGATTTTATAAGAAAATCTGCTTTTGTGAAAAATTTCTGTCGACACACGAAAAATTATTTCGATATCAAACCTTTTAATTCTATAAAAAAATTCGTTAAAAATTATATGCTTGTAATAAAAAGTTTTATAAATATTACAGAATTATTATATTAAAAAAAAAATTCTTTCTTTTGTAAATTTAAAAATTTAAATCGTAGTGACGTCATAAAACTTGATTAACAATGTTTTGTATTTTTAGCTACTTTGAATTCTTAATTATAAATACATAAATTATTCGATTTTTCTGGATCTAATAATTATGAAATTTTAAGAGTTATTAGTATTTATTTTAGTTTTACTAAAAGGAAAATCACTCACCTCCATTGTTTGTTTACGTTACCATGGTAACTGCGAATGATTTTAGCCCGAAAGGTGTCGCTTCGGTTTCCAAACCACGTGTTAATGTTGTGCTTCGTATTTGGTAACTTTAAAGATGCTTTTTAAGTTTTCAAAACTTTTATCGTGCAATTCTAGGATATTAAGTAGATATTTAATAAATTATAAAACGCAGAATTGTAAAAAATTATGTTGCATTGCTCCAGAAAAGCGCTCATCTACTACAGCATGCTTAGACTGTAGTGATGAAGACACTTTAAAGTTAATCCAAGATAATTTTAAAATTTATAATGAATTCTTAAGTGAGGAAGAAGAGAAATCTCTGGTAGAAGAAGCTGAGAAGCATTTAAAGAGACTGCGTTATCAATATGATCATTGGGACGACGTGAGTTCAACTATAATCTGTATTTTCTAGTTCGATAAATATACTAAAACTACACGTGCTCGTCACGTGCGACTAAAGAATTTTTGAATAGCTATTACCTTTTTATAACTAGAGATGGTGCAATATGCTTCAAACGTACGCTACCGTCATTTCGACGCCATGTTTGAAATGGGAAGCTCACCTACTTAAAGCGTTAGAGCCGATATCTCCATAATTGACAAAGCAAAATCAATTATGTTTATTGCTACGATTTTAAACGGCTATCTTATACATAATATGTATTTAAATTAATACATACAAGCTAAAATGTTAGCAGTAGCGTCTTGTATACTTGTGCTCTTCCTACTTCCAACATGGCGCCGACGCGATGGTAGAGCCATTTAAAACATTGCTCAATCTTTAATTATAAGAAGAGTAATAACATTTTGAGTTGTTATTAATCTTTATTTGCATGAGATAAACGTAAGAGTTGAAAAATATAGATTATTTTCCCTTAAAACTGCAGTCAGACATTACATTAACTTCAGTGACATAGTCCATTTCCCTCATGAGTTGAAGAACAGAATTGGTACCTTTCTTCACAATATTCCATATGCAACTCTTGCAGCAGTGACATGTGAAGTCCTGCAATATATACGACACTATGAACACAAAACAACACTTTGAGCGCAAGCATTGATGAATATTGTGTCATACTCACACTAGTCTCAACCTGACTGCATTAAACATCATTAAAGTCATTTACAATAAGTGATAGTTACCAATAACAATCATTATTGTGAAACAAAGAGGGGTGGTTTTTGTAATAATATAAGCACAAATAATGTGGTTGAGATTACTGGATGATCTCAATTTATTCTATAACCATTTACTGTTGAGACCTTGTGGATAATTATTGCTTTTAGAAAGATGCTTTTTACTCTACATATATACAAAGTAAGCAAATGAAATGAGAAGTTGTAAGTAGCGTAAGAGCCAAATGAATTGCCAAATTATCAGGATATAATATGGCTATGTAATTAATACTAAGCAATTTATTGTAGGGGTAGGCTGCCTACAGCAAGACAAATTATTTGGTACAGTAGACCCCCCTATAACATGGATTCGTATAATCGAGAAAATTGCGATTGTGTTTGTATAACACGCTAAGAGAGACTCGTATAACACGGTAAAACGTCATTGCCATCTCGTGTTGCGACAGGATTGGTCGAATCTGGACCAATAGCGGACATTGTACGAACTGTTGAGTTTAAATGAGCACTGGACCTACTAAAAACATTTATTATTCAATGGCCATAAAAATTATATTTTTATTAATTAATGATGTCTCCAAAGTTCAGGAAGCTGATCAGGAAGCATGTATCGCCGTTCAATGAGCCGCTTTGCAACGAAAACAAATTTAAGCAATGTGTCGTCGAATGGTGCACACTCAGTAAGTAATCCTACAATATTTTGTTTATAGCATAATTTATATGGATTATTCCCAAAAAATTATATGTGATTTGGAAATGTTGAGTCAAATTAGTCTAGAATCGATTAATTTTATGGAAGAAAACCTTTCAAACAGCCGTAGCCCCTAAACTACTTGTACAACACGAATTCATATAACGTGGAATGTATCTACTGTGTTATAGGGGGGTCTACTGTATTTAGTAATTAATTGCCCACCAGTGGCCGAGTGGTTCTGTCGCTAAACACTGGGAGTTCGGTCATGGGTTTGCGCCGCGCTCGGACAGGCTGGCCACGTGGAGTTTTCCAGGTTTTCTCCACATTTGTATCACCTGATTAGGGGCCAGTTTTTCTTACAAGATCTCCCAGAAGGCATTTTTCCTCCCGTAACATCGCGCACCAGAGAAGACAACAGGGAACCACTCTGGTTGTAACTTTCCCCAGGATACACCTTGGTGCCTTAACTAACCACTTATTAACCTGTGCCAGGTGCTTGCCGATGTCAGGATTTCTGATATGGCGCACACAGAGAGAGAGAGTAATTAATTACATAGCCATATTATAGCCCAAAATTCAGCAGTTCATTTGACTTTAAATATAAATCAAGTTTTAGAGTTGATATACATATATGTATAGTATAAGGAGTTTGATTATACCATAAGTCAAACTTTTGTTCGGCTGACAGAGCAGTTATGCCCATAACATCACCAAGCTCCATGCACTACTATTCATGAAGTTTTCTTTTATCACCTTGTATATATAAATATACAAAGTTTGTATTCTGTAACATGATCTTTAATGAAGATTGTGAAGAAAGTCAAACATAAATAAAGACGCTTATTCAGCTGAATTAATCAATTCTCTTTTAATAGTGGTGAAGTTTAAAGAATAGTGGTGTTTTGACCCTGTTAATGGGCTGTCTTCAGCTTAACTAAGATTGCATTGATTAATTCATCAAACTTAAAAGAAAATTGCAATGAGAAGGCCAAAGGGATGGCTAAGGTTGTCAAATAGGGAAGCTAGCTTCTCTGAGTCCAGAGAAATATTAAAGCAATGTAGTGGTTTCTACCCCCAGATAAAATTAATGTTACTTTTTACTAGCAGAAAATAAAATTTTTATTTCTTTAAGACTGTTTTTTATTAATATTCTATGTATTTCATTTGTTCAAAAAATGATACAGGTAGAGGCCTGCTAACACTCAAAAGGAGCCTGCTGTACTCCAATACAGGCTCTTGACAATCCTGCCAAAGCAACTAAGATATGTTACCTGCTATATCAACATCCCAATAACCCAACATATTAATAATCAACCAACCAACAGCCGAAATTATCCTACAAACATCTCTTGTATCCATGTTTATAGGATAATTTTGTCCATTGGTTGCTTGATTAGTAACCTGCCATTACTGAGGAAACTAGGTTCATGTCCAGATTGGATCCTCAGTAATTCTCATAAATAGGCTGGTCTAAATATGTTGGAGCCAAACCTTTCATTCATATAAAAATCCATCTTGGTGTCTGCAAGACAAGAAAAACAGATCTTCAAAGCTGAAAATTCAAATAACTTTATAAACAGAAATTTGTTACTATAATTGTGATAAGATACAAAGCCAAAGATGTGTAGTTTTGTTTGTATAAAGCAATGTAATACATGGGCAATCTGCTGAGATGATGGGAGGATTTTCTATGGGAAATTAACCACTGTTTAAATGTTACCAAACACAAAGAAAACCCAGAAAATGCCATATGACCAACTTTTTGGCAAGGTGTAAATCCACAACTGCCAGTCTTCAGAGGTGTTATCCATTTGTCCACTAGTGGGCACAAGGATTGCTTGCACAGTGTTGGATGATGAAATTATAACCATACACATCTATGGTACACTCGTCATCATCTGGCATTACTCTTGATATACATATGATCTTACTGGTCATGGGGGCAACTTAGCACCCATATCCCTCCATGATTTTCAATCAGCTTATGTTATATCCCAGCGTGGTGTGTGTATGGCCCTCCTCACTTAACAACTGCTCAGACTTATGACTGGTTCTCCAGTGCAGGGAATCCCCTTTCTTAAGTTAGTCGTAGTCTTATTCCCACAGTCAGTCAATCAGTATTTACTACTCAAAACATTTGCTTCTCCAAGATTACATATTTTGTTTTAAAATTGGTACTTTATTATGAACTTGCAAAGTAAAAGTTGTTGGTGAAAAGGAAGAAATGACTTCATCTGGAGAAAGCATCAAGAATTGAAGGAAGGGCAACAGAGTTGGAAGAGGAAAGAATGGAAGAAATACAAAAGCTTACTGTAAGAGTTAACTGGTGTGTTCTCAAAAGTTTCTTGAGCTATTAAGGCTAAATAATTACTAAATAATTTGGCAGGACGTGGGTGGTTAGGGTGTCTTCTTAAATTAATTATAAGGTCCAGGTAGCATAACCGGCAACATATCTGCATGGTAATGAAGTTACCATGCATTCGTTACCATGCAGATATGTTGCCATGAAGTGAACATATCAGAAGTTGTGGGTTAAAGTTCTGTTGTGGGCTATTCTTATCGTTTAGAATATCCTAAATTTTTTATAATCATTTGTAATGAACTTGGGAATTAATTGAATTACTTCGTATTTTAGGCCATACACGGTTACAGAGAAACAGAACAGAAGCATTGGAAAGAGAAGAACAAAGTAATTTTGCAGAGGGTGAGAGAATTAGCTTTTTGTCCAAACATCAATCACATAAACCAAGTACACATTTTGGACTTGGAGAAGACCGGTTACATAAAACCTCACATTGACAGTGTCAGATTCTGTGGCGACACCATTGCCGGTCTTAGCCTTCTTTCGGACTGCGTCATGAGACTGGTGCGAGAAGACGATCCCACTTCTCGGCTCGACGCTCTCTTGAAGAGACGATCGTTGTATGTGATGACGTGAGTAAATTTTCCATTTTACTACATAGAAATTAATGAAAACTGTTCTTCCAAGAGGATGAAAATGTTTCCTTAACCTGAACTTTCAACTAAACACACTATATATTCTTAATGTTAATTGCAGACTAAAGATAAATGCAATCAATTGAAATACTGTTTCACAAAAACAATTAATTTATTAATCACTAAATTCAATGTGAAATATAAATTGTCTCATATTAATGAGGTTAATGACTACAAAATTTCAGTTGTGCCACCACAAATTGTGATATAACTATAAAATTTTCAAGTAGAAACGTAACTTGCAAATTATCTAATTGGCTCTTCATCCCAAAGGTTTTCACACATAGTTTCTGCAGAAATGAGACCTATAATTTATTAATAAAGAGCGTAGGTATTTTGAACTCTATAATATTTTAGGACATCAAATATAGTTCAGTGGTTCCCTTTTCAATTCTTCCTATGGGCTATTGGTATTAATATATGTAGTTAAGGGCACAAAAGGCCACTGCCTTTCATGCCCTTAACAGGAGCAGTCATATGGTGCAGCCCAATGTATCTAGGTAAAACCACTGAAGGAAGACATTCAAACCTAGATTGTCTGTTGCACAGAAGATTCTTCCCCAGAAAGCAACAGATGTTTGTAACCCAAATCATTTTGAAAACATCTTCATAGCATTACAATACATTTTTAGTTAATTATAATAATGTAAATTGTATTTTCAGTGGCGTGGCCAGATACAAATATACCCATGAAGTGCTAAGTGAAGAAAACTCAATATTTAAAGATTTGCCTGTTCCCAGAGGTCGCCGGATATCCATTGTCTGTAGAAATGAACCGAACAATGAGGACATTCGATAGCATTTTGAAGAAGACAAAGCAATTTAGTGTATTGAACTGTAAATAGTATTTAATATAACTCTCTGATAATAAAGTTGTGATTCTTTATGAAATACAGTGGGTGATTGGTTAACGAACATAATCCATTCCAAGACTTTGTTTGTTAACTGATTATCAATTTACCATAGGTTTCTATGGGAATTTGATTAATTCATTCTGGAGACCCCAAAAAATAAGAAAGTATATATGTAATAATAAAAATACATATATATGCAGTCTTGCATTTTTATTAGTCATATTTTTCGTCTGTTTGTGGGGGCTAATTTAATCCTCTTTTTCAGAAGAAAACACATTTTGCCGAGTTTCTTGGTGTTCTTCTGTTGTCAGATCAGTTTCAGGTTCCATTATGAGCTCTCAAATGTGATTTTTGTTACTCCTTTAGCTGCTTGAGTCTTCTTGATTATACTGTATCTTTCTTAGATAAGATTGAACTGCAGCCTACTATAGACCTGTTCGAACCATACTGCCCAGCAACATCAGACATCTGTTCACTCTCTACCTTTGCTATTATACTCTCACCTTTCAAAAATAAAAACCGACACAAAACTTAACGAGTACCCGCACAACAGTCTCATGAATACTATAAAAGAATTGTTTTTGTCGGAAAAGTAAAGGCTGGAATTACAAGGGAGAGTTTCAAAGTTTGGAGGAATACTATCTGATCAGTATATACCGGGTCGATGTCGACGTCTCCCGTGCTCCAAAAAGTTTCAAATTGTTGCCTGAAGACAAGGGAAGACCAAATCGGTATTCATTATTTTATGTATTTGTTCCGTGAGGCGTTCGTTAAATATCACCCACTGTATATCGGTACAGAGGTATAACAATGTAACGATATTACTGACAGAGTTAAAAATCATTAAAGTTATTGATAAGTAACTGTCGGTGATTTTTTTTTCTCATTTTTCTATCTTAAAAGGTGTAGTTAGATAGATACCTACCATTTAGAGATTTAGAATCCTGCAAATTTTTGAGTTTCAACAGTGAGAGATGAAGCCCAGCATACAAGAGGGAAATACACATATTGAGCTATTTAACAGAATTTGGTCTGCCATTATAGGTAGACCAAATCCTGTTGAATCAGGCAAGAGAGGGGAAGTATAGTGTAATCCCCACGACCTGCTGTCCGTCCCCTTACAAGTCCACCATCCTGAATGAGCAAAGCCTGAACTCATGTCGATGCATTGTGAAAAAAATCCAGTCATTCTACTTACAATATCATTTTTGTATTATAAAACAAACAATTTTGTTACAAAAGTAAGTAAAAAATTTAATAAGAATTCATTACAGCTTCAAAATAATAAATTTTCAAAATTAAATGCTCTCTTTTATTGAGAATTTAAATCCTCTGATCAATTTCTTGGAATGTTCACAGAAGGAATGGAACAATTGCCTTTCTCTGCTTGGGATAGTCAGGAAAATCTTTTCGGTAATTTCGGTGTTTCTGCAGGGCCCACACGGCCATCTGGTAGAAACCGGCAAGAGCAAATAGAAATGCTGTGGAAGAAAACGTTAAGATTTAGTTCGTACGCAACATTTACATGCGGCAATTATTGTTCAATCGACGCCACTTACCAACAAGACACTGTGTCATTATAGAAAAAAAAATCCACGCGGAGACTTCGTAAAAATAATTTGGGCACGAGACATAATCAAAGGCAAGCGTAAATGGATTTGAAGTAGGTCTGGGTATTTTTCTTTCTCTAGAGCCTAAAATTTTTAAAGTTTTAAATAATTTGATACAGAAATAAGCAGGATAACGTATGGAAACCTTTACTTATACTTACCGGGAGGGCGCAAGTTTCTCAAAGCAATGTGAATGCTGAAATTTCCAATTTCACTAAGCTGCATTACAAAGAAGGTTATTAATATCAAAATTATGTCCCGACACTAATTTCCAACTTAACAATACAGTTACTTCACAAGTATAAACATTAATTTAAGAAATGTAGCATCAAATAACAAAGGAAAAAAATGGTACTTACAACAAATCCAATTAAACCAAAATGTACTTGAAGTTTTCCTAATGCTGGAAATGATAGTAAATTTTAAAATTTGAACAGATAAAATGTCTTGCATATTAAAAACACATCTGCCCAATTTGTCAATCTGCTTAATTTTGTTTAAACAAATTTATATCTAGTTTGTGATTTCTACAAAATACTCCCAACCTTATTACTCGGACAAGGGAGATGAAGAGCACATTGATCAAGAGCTGAGATGTGATGGCCAATCCGAATGCTTAGACCAGTGTTCCGCAACCGGTTGCCACGGCACACCAGTGTGCCGTCACAAGGTGAAAGCTGTGACGTGAACTTTTACATATTCTATTAATTGTCAAGTTTTATTTATATATTTTTATCATAGTTGCTGTGTTTCTTACGCTTGTATTTCATCCTCTGCCTCAGTACTCATGAAATAAGATGATGATCATTTATTATTTATTACAAGCCATGCATTCTTATGTATTCTAAGAAATTAAATGTAAAATAAATTTGCTCACAGGTGTTTTGTTACCCTTGCCAATTGTTTCCTCAACTTTATTATTCCGATTCACCGACCCATTGTTATACTTCCCTTTGAAGAATATAGGTCCTGCATCTTGCAAATATTTCAGTTCTATCTCAGCTGTGCTCTGAAGTAGTCCAAAAATTGTGATTGTTAGTCAATCTTATTGTTTTTCTATTATTACTACACAATTTAATCTTTTTCAAGATAGACAAATTCCTTGTACTCTGTCAATGAGTAGAAGTGGTGAAAGCATTGAGCCCGAAAAAAAGAAACAAAAATTAGTGCGCCAGCAGTATAGTGATAATTATTTATCTTATGGTTTTTTTTTTTTGTGTGGTGATAAAACATGCCCAATCCCCGAGTGTATTGTTTGTAGTGAAAACTTACTAATGCTGCTATGGTTCCAAGTAACTTGAAACGACATTTCTCAACAAAAACATTCTTCTCTGTCAAACAAAGATGTCAATTACTTTTGTCGGTTGTTGGAACAAAACAAAAAACAAAGCAAGCAGTATTCGTGACTACGACAATATGTGTTTCGGACAAAGTACAGGAAGCTAGCTATAAGATAGCCGAACTTATCGTAAATGCCAAAAAACCACATACAATAGCTGAAATGTTATTAATGCCTGCTTGTAAAGAGATGATGAAAATGGTCCTAGGTTCAGAAGCTGTTAGTGAAATATCAAAAATTCCCCTTTCTGCTGACACAATCAGTCGTCGAGTTTTTGAGATGTCCAGTGACATTGAAGACATTATGAAGGAGAAAATCAACAGCAGTCGAAAGTTCTCACTTCAGATCAACAAGTCTACTGATATTAGTGGCCATGCACAACTTGCTTATATTCAGTACATTGATGATAAGGGGCCATCCATAAATTATGTAAGGTATTTTGGGGTGGGTGGGGGTCAAGGATTTCTTACAATTTCTTACTCAAGGGTAGGGGGGTAATAGATCTCGTCTTACGTAATATTCTTATTTTTACCAATTAACTCTCTTGCCAAACCTTGTAACCGGTGCTGCCCAAAGTTCGTACGCTAACGTTTTCGGCCCCTCACTAGGTCCTTCTTCAAGCGAAAATTTATTCTATTTTCTTTTTTCGACCGTTAGATCGAAGAATATCCTCTTTCTGGATAAAAATTTGAACTGTCCGATTCCGTATCCATGGAAACCGCGTGCCATCAACATTCCAAACTTTACATAATACTATTGCGCGCTTATTTTAAACTATCAAAACGCAATC
Source organism: Centruroides vittatus (assembly GCF_030686945.1). Lineage (NCBI taxonomy): Eukaryota > Metazoa > Arthropoda > Arachnida > Scorpiones > Buthidae > Centruroides > Centruroides vittatus. Next base: position 493,003 of record NW_027121033.1, read on the forward strand.
CAATCGCATTTTTATCCATGTCAGTTCCCTGTAATGGTCCCTCTAATCATTTTGCCTAAGTTGGTTCGAATCGCTGTCTTGAATTAGTGCCTGCCACGCCAAAGATAACTTCATCTCGTCCTTCGAATTGATTGGTTGGGTGTACTTGAAGGCTTTACATATCTCCATTTGCTCTAGCCATCGAAGGTGGTCCATGTGTCGTGTGGTGATGAGGAGTTTAGCGCTCGTGAAGTCCGCTGTTATTTCCTGATCTGATGTGTAAACCGCAAGCGCAGTGCTGTTTCTGTTACTTCTAATATCTTGCTGATGTTCTTTCCACCTAAACGTTAGCGTACGAACTTTGGGCAGCACCAGTTACAAGGTTTGGCAAGAGAGTTAATTGGTTTCACCCCGGTGTGTATAGGAGAATTGTATTCTTATTTTTATTTTTTTGATTTCATTGAGTAGTCTTCTTTTCAATTTGGTAGTTTCTATTAAGAACGCTCGTTGTACTAATGCCATCAAGTGTGACACAATATAATAATAACGCTAGCAGACACATTTTTTATCATGGGAGAAAGGTCGTGTAGTTGTCTCTCTCGTTTTTTTTATTTGAATAAGTACATTTCTCCTATGGGTGTATAACACTAAGAATACATAAACCAAAATACATGATACAAAGTAAACATAAATTAGTATTCAGTTTTTAGTGAAAACTAAAATGTAAAAAGCATCAAACAGTGGCTTCTGAACAAGCTTATCGAATGGATATGGCCTCCTGAAACCAAGCGTAAAGATTTCTAATTTCAGAATAAGTCTATCTTGATCGTAAATTGGAAAACAATAGATCATATGGTCGACGGTGTCTAGGTTTTCTGTAGAGCAAAAGCAAGAGGCAGTTTCTGCCCAGTTATACATGCTCAGTAAGTAGTTGAACAGTAGCAAACATTAAATCTCTGAGTGGTGATGAGAACCTGCATTCAACACTAGGAAAATAAAGTCTTCTAAAGTTATTCTACCAGTTTTACTGCTCAACTATTGTTGATTCCACCATTACACAGCATTGTAATAAATATAATTTTTAAGGCTGCTGCATGAGAGAGGGATGTGAGTGTGGTCCTTTGCAGCTGACATAGCCTCAATGTCGGCTTTTTCATTTCCTAGTATGCCAGTATGGCCACAAACAAACATAAAAATTATCTTATTTACAAGATTTTTAATATGGTGCTGGATATATGTGATTTTATTGCTATTGCAATTGGGATTTAATAGAGCTTTTAGGACAGACTAAGAATCATTGTAAATGTTGATAGACAAAGTTTTGTTTGGTAGTGAAGTGGCCCACTGAACAGCTTGGTAGTCAGCATCTTCTTCAGCTTAATATGTGGGGGTATCTGTACCTTCTAACATATTTTGGGCAAAATATGCCAGTTTTGAGGAGGATACAGATACTTGAGCATACACGAAGGGGGCTTTTGGACCCATCTGTGTGGTTATTAATGTCTGCATGGTTATCCATGGAGGAAGCAGATGACACCAAATGTACCCTGGGGATAACCTTGTTTACAGGGTGATGATCAGAGATAGGGTAATTGCAATATGGTAGCATGATCAGAGATAGGATAATTGAGTCTCGATGTTTGTAGTTTTAATGTAGAAGTTTAGAACCTTTTCTACAATACATAGTGGCAAAGGAAGGAGCTCTGCTAGAATCAGAGAGGCATTAGTACAAACAGTTCTACAGCATTTTGAAATTCTGATGGCAAACTGTCTTTGAAGAGAGAGTAATGTACTTGCTACTAAATTTTTACTAGTTACATGACCCCAGCTAGAGGTCGCATAGAGTAGCATTGGTTGTATTGCCCCATTATATAGAGTTTTATAAGCTTTATGATTTAGTCCCCTGGTGCCCCTAGCACATTTTATCAGCATGTAGTTTATTTTCTTGGCCTTAGCCAAAATGTAATTAATATGGCAATGGAATGTGGTTTCTATTCTCTCTTGTTTTATTTTGTATAACGTTTCTGTTTACATATGCTAGTCGATCTGTCAAAGTATTTTGCGTCATTTTGTGAAAATTAAAATTAATAAAAAAATGAATATTATGGTGTTGATTAATGATGATAATGATAAAAAGATTATTAATAATTAAAAAATAAAGTTCTTAAAATAAATTGTTCATTTGAATTCATTAAATTTTTATATTTTTAAATTTGTTCACATAAAGTCTTTTATAAATAATAGTACATATTAATTAACTAATTAATAATTATATATTTTGGACCTAAGATTTTTAGGGTTTCATTAAAAAATTTATTTTTGTTAAAATCTTTCTATAAAATTATGCCTAAATATTACGTGAGATAGGGAAGGGGAGGGGGGATCAAAAAAAATATTATGGTTTCTTACACGGGTGGGTGGGGGTCTAGAATGACCGAAATCACCCATACGCAATTTGTGGATGGCCCCTAATGTAATTGCAACTAATTTCCCAAGCGAGCCACTGGTGATGAAATATTTCGTGTGACTAACGAAAATGTGCTCCAAAATGAATTAAAATGAAAGGACTGTGTTAGTGTTTGTACAGATGGAGCCATAGCTATGACAGGCCGAATGAAAGAATTTGTGGCTCAAGTACGTGAAGTTAATCCTAACATACAATGCAATCATTATCTTATTCACCACGAAGCCATTGTTGCTAAATCTTTGCCACCTTCTCTGGAAGTTGTGCTGGATGTAGTAGTAAAAGTCGTAAACCTCGTCAAATAGCAACCCCTAAATTTGCGGCTATTTTCCATTTGGTGTCAGGAAGTGGGATCAGAACACACCACACTCCTGCTACATACAGAAGCATGGTGGTTATCACGAGGAAAAGTGTTAATGCGAATATTGGAACTTAAAGACAAGGTACATGCATTTTTGACTGTCAAGGAACATGAGTACATGGATGTATTTGCAGAAGATGAATGGATATGTAAGTTGGCATATCTTTCTGATATTTTCGTACACTTGAATGAGCTAAACAGAAAAATGCAAGGTAGGAATGAAAATATTCTTACTAGTAGGGATAAAATTCAAGGATTTGTGGATACAGAGAATTGAAAATGGTTTGTTTGAAATGTTCTGAACAGTATGGTCACTTACTTCTGGTAATAAAGTGATGATGGATCTAATTAAAGAACATTTACAAATCCTGCAGGGGTTCAAGAAGTATTTTGGAGACAGTGTTGAAGATATAGACTGGGTTTGTAATCCATTCGTTGCAATTTCACAATCTCTACCTATTAATTTACAAGAGGAACTCACGGAATTAAAAGCAGACAGAAAATTGAAATTAAAACTCCTCAAAGTGTCTTTGGATACATTTTAGTTGACAATAAGGAGTGAATAGCTAGCTATCTCTGAGATGACAGTTAATATGTTAATGCCATTTTAAGCCACATATTTGTGTGAACTGGGTTTCTCAATGTTGACTGAAATTAAAACATCAAAGAGGGAGAGACTCATATCTGTCAATGAAGAAATGAGTCTAGCATTGTCAACGATTCCACCACAGATCAGCCACTTGTGTGCAGCTAAGCAGGTGCAAATATCACATTGAAAAGATATGAGTAGAATTATTTATTTTAGTAGTAATAGAAAAGTGTATTTTCTACACTGTACACTCTACAGTGAATTAAAGTTCAAGAGTTTTAATAAATGAATGAGTTGATGTCTTTTTAATAATAATGATAATAATATTAATAAAACCGTTCCATGTAAAGATGGTGGGCGTGGCTTGATTGACATAGTTAACCTTCACTACAAACAAATACAGTCACTGTGAGAGTTTTTCTACAAAAAGCAAGAAACATCACAGTTACATAAAGCAGTAACTCTAGCAGATTCAAATAACACACCATTAAACTTACACTCACATCATATGGACACAACCAGTGGCGTAGTGTGGGTGTCAGCTGCTCGGGGTGAAGGAAAATTTCACCGCCCCCTTATTCAGGTATTATTATTATTTATTGTGAAATTTTGCCGTGCCCTTAAAGTGCCGCCCAAGGCGAGCCGCCTCCACTACGCTATGCCACTGGACACAACACAACATATAAAAAGCATAGACACCATTAAGTCATCATGGGCTTGAAAGGCACTCCATGGCAGGCATCCCTATGACTGGCCCAGGATTTTGTTGACAAAACTGCATCAAACAGCTGGTTAGCTCGAGGATGCCTCTTTGGGGAGACAGAAGGATTCACGATTGCCATACAGGATCAGATCATAAATACTAAAAACTACAGAAAACACATACTCAGAGATACAACACTCACAAATGATGCATGCAGAAAATGTCACATCATGCCAGAAACTATACAACACACCACTTCTGGTTGCAAGCTCTTGGCACAGACAGATTATTTACACAGGCATAATCAAGTAGCAAATATAATACACCAAGAGCTTGCAAACAAATACAAATTATTAGACATTTACGAACCATACTACAAATACATTCCACAGACAGTATTGGGAAACAACACGCACAAAATGTGCTATGACAGAGCCTTAATCACAGATAAAACAATTTACCACAACAGACTAGACATCACACTCATTGACAAACACAATAAAATCACATACCTTATAGACATATCCATTCCAAACACTCACAATATACAAAACACATGCACTGAAAAAAATTAGCAAGTACACAGAATTTGCACAGGAAATAAGGCATCTGTGGAGGATGGATAAAGTGCTTATTGTACCTGTTGTTCTCTCCTCTACAGGTGTGATACCATACACACTAAAGCCTGGGAACATAACAATTGAATAGAAATACATACATCACAGAAGGCCACTATATTGAATACATGCCACATTGTTAGGAAATTCCTGAATACAGACACTTGACACTGACACACTTATTTAATTTTAGTTTTGTTTTGGTTGTTATGCCCTGACTCTGGTCCAGCATAGTACACAGCCACTAGTGTCAACTGAGTATAACCCACTAAACCCAACATAATAATAATAGGTTAGTAGCAATACATAATTCTATTAATAGTATCATATACATTTTTGAGGGGAATAACATTTTGGTGTGCCGTATTGAGCCATGTTGAGTCATGGGTGTGCTGCAAGTAGAAAAAAGTTGCAGAACACTGGTTTAGACAATCTGATTTACAACATCCACTTTAAAAATAATCCGACATAATTGGAAACAAGAACCAAATATCATCGCTGTCAAACCGTAAAGCATTGTGATAAAGCAGGCAGATGCATTTTTTGCTACTACTTGATTACACTAGTAAAAACATTAATGACAATACTCACATGGTGGAGTGTACAGAGGATGATTAATGTAGTAGCCAATAAAAAATGCAAACATCCAATAATAGCTGCAGTTCTGAAAGTAGATAAGATTAATTAATTAGTTAATGCACGGAATGGTAATGCTATGATAGCTACAATCATAGCTGCAAAAGACAAGTAAGACCTACAACGGGGACAAGACAGCATCGAAAAGAAATGCAGAACAATGATCCGACCCATGCTACATTTCACAAATCACGGAATCTGAACTGAATTTGAACCGGGATCTCTAGATTACAGTGAACTTTCCTAAAATCTTAGGAGAGTTCACTGATTCGTAAAAGTCAAAATTAAAACTGATTTAAATCTGGAATGAAGCAAGACCGGGGTAGATCCAGATTTTATTAATGACGATAGCATCATTAACCTCGAGGTTGTACATAGCATATAAATCGAACTCACTTGTGCCTATTGACCGGTGTGAAATAAATAACTTCAATTCAACGAACGTTTTCTGGACGCCTTCCGTGTCCTTCTTCAGGTTAACTGCTGGATTCTATTATTTTTAAAAAACTGCGTTCCGATCTTTTAAGAACAAATTCAAATTTCTCTTGCATGTGTTCAGGAAATCCAGCCTTTCTCTTGCCTTAATAATAAAATAATAGGAATCCAGCAGTTAATCTGTGTAAAAATAATAGAATCCAGCAGTTAACCTGAAGAAGGACACGGAAGGCGTCCAGAAAACGTTCGTTGAATTGAAGTTATTTATTTCACACCGGTCAATAGGACAGCAAGACCGGGGTAGATCCAGATTTTATTAATGACGATAGCATCATTAACCTCGAGGTTGTACATAGCTTTATTAAAAGCTACCGTCAACCTCGATATTTATAACAGACTTCAATCCTTGGCCATTACTTTGTGAATCGGTCAATGGGACAGCCACATGTAGAAAAATTGCTATCCTTTTAAGAATTTATGGTTGGCATTATCTTCTTTATGAAATATTTGTACTTTTAAAATATAAAATCTGATTTGTCACTTAGAAATTTACTATAAAATGCCTGACTGTTCTATAGTCTCATATTCTCTGCAGTCCAGCATTTGTTCAGTTCCAAGAGTGTCAGATTGGTTACTACAGGTCAGATCTTTTTAATCAAAAGCAATGAATTATTGAGTATTAATGTTCAAAGGGTTTATCTGCATTTAACGTGATGGTATTCCAGTTAACTATTTTAATTTGATCTGGAAAAACTATTCGTTGACAACTCTTGACGATATTAATTTTATAAAAAAAAGCATTAAAATTTGAAAGAATGCTGTCTCAAACTATCATCGCCACACTTCCAACATACAGGAACTTTAACAATACTTAACTAGAACCTCAATGATTTTTGAAGTTTGAAAATGAACTATACATTTGATCTTAGAAGTTTCTGTATTCTTACTTATTCTAGAAATTTTTAAATCTAAAAAATAGTTTCAATTAATTCTCACCCTGAATAAGTTACGAATGGGCATGGTACCGTGAGAAAATCGATGTATGAAGAATGTCTCCAGAATTCTTTTGACGTAATGAACTGTCCAACACACAGCAGCTATTCTAAAAAGAAAAAAAATTTGGTTAACTTTGCCGAATAAATAACAAATGTTTTATTTGAAGCATGTGATCTTTATCGTGAAAACTTATAGGAAAACAAGCAATTATTTACTGTGACATCATCACAATGCCGAGCTGCAATTTTAATCATATTCTTAATTTATTTATTTTAAAATGTATGATCTCCATCTCAGATTAGTGTCTTACCTCTGTACTGTACATTGTACTATTCCTGTTACCAGTACAATTCTATTGCTAATTCCTTTCAGGAAAAGAAGTTCAAATTGAAATAATGTGACTTTCGTTGCAAACCAGAAGTTTGTATATAGTTAACCAGGGCCTCCTGCCCCTAAGCTTTCAATATCTGGTATTTGACTTTCAACTGTCTAACACTGTTCTGAAGATTAAGGAAGGACAGGTGGATGACAGTGGGAGATTATGGGTCTACAATTTTTTCAAATTGCAGCCTGATCAGTCTTTTGTGAAATGCTATTAATTTAAATTATAAAAGTTTAGAAATTCTTAATCGATTGGTTAATGCAAGATATTAGCACTTTAAGGTCATGTGGCTGGTGCAATTACACCAGTTACTGCAAGGCCCAAAACATGTGGAGTACCACGATAAATTATGTCTTTCTCCAATTCATAGTAAGATTCCCACAATGGTAAGTTGCATCTTTAAATGAAACTGTCTACCAGGTTAAAGTTTACCTAGGGAACCCCAATGGCCACGCTTCCGGTAATCTCGACAGCATGTGATATTAGAAATTCATTGTAGGTGGCACAATTTTCAAATTACACTATCATATGTAAATTTTTTTTTTTGCATGGCAGTAAGACTCCTGTGTGTGTTATTTTGACTAGTTAAACATTTATGAAGAAAAAGTGTTACTTTCTGTTATTTTTAATAGTAAATAGGTAAGTTTCTATTCGTTCTAGTTCTAATGTTGAAATGTGAAGCAAATTTAATAATTTTCTCATAATAATATCTGTTCATAGAAGTATTTTTTTGTGAGATAATGGCTACTGCTGACATTAATTTGGAAAAATTTTGGAATAATTGTACCTCTGGACAATTCTCTTGATTAATGTACTCTGGATTCGATGATTTAGCGACAGATAAGAAAATACCGAGTGATGTGAAATTTGTAATATTCTTGAATTTGCAACATGTAGAAGAAGAATTGTCCGAATCCTATTTGTATTCTTTTATGTATAAAAAATATCACAAATGGCAATTGAAATCAGCAGGGGAACGTTTTGAAATTTGGTTAATGTTACCTTAGGTGCCAAGATGGCGACTCGTCTGATTTCAGTAAGGAAACAGTGGGACACACGTTCTAACCTAACCTATTCTAATAATTTGGTTGCTAATAATTATGGTAATTTATTAGAATAGGTTAGGTCAGGTTAGGTTAGAACGTGCATCCCCACTGTTTCCTTGCTGGAATCAGAGACGAACTGCCATCTTGGCACCTAAGGTAACATTAACCTCAAATTTTTATAAAACATTTGAGCTTTATTTATCTCGGGTCTGGAATTGAGCCGAAATGGAAAGAACCGGAGTCTGTTCCAGCTGCTCCACAAAGAGATGAGTGTAAGAAGGTAAAAAAACAAAAGTAGATTCATGTGTTGAAATTAAAAAACGTGTAAAAATATCATGTAAAAAGAGAAAAATTAGTGATAAGGATTGTAAATCCAATAAAAGTGAGAAAAAATGAAAAGGAAATGTAAAAAAGCGTCAAACATGTGAGTAAAGATTTGTTTCATTTTATAGTTAGTGAAACTTGTAAAATAATCTTGAAACATTTATTATTTACTAATGTAATAATAATTTTTTCAATAAATTCTAAATACTAACTAATTTGCATAAGTTTTTAAACATAGTACGCGTGCATAGTACAGTAAACAAAATGGCGACCGGAAGCGTGGCCATTGGGGTTCCCTAGGTAAACTTTAACCGTCTACCAACCTCAGATAAAGTGAAATTATATATAAGGATGGAAAGAGTATGTTTGAATCGTTCATAAGCCCGCTATGTGAAGAAAATTAGTATGCCCGAGTGTTTTTATGGACCCCAAATGCCCAAATACTAGTTAAAAAGTGGATGAGAGTCTTCAAAGTTGAATTGGGTGTATGTGTGCATTAAGAAAAATTCAAATCTGCATCTTTTGATACAAGAAGTGAATGCAACACCATACACTTGAGTTGTAACTATATTTTCAAACCATCCAATATCAGATTTACATGAATGTGAGTGTGAAAAAGATCGAGAGGTGTTAGATTAATTTGGTTCCTTAAACTAATCTATCAGTCTACCTTTCTGTACATTTTTTTGTTGTTATAATACCACATCAGACAAACTAACTTGCGAGCATCGTGTGGCTCTTCCAAACCCTTATTGCGGCTCCCATAAAGCTATACAATTTCTTTTTTATAACTTGAGATTTTCTACTTACATGTACAGGTATACCTCAACTTACGTCGGTAATTGGTTCCAGGAGAGGCAACGTAAGTCGAATTTACTTGTGTAGGTACGATGTAAGTCGAAACTACGACTTACGTCGTAACTAAATGCCAATAATGGAGGAAACGCCAATAATGAGCACTTAAAGACCACTAAATAAGACGACAACACAGGAACACAGATGTTTTCATGTTTCATTCTCTAGAATTTATGATGATTATATTAACATTTACTGTAAATATACATATTTTAATATGATTTTATGTGCTTTTAACGCTTTTCTAGTGATATTACGACTTCAATGTTTGTGGCGGACGGATTTAAAGCTGAATAAAATGATTTAAACTTGATTTTTATTTTTCCATATACTTTTTTGACAAACGACGTAAAATCGGGAACGACGTAACTCGAGAGGGACGTAAATCGAGGTATACCTGTATGTTATATTGTATATTGTATTGTTATATGCAATACGGGAGCTGCACTAAGGATCCAGAAGAGCCATGTGCAGCTCATGAGCTGCAGTTTGGTCACCATGTTAGGTTATAACAGATCACAAATTCTATATATGCCAATTAAGACAACAAAATCTTACTTTACAACAGTTTCCATTTTCCTGGAGGCATCCTCTCCATACAGAAATCGAGGTCGAAAGTAACAGAGAAGATACATTAGAAGGGGTCCAAAATATTCCCAAAAGAACACCTTAAACAACACATCAAAAAGTTCAGCATATAAAAGCATATTGAAGGTTCTGGTTAATTTAATAATTTAATGAATCTACTTACAGTAGTCCATCCTATCTGAGGACCGAGGTCTTTGAAGTATAGCTCGCAATCACTCTTTAGATCCAACACCTGAAGTGAAATGCTATCTCCGAGTGACTTTCCCTCTGAAACAACATTTAGAGATTAAAACTTGGAATATTAAACTATTTAATAAATAAATTTACAACTAATACTCACTCGGTTCTAATCGTAGAGACTGGCGTTCGACATATAGATGAGGTTCTGTTTAAATAAAATGATTAATTAAACTACAATCAAATTTATAAAAAATTGTTTTGGGATACGAATGTATAGTTTAGATTGGATATTATAAAATACAAGTGTAATCATGAGCCTCCAAATATAAATACAAATAATGCAAATGGCAGCATTCACAATAGGCTTTCATTTTTTCTCATGGTGCAGGTATCATTCAAAGCAGATTTGCCCCTTCTTGGAAAACCAAATGACAACAATCTGGTGGTAAAGTTAGGTGTCTTGTTTCTAGTTTCCAAGGGCACAAGTATGCTTTTGGATGGAGTTTTTGTTGTTAGACTATAATAGAAATTTCTCTATGAAGAGCAAACTATACAACTGTGATTTAAGCATTGCCTTTATTCTACTCTATTATCACTAGATACATATGAACCCAAATTAGAATGCAAGAAATGAAAACAATAATTCAATTAATCAGTTTGGCTCCATTCACTGGCTGGATGACTGAGGTTAAGACTAAATTACTTAACAATTTACTGAACAGACAGAAAATATTCTTACTTTCTGTAGCCTACTGCTCTGGAGAGTCCAGGGCTAAAGTCTTAATTACTTTTGATGTTATCAAAGGTTTGTTATTCTACACATTCAAACACCAAGTGGGTCAGAAAATCCTGGGAATTTTTTGGGGGTGATCTGTCCAGACATGTTGGGCTCCATTCCCCACCATCCAGGTGTACTTTTAAAGCAAATTTAGTTTCTTTCCAATGAACTTAACATATAGCATACACCTCTTTACTTTCTTGAAGCTCAAAAACAAACTCACTCTCGGTCTCATCCCAAAAACTTTTGGACCTCTCAGTTCACTTTTTATCTATTAGAATTTGTTATGCATCCATCAGAAGGTGGATGCATAACAAATTATATCACTGAGGATGGACTGATAAGCTGGTAAAGTACTCTGATTAATAGGTAGATTTCATTTTTTAGTCTGTAAATTAGCTAAGAAGTGCACATGCAAATTAAAAAAGTAAATACTATCATATTAGAGGTTTTATATTTGTATTATGATAATATGTAACACCATATACCAATGTACCAAGAACTCTGATGCATTGAGAAAACACATTTGTGTATTTTATAAGCCTATTATTTTTTCATATTTATGTTTTTATTCTGCATTTATATCCTTAAACATACAATGCATCAAAACACAATTCATTTTATATTTTACTCTCATGGATCAGTAATTATATGTAACTATGAATTACACGTATTTATTAACTATGAATTATGCTTATGTACTTATCTAGAATGACTAGAGTAACTGTATTAGTAACAGATTAGTTTAAATGTCACCCGTGATCAACTGCACCAGTGTCAATACATTCAAATGTATTTTTCCAGACCAGCAATTGGGAAGTACTAGTATAGTCTATTATTCGTATATACTATATGTAACACAATTGTAATGTGATAACTATTTATGTATCTAAAACATATTTATACACAGAAAAGGTTAAGAAACATGGACCTAACTTGTCTAAATCCAGTTGGGAAGCCTTGGATAACCTACAAAGCCAATCATTAGCTACCTATTAGATAAATTATATGACTATATATGCTGCTTAATAGGATCTCATGTGCATTTTCTATTACATACAGGGACATGCTAGAATAGTAAAAGTTGTAATAAAATCTAATGAGACCTAGCTCTATTTGTTGGAGAACAATGGCAGCATAACTTGAAGCTGGAAAATTTTACATTTGTAACATCTTTTTTATGTTTTTATTATTATTACAAAATAGGACTTCTGATAATAACTCTTTATCCACTTTCTCTACTCTCTTATCATACATATAATGTATCATTACGACTAGTGACGACTAGTGTTGAGAAAAATGAGTTGCGCGTGTTATTCAAATGCATCTCAGAATTCATATTTGATGGAGTAGATTTTTCTCCATTATTATTATTATTATGTTGGGTTAAGTGAGATATACTCGGTTAACACCGGTGGCTGTGTACTATGCTGGACCAAAGACAAGGCATAGTAACCAAAACAGAAATTAAAGAAGTGTATCAGTGTGTGTGTCTGTATTCAGGAATTTTCTCACAATATGACATGTATTCAATATAGTGGCCTTCTGTAGTGTGATGTATGTGTTTCTATTCAATTCTAATGTGCCCAGGCTTTTGTGTAGTGTGTGTGGTATGACACCTGTAGAGGAGAGAACAACAGGTACAATAAGCACCCTATCCATCCTCCACAGATGCCTTATTTCCTGGGTGAGTTCTGTGTACTTGCTAATTTTTTCAGTGCATGCGTTTTGTATATTGTGAGTGTTAGGAACGGATATGTCTATAATGTATGCAATTTTATTGTGTTTGTCAATGAGTGTGATGTCTGGTCTGTTGTGGTAAATTGTTTTATCTGTGATTATGGCTCTGTCGTAGTACATTTTGTGCGTGTTGTTTTCCAATACTGTCTGTGGAATGTATTTGTAGTATGGTTTGTGGATGTCTACTAATTTGTGTTTCTTTGCAAGCTCTTGGTGTATTATATTTGCTACTTGATTATGTCTGTGTAAATAATCTGTCTGTGCCAAGAGCTTGCAACCAGAGGTGATGTGTTGTATAGTTTCTGGCATGATGTGACATTTTCTGCATGTGTCATTTGTGAGTGTTGCATCTTTGAGTATGTGTTTTCTGTAGTTTTTAGTATTTATGACCTGATCCTGTATGGCGATCATGAATCCTTCCGTCTCCCCAAAGAGGAATCCCCGAACTAACCAGCTGTTTGACGCAGTTTTGTCAACAAAATTCTGGGCCAGATCATAAGGATGCCTGCCATGGAGTGCCTTTCGAGCCCACGATTGCTTAATGGTGTCTATGCTTTTTATATGTTGTGTTGTGTCCATATGATGTGAGTGTAGGTTTAATGGTGTGTTATTCGAGTCTGCTAGAGTTACTGCTTTATGTAATTGTGATGTTTCTTGTTTTTTGTAGAAAAACTCTCGCAGTGACTGTATTTGTTTGTAGTGAAGGTTAACTGTGTCAATCAGGCCATGTCTTCCATCTTTACGTGAAAGGGTTAATCTTTCTGTGGCAGATTTAGGATGATGTTGTTTATGCTTAGTAAGTGTTGTTCTTGTTTTCCTTTGGAGTTGCTCAAGATCTATGTGAGTCCAATGTATAACTCCAAAAGAATATGTAAGTACTGGGATGACATATGTGTTTATTGCTTTGACTGTATGTTTTGCATTTAACTGTGTTCTGAGAATAGCATTTAACCTACTTTGGTATTCTTTAATTAATCTTTGCTTTATTTGTGTATGTTCTGTTAGTTTGGCCTGTTGGAATCCTAAATACTTGTAGAACTCGCCCTCTTCCATGGATTCAATAATGTCTCCATTTCCAAGTGCAAAATCTTCTTTCTTCAGGATTCCTTTTTCTATGTGAAGTGTTTTGCATTTATCTAGGCCAAATTCCATTTGTATGTCCTTGGTGTATGAATGTGTGATTTGTAGGAGTTGATGAAGTTGTTTTTGTGTGGATGCATAAAGTTTTATGTCATCCATGTACATGAGATGCGACAGTGTAAACTGTGTTGTTTTTTCATGTCTGATATTGTAACCATATTGCGTGTTGTTTAACATGTTGGATAATGGATTCAGAGCTAAGCAGAACCAGAGAGGACTCAAGGAATCTCCTTGAAAAATTCCTCGCCTAATAAAAATCTGGTTTGTTTGTATGGAAGTGTTATGAACCCTGAGATGTAGTGTTGTTCTCCAGTGCTGCATAGTGTTTTGAAAGAATGCAATGAGTGATGGATGTATTTTGTACATGTGTAGGATATGTAGCAGCCAACTGTGTGGAACACTGTCGAATGCTTTTCTGTAGTCTATATATGCCATGTGTATGTTTCTGTGTTGTTTGTGTGCTTGCCGTAGAATGACTGAATCTATGAGTAACTGTTCTTTGCATTCCCTGTGATTTCTACAACAACCTTTTTGTTGTTCTGTTAGAATGTCGTGTTCTTCAATATGTTTGTATATTTTGTTTGCAATACAGGATGTCAATAATTTGTAGAGTGTTGGAAGACAGGTAATTGGTCTGTATTGTGTGGGGTCTGTGGTATTGTTGTTTTTGGGTTTCATGTAGGTGATGCCCTGAGTAAGAAAATTTGGCATGTCTTGTGGATTGATGATGATGTGTGTTAGATGTTTAGCTAGTTCCTGGTGCAGTGATGTAAACTTTTTGTACCAGAAATTGTGAATGTTGTCTACACCAGCTGTCTTCCAGTTGTGTGCTCTGTTAACAGTGTATTGGAAATCATGTATGTTTATTTCAGCACAGGGCATAGTTGGTATGTTGTGCAAGTTTCTGTTCTCCTCCTCGATCCAGCCTGCATCAGCATTGTGCGTGACAGCACTGGACCAAAGAGAAGACCAATATGTTGTGAGTTCTTCTTCTGTTGGTGTGCCACTGTGCTGTGTATCAGTGTTTGCTTTGTTATTAATTTGTCTGTAAAAGAGTTTTTCATTGTTTGTAAATAATTTATTTTGTTGTTTTCGTAGTGTACATATTTTGTAGACGTTTAGTCTACAAAATATGTACACTATACACATTATAGACGTTTGAGTCTATGTGCTTTAGCAGCAAGTTTTTGTTTTAGTGTATCAATGTATTCTGTGATGCGTGTGTTGTGATGTTCGTGTTTTGTGTGTGTTTTTATTTTCTTGAAAATGTTTTTGAGCTGTTTCCTTAATTTGGGTGTTATGTTGCTTTTAGTGTATTGTGTCAGCCTGCCTAATTGCTGTCTAATGTCATTTATTTGTGTTTCTATTCTTCTCTGCCAGGCAGGCTTGTGATAGAATTGTGTTTTCTGTGTATTTGTCTGTGATTGTACTTTCAGTCCATGGTGTGTCACTACTGTGACTGCCCCAGCATAAACTAATGTATGAATGTCTGCGAGTGTAGAAATTGAATGAATGTAGTGTGGTATTAAGTGAGTGTTTACATAATTTAGTGTTTTTCCTACTTCCTTTGATGTGTTGATTTTTGGTATTCGTGGTCGTTGTGTGGGATCTGTGTCCTGTATATTTAGTGAGTGTTTCCTGAAATATATGTGAGAGCGTATTAACTAAATCCATGTCTATGTTATCAGTGATGGATGAGGAAGTGTCTATAGTATCATTAGTGGTAATTGTTGTATGTGTGTTATTATCAATGCTTGTTGCTGGATTATCCTGACAGGTTACATGATCTTCATTAATGTTAGATGTTTCTGTCTGTTGATGTATTTGATCAGCAACCTGTTGTTTGATAAGTTCAAGTGTTGTTTGTGGAATAAGGTTGTTGTGTATAATTGTTCTTTTTTGATCAACAACCCTTTGTTCGGTGACAGTGAGATGAGGATATTGTTGTGTGAATTTATGGTGTAGTTGTTGTCTGTATGCTGTCATGTTTGTTTCGAGTTTTGTGATCGTGTAATAAGTACGGATGATAAACTCGTTCATTTCTACTGTCCATTTCATCCGTTGGCGTGGTTTTCCAGCCTTTGTGGTCTGTGGATGCATTGCCACAGAAACACCAAGGCTGGGTTGGTTCCTCACATCTGTTGAGGGCATTGCAGTAGCCATGCTTGGGCCGGTGCTGCTTTCGCCACCGGTAACCAAGGGAGACTGTGGCCTATTTTTCGAACGTGAGCCTCTGCCTAACCCACGAACGCGGACCTTGTTAACCCGGGCGACGTCCGAGCCGGTATCACACTTTGATCTAGTTATTACCATAATAAATATCTCCACAGAATGTGGGTGTGGTCACTCTTAGCTTCATTTCTCCCCATAGACCTTACTGGCATGGGTGTCCCTACCAGGAGCTTGTGCTCCAGCCTGCATTGCCCTATGGATCAGTAAAATTACTGGGCTCTCCCACCACGACCAGGTGGTGACCACGGGAGAGTTATTATTATTATTATTATTATTATTATTATTATTATTTAATTTGTGAACACAAACCCTAATTATATTATTTTCTTATAAAAATAACCCTGTAATTTAGGAGTCATTCAAGTATTATATTGGTGGAAACTTGTCTTTTTTCGATCCCTTCCTCATCACCAATAATAATCAAAATTCAAGGTAATTCCTTCCCCTAATTATAGAATCACACCAGAGATATTATTTTCTGAAAGGTTTGTGATGACTGGGGAAAAAAATAAATGAGTGCAATCTTACATCATCAAAGACACCGTCCACATCGTCCTCAATCGTCGGATAAAAGTGACTCCCCTTCCTCCATAAACTGCTTAGTTAATTACTCAAATGATCCCTTGTAAGAAAATGGCTTATATAACTTATATACATTGCAATCTTATTTGTTATATCATGTTTTATGTTATCTTGTTACATGCTTTCTCAATGTTTCTTCAATACATTTTCAGTTCTTTATATTTTTAATTAGAAATAACCAAATAAATTAAAAGCAAGACACCTCCATTTATATGAGAATGTTAAGACCAAATTACTTAACAATTTACTGAACAGACATAGAAAATATTCTTACTTTCTTTAGCAATCAGCTTTTTGAGTTCTTCTATTGTCGAGGTTGGTTCAGCCTGTTCAAAATAAACATAATTTACCAATTAATTTACAAAAATAATTTAGATTACAAAAATTATCCTCGAACTCTTAATGCATTACAACATAAAATATAATTGCCGTAACGTATATTTTATTTATAAACTAGAGCATTCTGGTTTGCGTCACAACCTAAAAAAAAAACCCACAAAATATACATATCTGACCATAAGAAACATGTTTAGCAAATTATTTTATAATTTTCCTGGTACGAAAGGGCAAAATGTAGATAAATCTATACAAAAATGGCCGGAATTAAAATATATAACATGTTTTCCTGAAAATTTTACACACCAATGATTTTCTATATTAAATTCCTTTGACTCAATTTACAGAATTGTGTATATAACTTTTTTTTTTTTGTCGAACAGAAGCTATTTTTGTTTGGTTTTTCCTCTTTCGGTCAGAGTATGTGTATTTCCCACTTTCCTTTTCCTAAATTCTGCAATAGTTTTTAGCTTCGGAAAGGGATAAATTGCGACACGCGGCTTGCCTCCACCGCCGGAACGTCCAAAATTTGCTTACGTTAAGGACCACCAGCACCTTCTTGCTCGCCCCGCTCAATATTTGGACCTGGAAATAATAAATTATTATTAAAATACATACAATTATCTAGAATATTATGAAAAAACACTGATCTAGACTAAAGTAGTTCACCTAATTTGATGTCTTTTGCTTGTTTAAATGTTTAATAATGTATTTTAAAGCCTGTTAATTGAGTTTATACACATAAATCGTACTTAATTGGGTTTATAAGTGTTTAATATAGTTTTAAAGTTAATAAAAATAGGTACTTACCTTCATTTGCTGAGTAAATTGGAAGGGAAAATGAGGAGTAATGTACTGTACCACTGCAATGGAAACTAGTTTATTACTGTGGTGAGGAAAGTGTTGTGCAGTAAGCTGATCACGTGTTATTAGGAAACATTACACAAACAAAAAAAAATTAATTAATTTCAACAATAACTGGGAAAATTTATTGTATTTATTTATTCAAAACATAAATAATTAGCTTACAAATTTAAGGTTAAAATTATTTACTTTATAAACGAATTTTCTGAATTAAGAATGGTTCTTTTTTTATTTTTATCGATTACAAAAATTTAAATTCTCAAAATTAATCAATTCGCGCGTGACGTGTAACGTGGCCTTGAACTCTAACTCTCGTTGAAAACGGGAAAAATTTTCGCTTCGAAAGACTAAATCTCGGAACACCTCACTTTACGTCATCAATTTTATTATTTTAAAATTTTTAATGTTAATTAATGTATAATAATTTTTATGTTGTAAAATTAGTTTATAATTAAATTCGTAAACAATTTTTTATATATATCGATGTCGATGGACGAGCGGAGGAAACCGGAATACATCCCGGACGAGTCGAAAAATAGCCGGGAATTTTTCGGGGGTGGTCCATCCCGATGTGTAAGGCCGAACTCATAACGGGCATGCCAAAAAGATACCTTTGGGGCGGAAAGAGATTTTAAAAAATCGATGTCTATGAAAGCCGTGTACCTTCACAAAACATAAATGAAAGAAAATGTTTTTTAAATTAAATGATTAATCGTTTCTTTTCTCATTATAATTCAGAAAACAGGTTTTGGAGATTTTATACGTTTGGCTTTCAGGAAATATTTAATAAAAATTTTTATGGAGCATTTCGTAACTTTAAAAAAACATATATATAGTAGTGAATTGCCGGTATATTGCTACTGTAAAAAATACTATAATTTATTTTTTATTTCTTAACCAAAACACTCGATTTAAAGCTAAATTTGGAAGTACAGTATATGATACAAAACAATAAGCCACGGCGCTTTTAAGCGTTGAAATTAATGCGCTAAAACGTGAAAACCCCATTTTTCATGATTCGTATGAAATATGAAATATTTAAAAAATGGCGTAAATGTAGAGAAAAATTTGTTTTCAAAAAAATATAAGCTTTGTGTAATAATTTTATAAGTAAAAATAATCTTTTATAAAAAAAAAATAAATTTAAAATTTACTCAATTTATTTTAAGAATTTAATGCCGAATCCCTAAAGTAACGCATTCTTTTAAGCCGCGTGTCCGCCATATTTAGTCCAGTTGTTTATACTGTATTTAAAAAACAGTACAAGTTGTGATACTTCGTATCAAACAACCGTATCACTGCACCGTTATACAATAAATCCACAAATAAAACGTTATGATCAAACAGAACCTGTAAACGTTAGCAATACTAAAAGGGAATAAATATGGCTTTTTAAGATTTCTTTGCTTTTTATCAGTGGCGTGCCGTCATTGGAAGCGATGCAAGCGCCGATTCCACCTTCCAATGACCTTTTATTGTATTTTATAAAATATAAATTTTCATATTTTAACGTACTTTGCATTAATTAAAATTAATATTTTATTATAACTGCATTATGTATCTTTTACAAATTTCTATACTACATGTGAAAAAAACGATAAGATTGCTATTGTATATTCGAATAATTCGGTGGCGGAAGGAATGTCGAAACCGGGTCAGTTTCCAATCAGCCAGATTATATAGGCATTGGCACATGCGGTTTACAGAGCACCAACGTCACCCGGTTTAGCTGGTAGAAGCGACACACGCATAAAGAGTCCTACTTTATATCCCGGAGCGGTTGTGGGCTGTTAGCCGCCTGCTAGATATTCGGCCACCCTCGCCCTGATTATGTGAATCATGAGCAGACTAGATCAACGGCGGACAACCCCCGGCCCGCGGCCAGGACCATATAATGAAAAAGAAAACATTGTTAAAAAAAGAAAGACCAATGCCTAAATTAAATATAAATACGTCAACAAAAAATTTCGACATTTTGACGATAAAATTTATGACGAATGACGATTCTTTCGTAAAATTGAAGCAATTTGGAAATCAAAGCGGAATAGAATTTAACATTGGTAGACAATATAAAATAAATATTGAAAATTATAACGAGATAATTACGATTAATAGATATATCTAAATTAATAGATGTTTTATGTTTTTTCTCAAAGCGAGAATTGGCATTTAGAGGGCATAGGAAATTTATTGAATCTAATAACGGAGGTAATTACATTGAACTTTTTTATTAAGTACGTCAGATAATCTATTAAAAATACATTTAAAGAAGTATACGGTTTTTACTGGCTTATCGAACAAACGAATACGAACGGGCCCTGACGCGCAATTAATTGATTGCCCCTGTAAGTCGGCTTCTTACAGAAACACAGCTTCCCTATCATCAAATGTCACGGCACGCCACTGCTTTTTATGTAATCTGGTTAGCAGGCTTCGAGGCGATCCGCCATAATTCATAATTCCTTACATCTGCAAATGTAATAACAGAACGAGTGCTACCAACTTACGAAAGAGAAATTGCCATTAATTATCCCGTAATAAGAAAAAACAAATAAAAACAAAGTTATTAATAATTTCCTCCATTCAACTGTATTTATTACATTCTGAAAAATTATTTATTAAATAATAATATTATTATTACTTCTGTGATATTATCATCGAATTGCTGTGATTTATGCAAACGAAAACATTATTTTAGTGTAGATGTCAACAAAATATAACAATGTTTAAGCAGTCGACAGAATAAAACGGCAATTTGTCGGGCCTGGCGGCAATTTGCGGATTTTTCTCACAGATCGGCGCTGCTGTACGGCCTATTGCCTGCAATGAGACATGCGTCATACGAGTGAAAATTACTAATTTTTTCCCATTTTTTTGCGCCACTTTGTACCTAGAATAAATGAAAAATGTGCCAACCAACGAGCTAGAATATCTTACTCGTTGGTGTCAACTGATGAAATTAGAGGTATCAAAGAGATATGAAGGCAATTGAATCATAAATGAAACTGCTTGCAATCAGACCTTATAACATTATGCAGAACAATATTTGTTCTGTAACAATGGCCTACATTGGTGGGTACTCAGGGTTACAGTAGAGCATATTGATCGTTCTGGCTGCTCGGATATGATTGAATCAGTGAAGACTCCAGTTCCTTCT
The DNA here is from genome assembly GCF_030686945.1 of Centruroides vittatus. NCBI lineage: Eukaryota > Metazoa > Arthropoda > Arachnida > Scorpiones > Buthidae > Centruroides > Centruroides vittatus. The sequence continues at coordinate 513,987 of NW_027121033.1, forward strand.
ATAAATCTAAAAATCCCCGTTGTTGATTTTTTCGGACAGAAATTTTTTTCATTTGCAGAATATAAGTAGTGTTTTTGTGTTTTTATTATAGTTATAGTTTGAAAATTTTGGTTCCAACTTTTGAAAATATTTACAATGAAAAACTACATTATGAACTTTGTCATATTATGTGAATCACATTGTTGAATTTAAAATCCTTCTAAGAAGTAATAAGGAACTAACATTTGTGAAAAATGGAAGAAGTGTTGCATTTTCCCATCAAAAATAGATAAATAAAACATGTTAGTAAGTCAGACTGATATGTAGAAACTTCACTATATTAAGATGTGTACAAATTGTGCATTATATGCACCATTCTGGATAACAAAAGTATATTAACATAAACTAATCTTTTGTTTGTTATATTGTAGACAACAACCTGAACAATACTGAAGCCAAGAACCTGAAGAGGGATTGGAAAATTACCAACCCGAAATGCATTGTTAAATAGGCAAAATAAAGTGAACTATTTAAAAATCTTAGTCTTTGTTGAAACTCTTTTTTTCCTTCGGACACTTTTACACAACGAGCTAGAACATTCTAGCTCGTTTGTCTTTACACAACACAAATGGCACGTCTCTTTGACTAAAAAGAAAATGGCTGACGTGTATTCAATTCTTTTTAAACATGGCGTCGTTACAGCCATTCTATATATTATATTCTAACTCGTTGGAACATCAGATTCTAAGATGGGAACCACCATTTTTTTTATTGCATATTAACGATAAATAATACGTGAAAAACTTTTCCTGAAAGATGAAATTATCAGAAGTTTAGAGCATCTAAACTTTTAAAACGCTGTAACACTATGCATGCGTATATGAATATCTGCAAAGTCCATTTCATAGAAGAGAAATGACATAAATCAAAACAATGGCCCGTACGATCGCCGGACTCCATTTTGTCTGCCTTTTATTTTTATATTTAAAAAATTAACCAACTACTAAGATATAGTATGGAGAATTCGAACAGCTTATGAATAAAATATCATGCGTTTAATTGCTTAATTTAAATTTTCGTTAAGTTTAACTGATAAATGGAGGGAAAAACTAGAATTAACTTTTTCATATGGAATATTCCCTAGAGCAGAGATTTTTTAACAGAAAAAAGTTTTACTGTAGGGAATAATCCCCATTATTTTAATTAGAGCGTGATATGGAGAGAATGTAAAAAAATGCGTTTTATTGTGATCGTAAATTATCGATTTATTTACATAAAGCAATAATTCTGCTTAAGAAATTAAAAATGATTACAAATTAACAGTTTTTCGCCAAATATTTTCGTTTAAATTTTCAAATTCGTCATATTTATTATCATGATTAGCAAAATAGCGTATTATTTTGCTCATAACTTATGAAATCAACTTCAAATCATACTTATAAAAATTAAATTAATATTTTAGAATTAATTTCGGTTGTTTATAAGCCTTAAATGACGATTTACACCATAACATTAAAAAATCGCAATATTTAAATAATTAAGCAACAAAATTAATATTTTCTAAGAATTTCGTTGTAAAATTCCATACTTTATAACTATGCAATATAAAGTTTGTAAAATTCTTATAATTTATTGAAATAATCGTACATTTTATACAAATTCCACGCACATTTACCACATCGGGAGTGAATCACCGATAACCAAAGTTTATTTTTGTGTTCTTATATTTAAATAAATATTTAGAATGTTCTAAACGAGCAATTTGTATAAAAATATTTACGCAAAAATTAATTTTGTTGTAAATATTTTGAGTCGCAAATATTATTTTAGGTGAACCAATTCGCTTTCTAAATACTAAACAACTGTTCGAAGTTTTCAAATAATATTTTTTACTTGATTTAAAAATAAACAGTAATAAACAGACCATAAAAATAATATTAATTATTTTAAGATAAATGTAAGAAAAATTCCCTTTTTTAATTTAAACAATTTCTGTTTTTTTTTTTTTAAAGTATTTTCCTAACTATTCGGGAAAATTCAAAGCTATTAGGGAAATTTAATAAAATTGAATAATTGAAAAATTATTTAATAACAATAATTTATTACTATTATAAAATTATAAATTTAAAATATCAGTAATAATTCCGAAATTGCCCGTTAGCAGATAGCGCATTGAAGGACAATAAAATTGTTATTATTAATATTATTATTATATTCTGTTTAAATTATTTTCTTCCTTTATTCAGAGAATAATTTTTATTTTTTTATTTTTCTTTGAAGGAAGTAATAAATTAATTTCTTCAAAGATTTTTCAGTTAAAAAGGTTTATAATTAACTAAATTATTAAATGGAAGGCACTAGCGAAACTGATAAAAGTTCTCAGCTTTCTGACGTAATTCCTTATTTTAATTAATAAAATAATTAATTTAATAACAAATTCTGAAATTAATGACAATTTAAAATTATTTCGTGTTGCGATTTAACAAAGTGTAATTAAATAATTATTAATTTTAATGTGTACCAACAGATGGAAGCACAGGTAAAATTTGTTTAAAATTTAAAATAATTATAGCACAGGAAAAGTAAATATAAAAAGAACTTTCTAATGTTTAATTATGTATAAATTTAAACTAATTTTTAAAACAAATATTAACTCCAGACAAATTAAGTTACAAAAAAAAAATTCATTTTATTTCTTAGATTGGCTAGTAGATGGCACTACAATAATTCTTAAAATAACTGATAAAAAACATTTTAAAGGTTTGTTTTTTAAAATAGTTTTAAACACATTTATTTTATAATAAACTTATAAGAAATTAAATTTACTGGTTAAAAATTGAAACATTTATAAACATTTCAATTCGAAGCTTATAAAATTACGCGACAGATGGCGATGCGTCGAACTCGACATTTACGCACGGATAAAAATTATAACACTTATTCAATAAATTCCATTTACTATGTATTCGGCGATTATTTAAAGTCGTGTCGTAATTCCCGCGATAAAAAATACAAAAAAAAACTTATTGCTGGTAAGCCGATACGAAAATATATAATATTATCTATTATCAAAAGATGGCACCACCCATTACGGCTGGCGATGACGTCAATGTCGTCTCGTCATTTCTGGAACATTCGATGGCGATGTTATATATTTGATTGCGAGCGGTTCCGCCCGAGTTTATATTACGAATTTTAAGCGGTAAGAACGGACTATTCAACCCGAAATCGAATTAATTAAGCAAAGAAGACGACGGTAAGTGTCTTCCGCCTTAATTACTCCAGATATTTGTTGTTTTTGGATGTCGTTTGCTGTTTATTTAGTGGCCATACTTAATAAGGAAAACGACGACGTTCGAATGAACTAAATACCGCTTTTTTACCAACGTCGTAACACTTACCGTTTCGGTCTTCGTTTCTTGCTGTTACTTAACATATTTTCCGTCGGTCTCCTTAAATACTCGAGGAAATTTTTAAGAATTTGTTTAAAATGGCGTTTCTTTAATACGACACCCTCTCGAGTTATTTAGCGTCGACTCGGCCGATCCATGTTTTACTTAATTGCGATTATTGAATTGTTAATCCAGCGATTTGATTGCGTTTAGATGGTAAACTTACTACCTCGGCCTTTGCAGATTGTGAAGCTGAAGGGTGAGCATAAAAGTGTTTTGTGGCACTCTGCAGCATCACAAAGCATGCTTTCATCCATCAATTTCCATGGATTCAGCTTCACCCTTCTGTTTTCGTAGATCTATGGAAATTAATATCTTCTAACCTGATAACCGGTGTTAATAAACACTCAGATAAAGGTTCATTGAGTGGGAGTATCTATGGAAATAGATCCAGATTAACCCTTCACACCCATAGATCCAGCTTCACCCTTCAATTTCCTTAGGTCTAGCTTCACCTTCCAGCTTCATAAAGCCAACTTTCACAGATCCAGTTTCAAAAAGCCCTTTTTTACACGCCCATTTTGCCTTTCTTTTTGATCCGGCTTCATAAAGCCATCTTTCAGTAGTTAATTTTGCTATGATCATTCAAGTTTAAGGCTTATTTTAGCATTAAAATTGCTGTATTTGTGATTTGGGAAGTCAGCCGATTAAAGCATTCGAAAAGACAGCACCAAACAAAGAGAATTGGCAATAGATTAACTAAAGATCTCTACATTCACCGTTAAGGCAGCCCGATCGATAATTATTTAGTTTAAAGTCGTGTGGCATTTGATGGTTGATATATAAATATCGCCGCTTAAAATAGAATGTTTGTAGGTAAAGATCTGGATCTGTGGAGGTTCTCTCACCTGGTGTAACTTGGGATCTGTGCCATGTGTGACCAATCGTTTGGATATTATGAGTTACTTTAAGGTGGAAGCTAGTTAGTTTTCACTGTTTTGATATTATTAGGTTTCCTGGATGTAGACAGAGTGCAAAAAGTTAATGGCAGAAGGTATTTACTACTAACAAATGGAAATGTGTGTTTGGCTGTGACATTATGTAGTCTACCTGCACGCTAATGCATAAGTGGCCTGTAATTTGTGAAAGAAACACACAAGATGTTAACCGATGTCTGTTTTAAAGCCTCTTAATTGTATTCGTAGCTTATAGTACCTTCCCAAGCAGATATTTATTGCTTGGACTAACAGTACACGCGCCAACTGCATTTGTTTCTAAATAATACACGTGCTGTCGGAGAATATTTTAAAAAAATTCTTGGTATTGTTTATGTTACGTAGTCATATGGAAGTCTGTTTATTCTACGAATTGGTGTTTCGCTTTGTACATACTGCTTTGTGGATTGCCGTTTAAGGCAAATGATATTTCCAAAGCAACACTAATTTTGCTGTTTAGAATAGGTTTATAATAAATTAGAGAGATTTATCATCTCTAATTGTAATTAACAAGTTAACTTTTTTCGACTATTTTTAAAGGGAGTTAAGTCATTTTTCTTCCTCAAATTTGGAGTTGGAGGTTTATTTTTAGAACTTTAATAAGATAACTTAACAAAACTCGCAACACATTTCTAATTCATTTCTTAGGAATTTCTTGAAGTTCCAAAGGAAACTGTATCATTGCTTTAGTCATGAACTTCAAAATAATAAAGGTTAGAGGTCATTTGGTTGACTATTGTCTTCTCATAAATACTTTTTTAAAATTTAAGCTTGATGTTGGAGTGGTTTACATTTAGATTCAAGGACAGATAGTTTCAAGGTTAATGATATTTGTGACTTGTTTACAAAAAGTGGTGTGGAATTGGTTTTTTTTTGTTTCAATTATTACAATTGTTAATATTGAATTTTTTGTTTTGTTTTTGTTTAGAAACTGGTGATATCACAGAATGGGGAAAGATTATTATAAGATTCTTGGTTTGAGTAAAAATGCCAGCGAGGAAGACATCAAGAAGGCATACAAGAAGCTGGCACTGAAGTATCATCCCGACAAGAATAAGTCTCCGGAAGCAGAGGAGAAGTTCAAGGAGATTGCGGAAGCGTATGAGGTTCTTAGCGACAAAAAGAAGAGGGATGTTTACGATCAGTTCGGCGAAGAGGGTCTGAAAGGAGGTACTCCCGGTGGAGGAGGAATGGGAGGAGGACACGGATTCACTTACACTTTCCATGGCGATCCGAGAGCGACATTCGCGCAGTTCTTTGGCACGGACAATCCCTTTGAGTCTTTCTTCATGGGAGGGATAGGAGGACACGGTCAGGGAGGCAACATTTTCTTCATGGATGATGACATGGAAGTCGACACGGATCCTTTTGCCTCTCATTTCGGCACCAGGGCCAATCCGTTCAGGTCTCAGAGTTTTACGGCCGGCAGTCCGCACATGACGCGATCCAAACCGCAGAAACAGGATCCGCCTGTGGAACACGATCTTTACGTTTCTCTAGAAGACATATTTAAAGGATGCACTAAAAAGATGAAAATCAATCGTAAGGTTCTCAATCCGGATGGAAGGACCACCCGCAGGGAAGAGAAAGTATTAACCATCAACATCAAGCCGGGTTGGAAGGCGGGAACCAAAATCACCTTTCAGAAGGAAGGTGACCAGAGTCCAAATGCCATTCCTGCGGACATCGTGTTCGTCGTCAGAGACAAACCCCATCCCACCTTTAAACGAGAGGGCAGCGACATTAGATACATAGTCAAATTAACGCTCAGAGAGGTAAGTGTTGGATCTCAAACATACATTTCAGGCACACTCCTCTTTCTTGTACAAAATTCTAAGATTTTCTCATTACTTGCAGGCTCTCTGCGGAACCAAGGTGGACATCCCCACATTGACAGGAGAAAGGATAAGCCTCCGCCTGACTGACATAGTGAAACCGAACACTGTGAAGAGAGTGGCGGGACAGGGACTGCCGTACCCCAAGGATATAACCAAGCGGGGGGACCTCATAGTGGCCTTCGACATCAAGTTCCCGGACTACCTGAATGAACCCACCAAACAGATACTTTCAGATTGTCTTCCGTGAGAGATCGGACCACGTTTAACTTATTGTCATCAGTAGTATCTACGGATAGCTTGGCCGGTGGGGATCCGCAGACCCGAAGCAGGCGGCGAGGACCTGTCCGGCCGTGACTGTGCAAGAGGCACTCGCGACGCGAACTTTACTAATAGCTTGGCTCAAACTGTATATAAATTTGTGTAAATAAACGAGGGTGAAGTTTTTTAAACCTTGTGTGTGTATGGTTTTAACACGTCTCCAATGTTGCCAAATCTGTTAAAATACTACAGTTAAATATAGAACACCCCAGTTTTTCTCTAGTACACCAGCGGGGGGGGAAACGAAGGGTCAGTCACGTGTCGACCCACACAAACGGGCAAGGTCGAACCCACATCCTTATAAAAAACCCACGTTGACATCCAATCACGGTCGGGTCAAGGTATTTATTTAAAAGCAAGGATACGTTAACCCACGAATTTCTCGCGACGAAATCGAACCCGTTTGCTGTAGAAAGTAAAACGAGTTTTCGAGATTAGGTCAAGTCACGTGGGAGGAAAGATGTGGAATGGCACGTTCTAAATACGGAACGTGACGTCGCGGGCGCGTGGGTGGCCGGGGAAGTAAACCGACACCGCCTCGAGCTTACTCCACTTTTGAGTATCGACCCGCTTTTTATTTTTCCCCCTCCCTTTTTGAATCGAGATTTACGGATTAGACGACGTCAATCTTCTAAATATGGACGAGTCGCCCGTTCTTTTTTTGAGATGGCGCTGTTGACGGAAGTTTCCGTCTGCGTTTCTAATTTTAACGCGTGGCAATTATTATCGTTATTTTAACGGATATTTGCACGTTGAAGTTGCGAACGCCTGACGTATTTTACCGAGTGACGTAAGAGCGACGCCATTTCTAATCGGTCGGATGTTGCCAATTCTCGCAAACGGTGACATCACACAGAAAATAAGCCTCGCTAGGTAAGAATTTTTATTTCATATTACAGGGAATCCACTACAGTTTTGTTTGAGAGTATTTTTTTTCATTCCCAAACCAATAAAAACATAGTTCTGTACAAACAAACTTTTTCTTTTTAAAATAATTCTCTACTCAGAATACAACAAATTTATTATTCTTTTTTTTTTATTTTCCCAATTGTACTTCTGCATAATTTCAACAGTCACACCATTGGCCAATATAATAAGATGCTTCAACTTTTTTTTTATTGTTGTGCATTCCCATATCTGTCTGTGAATATAGTAGGAAAAACTTAACACGTATACAAAAATTTGTTTTTTTTTATACCTGTACTAATATAATCCCACAATCATTCTATCAGATATTCCAAAAATTTATACACAATATTAGTATTTTTTTTTCTTCACAAAATAAACAGTCCTAACTGTGTTTATAAAGGCAGGAGAGAGAAAAATCTATTAAATCTATATAACGCGGGCGGTACGTGTGTGTGTGTGTGTCGCCACCCGCTATATATTTCTTATATAAAAATTTTTTTTATCATATAATAATTTTTTCCATAAATACACAAACATTCCATTACAGAAAATAAAGAGCGTCGACGTCTTTACGGCACTGACCAAAAGAATGGGCTAAAATCAGGTGACCGAAATTAAGTATTTTGTACGTGTACGTGCGTGTGAGTGTTTCTGTGTTTGCGTGTGTCGTCTCGTGAGCCGGCGGATGAACGGGAGCACAGTGAGGTGCACCCGTCTCCGCCGGCCCTCTGCGGGTGCGTCCCGCCCGTCCGGAGATGTCTTGCCTGCAGAAGAAAGAGATCACGTGCAGCGTCTGAATGACGAGATACCGAAAGAGGACTCGTCGATTAAAAAATATCCGAATATAAAAATTGTCGTGGTGTTTTTGTGTGTGTGTATGTGTGTGTATGTTTGTGTGTTACGCTACTACTCAAATTAAATTTTCCTTTTTTTATTTTTTTTCCAGTTTTTGTTTTTCTTAGAAATTGAATAAAAACGCACCTGGTGGGTTCCGCGCGTGCCCGCCCATTAACGTCGGGAAGGGCACGACGCGAGGTTCTCGACACGAAAAGGCTACTTCTACGATTAACGTGTCGTCGTTTTTACTTTTTTTTCAATGGAGGATTAAAAAACACGCAGAAACATTTGGGAATTCTTAATGCCGTAGCTAAGAATTAGAGGGAAAAAGAGTTATAGATAGATAGAGATAGATAGAGAGAGAGAAAAAGAGAGAGCGTGTAAAATTCTCCCCCTGTTATGCATAAAAATCTAATTAATATATATATATATATATATATATATTTATGTGTGTGTGTGTATATATATATATATATATATATATATATTATTTATATATACTGGGGTTTGTTTTTCCTTAAGAAGTTCTAAAAAGCTGAAATTGGACTAGTGAAAAGTTTGTTTTTTTTTCTTAATAAGGCTAGGCCTGGGAAAAATCACAGCATGAAGAAAAATGACTGTACAATCCTAGAATCTTTTCCTATCCAAAGGAAAATTCATTTATTATTTGGCTCATATTTTTTATTTTATATATATATATATATATATATAAGTGTATGAATGTATATGTATATATATAATATGGGTATTTATATTATTTTTTCTTATGTATGTATCCAAATATGTTGTGCTTCCAAGCTATATCCTACAAAAGAGATTTGAAAAATGATTTTCACCTACTTCTATAAGAATGCATGCTCAATATATATATATATATATTTTATATATATATATATATATATATATATATATATATAATCCTGAGTATTGAAGGGAAAAAGGATTATCTTCCAGCGTTTGTAAACTTGGCTTCGTTGTTCCAACGGGTAAGGCCATTTCCCCGGAGGGTGACGAACGTTCACCTTGAATCTACGTGACTATAATTGGGGAGGAAAAAGATATACATATATATATATATATATATATATATACATACATACATATACACATATTTAAAAACAAAATTGTAATAACAAACTTGAACCGCATGCTGTTCCGCTTCGTCTCTTAAATGCCACGTTATATATATAAATAGATGATGACGATGATAATAATAATAATAATAAAATCTTAAGATTGTGGCAGATTCAAGAGACTATGCTACGTCTAAACTAATTAAAAAGACCAATTAAATTATTGGTAATGTTGGAGCCACGTCCAGTGGACAGTACCCTTTCAGCCTCAAAATAATAATAATAATAGAATATATATATATATTAAATCTAAACCTGTACAGGATCAAAAATTTGTTTGGTATTTTTCTTTTTTATATATACAAAATACATACAATTTAAATTAAATATTGTCGGAATCTCTATTTTCCTAGCAAAAATTTCACTTGTTTTCCATGATTTTCTTTACCTCTGTGACTATCATCTTATCTACATTACTTTTTATTATTATTATTTTATTTCTTTTACTTTTTAGGAAGACTGGAATATGAGAAAACATTATAGAAGAATGAAAAGCATAAAGCTGTGAATAGGAAGATTTTCAAAGTGTTTTATTATTATTATTATATTAATTATTAACTTTCACAAGAATTTTGATGGATTAATCTTTTATATATATATATATATATATATATATATGTGTATGTGTGTATATATATATGTATTATATATATATGTGTGTATATATGTAGGTATGGTATGGAGGTTTAGTAAAATGGCCTTGCATAGCTTATTATGAATCTAAGTTTTCAGCTACATGAAGAGAATTTATCTAGATGCAGTGTTGGCAAATAGTTTGTATTTTGAGCTATAAAAGTTAATTCTTACTATGCAAAAATGTTTTAACTATCTAAGTTCTCTATGTTTTTATTCTTTTTTTTTAAATCTAATCTTATGAGGATACATGCTGAACACAATCGGAAGATTTCGCTCTTTTTGCCTTCACGAGTCGTTCCGCTTCTATTTTGCCCGTTTGTTTCCTTTCGGCTGCAGTTGCTCCGAGACAGGGTCCGACGGAAATGAGGACCGGAAGCAAGAGAGAGAAAGGGGAGAGGATGCCCTCTGGAGGTTCGATCTGCATTGCCGTCGGAGAGAGAGAGAGAGAGACCCCGTCTCGTGCGCCGTGAGAGAAAAAGGAGAAGAAAAATTGTTCTAATAAATATTTTAAAAAATTTTCTTGCATCACAGAATTATTAAAAATCTCTCCTCTCTTTCCTCGTTTCTTTTCCTACCAATTGCAATGAATATAACAATTATGTTACAATATATATTCGATTATTGCTTTTTGTAATAATGACGAGCTATCCACCTGCGCTAACACTCGAGACTTAGGAGGAACAAACTGAGGTATTAACAGGAACTATCGCTTACTAAAGAACAGTAAATAGATTATATTTAAATTTAACATCTGTCTGATAACGTAGCAATAAGAATAAAATAATAATAATAAATCTACAAGGAACAAAAAAAAAATAATAATAATATAAACCGGAAAATCAAAATCTGCAATAAAATTACATTAATAACATGATTTCTATATATAATTTTTTTCTCTCTTAACATAGAAATAAAATTATTCCTGAGAATTAATAGTTTACCTAAAATTTCATATTAGGTATACTCTAACTTAGTAACCCTATGCTCTGACCAGAGAATATTTTCAATTAGGAGAACAACATGCTCATAACAATAACATGAATTAATTTACATTGCAATGAATTAAGTGAAATGATGATCGAATAAAAACAAAATACGTTGTTTTGTTTTTCTTTCTTTTTTTTAAAATCCTATCTTTTATCCCGAGCAGCCGATCGATTCTTGTCATTGCTGCCACACTTCTTCCCATTGCACTCTCCGTCGGTCCTTCGATGTTCTCAATACCCCGACATGGTCGACGATCGAAAGCAAACTATGAACTGTAAACTGTCAATATGACTTAATGAGAAAGCACTTGTATATTGCTCATAGGACAGCAGTAATTTTTATATTACACCATCTCTAGTAGTTGGCATGTCTTGAGCAAATGGACAAAGCAGAGTTTCCTTCCCACCTAAGAAGGCGGAGATTTATTTGGTGTAGAGGGTGCACTCCCGGTTTGGCTGCTGGCATCTATTGCTTCGCTGGTGTGAACGACTGAGAAGAATCGTTCTGCAGAATGAAAAATGAAGTGAGACGGATGAATGGGAAAGACCAAACAAAATTCTTAAAGATTTCTTACCGTCGGCACCAATGATGTGAGGAGGATCAGAATCTGGATTGGTACCGGGTATAAGGCCAGCCATCATGTTGTAATCTATATTTATGTTCTCATCCAGGGTCATGAAAGGACCGCTCCACCGTGGAATCGGTGTCGTTCGGGGAGTGGAACGGGGTGTCGTCACCGGTGACGTGAACATACTGAGGTTGGTGGGGCTGATGACTCCGCTCATGGCACTCACTGGACTAATGTTGGGGTAAGAGAACAGCTGAAACGAAAACAACTGATTGTTGGATTAAAACGAGGCAGTTCTAGGTTAACATCCTTGAATTTTATTTTGAACATAAAAAAAAAAAATTATCCGAAATTAATGCAAAAGAAATGAATAACTTTAAAATTTACCTGTGGAGCTTGAGGATGAATATGGGCAAATGTGTGTTCAGGTCGTGATAATGTCGTGAAGGGGCTACTCATGACCGATCTATTCACGGGTGAAGATTCTGCTGCACTGCTGACGTTTGAACCAACTGAAATATCGATAAAATTGCCAGATTTATTACAAAGTATAAATAAATCATTAGTTAAAACCTTAGAAAGGAATATATACTTTAGAATATTCATTTTTTCTATGTTATTTAAGTAGAAATAAACTGAATTCTAAGGTTAAACTGTCTTACTTTTCCACTTATTCTGATCCAAAAAATTATTTTTCCAACTCCATACTGACCTGTCACTACTACAGGTGGAGATGGAACTTGATCTCTGACATCCTGGCCTATTGTACTAGGTACAGATGTGTCTGGACCAGGAGTACCACTACTTCCGGTGGGTGTCGTCGTACCGGTAGGAGGACTAGGAGTGGAAGAGCTAAGATCTGATTAAAAAAAAAAAAAAACAGAAAATAACTCTTATGTTAAATTAACAGTTAGGAGGATTTGTGTGGAGATTGTTTCCTACCTGTTGACCTAATTATGGCAACGGGACGAGCCATTGGAGCGGGAGGTGGAGGCGGAAGCATGGAGCTCGTATAAAAGTGAGGCAATTTTGTCGGACTGCGTACTCCAGACTCCGAGCTCGACTGAAAACGTAATGACAAAACATGAGCAACTGAAAAATCCCTGCTTAGCTACAAAAAAAAAAGAAAACATTGACGATACCTGTGAATTCGTCCCTGAATTTTGAGCTTCCTGACAGACTAAGTTGACAAAATCAGACAAAGTGTCTCCATTTTCTTGATATTTTCCGGGCGAGATGTAGTATGGGCTGGAAGAAGATATCTGACTGGCAAGATTAGAAGTCGATGTTATAGTTATAGGCCCATGCTGCGGTAAACCTGTAGAATGTGGTTAACATTTACACAAGAATTTAAATATAGAAAATGCATCATTAAATGAATGTCTTAAAATAAGTTTTATATATTTTCTTAATGTGGTAGAATCTTGATTTGGAAACTTGGATAATATAAAATCTTGGTTAAACAAGGCAAACAGGAAGAATACAGTTAATAAACATAAAAGAATGGAGTATAGTGCAATTTATTTCACTAAAAACAAAACAAAGTAATGGAACAAAAACAAAGTAATTGTTCCAACAATATTTAGTTACATCTTTCTCTGAACGGTTTACTGATTGATTCTACACATTGTTTTATAAAAAGAATAATGTAATTTGCATTATTCTATAAAAAATTAGATAAATATTATATAGGACAACTATATTATAAAAATTCCTTCCTTATGTAAACAATCTCACTTCCTGCCAACACATTTTCCCACAGGTAGATCGACTACTCGACGCTCTCATTAACTTTACACACATTCCAGTTTCAGTTTCTCAGACTATGTCAAGGTTGATCTCTATTTCTGATAATATAGATTCGTATTCTGCCTATGAAAGTTCTTTAGAAATTCAGATAGTCCAGAAATTTTTAATAATTGTCACTGAAATATTGAAAGAAATACACAAAAAATTGTTTATACAGTTAGATTAATATTGGAGTACCACGAAGAAAGCTTAATTTTGAGGATAGGAATGGGTTTTATAAAAAAACTTGTAAGTGATAATAGCAAGGTTGAGGCTGAAGTTTTAAACATGAAAACGTGTACGTTGGACATTCAGTGCTGCTTTCCTGTAAGCCTAGAAGTTTGGCAATGGCATTTGGAAAGTCAGTGGAATCATGCTCAACATTCCAAAGGCCATTGAGAAACTTCTAGGCTTACAGGAAAGCGGTGCCGAACGTCTGACATACACATTTTCGCGTTTCAAACTTCAGCCCCAACCTCGCTAATAACCAGAAAAATTGTCATTAAGTCCAACTCTACTTGAGATACGACACACAACCCTCCTCATCTCCCTATGCTCTCAACCTTTAACTGCCAAAATTTTATAGCATCGATCCCTAACAGACAAACCTCCCTGCAAAATTTCAGAAATTTTTGACGAAAAGCACAGGAGTTCTTAAGCTTCAAAGAGGGTGAACAAAAGCAGGTTCCCCCACACACACTGATATTCATGTAATATATACAGAAAAAACTCCCCAAATTTTTTAATATTTTGATGCTTCAAGATGCCCAAAGTCCAAAATTTTAAAAATCTTCAAGGTTCGTTTTTTGACCGATTGCCATACTTTCTCTCTGTTATATATAACAGAGCCGAGAAAGTAAAAATATACAGGTGGTTTGTGTGTATGGTGGCCAAACTGTGGCTTATGGTGGTTCTTCTAGACCAGTGATTCTCAAAGTGGGGGTCGCGAAAAATATTTCGGGGGTCGCTGAAAAATTGATTCTAGATCAATTTTTTTCAAATATTTTATAAATTTACTATGGATTCATGTTTAGAAATAATAGAAATAACAACTATATAAAATAATTTTTACTTAAATAAATTGCACATATAAATAAAAAGAATATAAATATTTAAATACGAGCCTAACCCCCTCCATCCGGGATGTTTTTCGACACACTCATTCTTCGGGGGTCCTTTGAAATTTTTAAGTGCAGAAGGGGGGGTCGCGGTTGAAAAAGTTTGAGAAACACTGTTCTAGACCACTATATGGTGGACTTGTATAAAATACAGTTTCAATAGAGAGTGAGGCTTACGTATTTCTGATAAGTGATATGTGGCACCTGCTGTGACAAGATTTGATCAGCCCTGGGATATATCCTGTTTATATTCTCAATAAATATTATAAGATCTTCACACCATTTAGTTTATGTACTCGTCTACATAGACATATATCAGTTTATGGTTAGTTTTATATACAGTATATTAAGAAATTATTTCGGCAATTACAGGATATATTAATTATCAATTGCATCAAACTTGAGTCCACAGAGCAGTATCACCTGTTATTCAATGAACTATGGTTCAAATTCAGGTTGTCCGCCAATGACCAAGTGGATAAAACTACCGAATGTTAGTAGTTGGACAGTTTGTGCCCAACCAACACGCTGGTCGTGTGAAGTTTTGTATTTTCTTTGATATCTAACACTTAAGTAGTTGCCAGTTTCCCAAAGAAACTCCTCCCAGGAGGCACTTATTCCTTGCCAGATTGCTCACGTGTTGCATTGTCTTATTCTATCAATTAAATTCGAGTTGGGCCTTGGTAATTTTTGTGACTGTTTGACTCTCAATTAATCATATCCTAATGATTTTAAACACAAAAAAGATTAAAAATTATAAATGTACAGATGAAAGTGAATCACCAAAAAGTACAGCTTCATTATTAAATATTTTAATATTCTCTGAAATAATCAGTTATTTATATATTAGAGCTATCTCAAGTTAAGATGCAGGTAATTCTTATTTATTTATATCCATTATATCAGTCATGCAATTACTGTAATACATTTCCACTGATTCTATTTCTGATATTATAACAAATTACTCTTTCTGAGGGAGAGATGAATCAGGTGAGAGATGATACTACTAATCAGCACTTATTTTTAGGTAATACTGAGGTAAGATAAATGACTCAAGCTAGAAGAGTAAATACATGCAATGTGTTTTTGCTCTAGAATTGGTTAAAATGTACGACTGAAACACTTTCACGATAAAGTGCCGACAAAAGACGAACTCCATTTCTTCAAACTGGAAATTAAGTTGATTCCGAACTGACTGAAGATCAGTGGAAGTACTATTGTTGTATTTAGTGAAATTAATGCTTCGATAATGATGAAGGGAACAGAAATTTGAGACACTAACTGTGAGGTCCATTCTGTAAATTCACGATAAATACTTTTAGGCTGAACTTTCTAAAGAAAAATAGAAACTTCTAAAAAGGGAATGTGATAAATATCATTGGATTAAAAAAAAACAATGAGTAAAAAACAACAAGGTGAGTAAGACTGATAGAACAAAGCAGTACACACAAATGAAACAGGAAACTCTCCTTTGCCAGCCGAATCTCTATCTTTAATAAACAGTTTCAAAATAGAAGCAAAACTTCTACTCGTTACAATGTAACATTCATTCAAAGGATTGACATTACGTAAGGTAACTTTTTTGACTTGCATTTTTGTTTTTTATTTATGCCCGAAACAATTTCTTTAAGGATCTAGCAAAATTCTGGTAAGTCTCTTTAGCTCAATCTCTCTATTGTCTAATGAGATATACAAGTAAAAAATACACCACATGTCTAAGAACAACCATATCAAAATACTATCAACAAACAAATGACATATTGGATAGGAGTTTAAATGCTTTGCTGTTTTGTAGATAGTAAAATCCAGGAGATTTGTAAATGTCAAACTTTGTTGTTCTAATTCTAACTTGATACCCAATTTGATTTTATTTAAAAAATATAATTAAAACATGCCAGGACAAAATTTATACATTACAATATTAAATGCACAGAAGTAATCACAAAAGTGTCTTCTTTTAAATTTTAACGTCCTTTTCACTCTTTGGGAACTGTCTGTCTCTATGGCGGAGTTGACCTTCTTTTGTAGACTACTCTTCCGCCTCAATATGTAAAACACATTATAATTTAAAAGAAGACGCTTTTGTGATTACTTCTGTGCATTTAATATTGTAATGTTGATTTTATTTATTTATCTTTAAATCTTCCAACAACCCCTTTTCATGCCTATAATGATTATGATCCTGTATCTGTACTCATGTTGATGTAATATTTTAACAAATGTTTGAAAATTGCTTTTACCTAAAGAAATTCTCTTTGTCTTTCAGTCTCATTTCCCAAATCAAATTGTATTGATAGACATGTTGTCGATTTTTAAATATTACACAAATGTATTTTTTATTTATATTTTCTCTCTTTAATAATTAAATGTAAGGAGTTAACATCAGACAAATAGTATTTCAAAGTCCATGTCAAACTGCTTATAATACTAGATGTATACACTGTCGGACGGCATTAAAACCATTTTTTATAATGCAAGTACTTTCAACGATATAAAATGATCATTATCGGGCTAATGAATGTAGAATAGAATGCCACTGTATGCAATAGACCTATAACATTCTCAAAACTTAATAGGAAGTTAACATCAATGTCAATTCACTTTGTCGGCTCACAATGGATGTTCTCAATAATGCAAAAGCACTCAAACAGATTATTTCTAAATTTTTATAATTTTTCTTCATTAAAGTATCATTTGTTGAGCAGTTTTTTAAATAATTAAAAAATCTTGTAATGTAACCTGTTTTAGTAGCGACATAAAAATAGTCAATACATCATCTGAAATATTTTTCTGTACTTTCTTCTGATACACGTACTGCACCATCTCCTGTTTGAGACTGAGAAAAAACCAAAAATCAGTAATGTGCAGAATACAATAAACAGAAGTATTAAATGTACTACAGTGTAGCAGTTTAAAAAAAATATAGTTAATATAGTATTATATTTATAATATTGGAATTTCATTTTCAAGTGTCATAATTATATTTTTCAGAACTAGGGTCGGCAGAAGATGGAGAGGTGTACGTTTTCGAGGTCCTGGTACATTGAAAAAAAATCCAACAAGCTGTATAACTTTCGAGACAAAATAATTTAAATTTCATGTGGCACCACCCACTAAGCTTTTTGCCATTTTATAAAATAAAACATCATAATGGTAGAGACAAGTTACATAATAAAATTGTAAATGCTAATAATGAGTAAGTACGTCCTCACTTGAGATACGACACGTGATTTTCCACTCCCCCAACCTTTAACTGCCAAAATTTAATAGCATAGATCCCCCTAATGCACAAACTTCCCTGCAAAATTTTAGACATTTTCGACAAAAGGCACAAGAGTTGTTAAGTTTCAAACTGGGTAAACAAAATTGTGCCCCACCCACAAAAAGAAACAAACACAAAAACATCCATACATAAAGAAAAAAATTCCCAAATTTCTTTTGCATTTTACAGTTTGAGGTCTTCAAAGTCCAAAAATCACAGGAAACAACAATCAGCTTTTGCCACAACCACACTGCATATAAATTATTACATAATGGGAAAGATGATATAGATATATTGAAAGCACCCAGCATATACTACCCTTGTCACATGTGTGAGAGAGAGAGAGAGAGAGAGAGAGAGACCTCTCAGCTGTGACAGGGATCTAGTATACCAGTCTAGTATGCATTTGATTCATTAATAAATCACTAGCAAATAGTTTAAAAGATTGTTGATGTAACTAGTGACGAGACGATTAATCGGAATCGGAATATCTCGTCGTGATTTCTGATTCTTAAAACTATTCTTCTGCATTTTATAAGAATATGAATTATTTGTTTCAGTCAAAGATTAAAAATTTTTTTAAGTTATGATATTAACAATTAAATATTAGTTTATTGGAAAGCAGAGAGTATGCAATGTCCCTACATGAGGTGATGCCTGTTGTGGTGGACTTTTCTTTTGTATAGTCAGAGTGATGAGAGATCGGTCAGTACTAACCATGCTAATTTACTAACGAATGCATTCAAAAACGGTTAACTTGTGATGATAATATTTATTTATTCAGCTCATTGCATCATTTGCTGAACCTCATTTAGTATTACATACAATGGAGTTAAATCATTTATGAGACATGCCCATTGCAAGAAGCACGAAAAAAGTGCATCGCATCAGCCAACAAAGCAATTTCCAGAGACGGTAACCCTGCACGACACAATGGAATAGTTTGTTGAGTAAAAGGGTATTAACTGTAATTTCTTTTGGAGTAGTGTTGCAATATTAACCTTATCTGAAATAAGAATACAAATTTATTTTGTAGTATGCAACAAAAGCATGCATATCCACATATAAACGGAGAATTTTAATGTTTCTTTCGAGAGATCGATTCTGGATTTCCCAATTGTTTTTCATTCTTAAACTCAATATTTATTAATTAATGAATGTACTGAGTTTTTAATGTAAATCATTAATTTTTCTAAACTAAAATAAACTTTAGACGGTATCAAAAAGAATTGGAATCAAGAACAATTTTGGTGTCGTCCCATCACTAGATATAACATTAAAAAACCTGTCACTGCCTTAGCCACATTTTCCACAGAACTGGAAATAAAAGCAAATCTCAAAGAGTTGGAATTAATTTGTCGTAACTTTGACAAAGAACAGGCCATATCCTTATAAACTGGAGATATTCAAAGAGACATAAAAGAAGCACTTCCTCAATTTCATGGAGTGCGAAATGTTATTGGCAGCATGGTGATCATTTTACGATAACTACCGGACGATGCATAAACACAGTGGCCGGATACATTCGTATCTATATCCAGCCACCACTTTTAGGAAGAATTAATGTAATGTTCGGTTTGTTAATTTTAATATCTGTAGATGCCTTATGTTATTTTTGTTTAGACTCAATACTGGCTTGATAAAGTAGGCTAAAAATGTATCAGTGTACTGAATTTTTGCTGGAAAATAGAAATAAGGTTGTTTGTTGTAATGCGAGACCTTGTGACTTTCTTGGGCTTTCACAACAAGGCCTAATCAAACTTATTCTGTATGAAAATGTACATAAACTAAATTAATTTTTATATAGATATTCCCATATATTTGCTCACACATTATCCATTAATTTAATTAAAAATTTCCACTTGATAATCAAACTATGGTAAAATCTTGATAAATTAGACATTAAATTAGGTCTTAAGCAAAATAATAAGTTTTTAATAATTATAGCCATTGTAATATATTCTCAACAAACACGCAAGATCATGCAACAATATGAAATGTTAAAAATGTGTTTTATTTTTTAAAAAAATTAAATATATGTTTATTTTTACAACTCGCAGAAGCATAAATGGATTAAATACCAACATTTAAAAATAAATAAACAAACTTACATTTTCAAAAAACACAAAAAAGAGTATCAGAAAAAGCAAACTAACACTCACTATCTCTTGACCCCATAATTGTTTTTGGGGTGTGAGCAGTGTCGGGAGAAGCGATCATACCAACATCTTTGGGAGAGTGTGGCCCTAAATGACCTCCGCTCACGGGAATGAAACTACTCGGCGCTTCCGACTTTACTTTTGTCTGCTGTGAAATGTGCGGCGAGTGGATTGGACATGGATTTCCACTACCTGAAATCGAAAAATGAATTCATTTTAAAATTATAATGTTAATATTTGCTTAAATATAGTGTAGTAAACGATCGTAAAATGGAATCCAGTCAAACCTCGATTTAGCATTAACTTTTATTTGCCTCTGAGATTGGCACTAAATAAAATGCGGTGTTAAACATAAATACCTCAAACAATAGAAATTACATGTAGCAACGAGGTCTATGTCCAAGTTTGAATGTCACGTGACTTGGTAATAATGCCCTTTGTAATGCATAATTGTAATTTAATGACGTACAGTTCTTTATTTAATATTTACAGTAAAGATTTGTTTGCAAATATTCATTGGTACTTTATGAGGACAGAACGTCGAGATTTGACTGTATTTATTAAAATTTTCACATCCTTTTAATAAGTTTTTTAAAATATATGCTTCTTTAAAAGAATTCGTCAAGACATATTTAATAGAAATTTAATACAAATGAATGATCAAAATAAAGAAAAAAATTGTATATTTTTTAAAAACAAGCACTAGTCTTGGTAACATTGCAGTTCTGGATGAAGGATTTAAACCTCCCCTAGATGACCAATCAATTAAATAAACCTTATATCTAATTATGACTTATGGCAAGATATTCATCTCCAAAATTTTCTTAATCCAACCAGAAGTAGCTGATATAATGGATTTTCTTGTGTTTTATGAGCTTTTAGTTATCTCTAGTAAAGTGGAAAACAATTCATTCTAATTATTGTTTTAAGAAATGATTTTAGAATTTTTTTTTGCTTTTAACTCTTTAAGCTGGTTTAAGGTCTTAAATCTCTCTCTGTATGTGGAGATGAAACTGTTTTTACCCCTCAGGCTACAGGGGAAACTTGTATAGCAAAATTTTGGCTAATTTCAGGGCTACATCTTGCAAAGAGTTGTGCGAAGACTGTCAGTTTCTTTGACCTTTTCAGCCCGTAGGCACGGTCTGCGGCTCTGGTGAGGTCCCAACTGCTTCATTCAGAATTGCATTTGTATCCCAGTCTTTCATTGCAATCTACATGCTGATGACATTTTGAATGCAAAGTAAAAAAAATATATAATAGTAAAATTAATATTAAATGAAGTATAGTACTAGTGTAAAGATGAAAAAGAACTAAATCCCTGGTTCACTTGACTATCATGAAAACTAAAAATACAGTAAAACCTGTCTATGGCAACCACCCACGGTTCCTTCAAAAAGTGGTCTTTTAGACAGGTGGTCGTCCAACACAGGTGGTGCTGTAATACCGCATTTCCGTACGTATTTTGCGCACTTTTTAGCCATTTCCACTAAGCAAAACTCTGATGTGGGCAAAAATAAGCAAATTTTTTCAACAATAGAGCTATATTAGTATTGTATTTTATTCTTGTCGGATAACTCAATTTACAGGAGCCGTCGTAATTTTATAAGATAAATTTAATACCAATATTTTAAAGATTAATACAGTATTCACATTTTCTCGATTATAATACAAACTCTTTTTTCCGACTTAATTAATTCGACTTGGTTCTTTTCGTTTGCTCCTCAGTTACATGTATTACGACATCGATATACAAGCGCGTCATATCTTTCCATCACTTGGTTTTGGTTTTCGTTAGTTTAATCATATAAGATTAAACTAACGAAAACTAAACGAGTTATCGACAAGAATAAAATTAACTTCAAAAATACTGTATTTTTTAAATATTTAATATTTTCTTAAGTACAACAAGAAAAATTAATTAATTAATAATAAAATGATTTTATTATTTTTCTCATAATACAATTTCATTACATTCCGAATCGAAAAAGGAAGGTTGCCTGTAAAACTGATTTTTGCGTTAATGTGTTTATTGTTTCTTGAATATTTTGCGTGCGAAAGTTACTTGGATATTATTTCTCTAAAAATAAAGTGGAAATAAAGTAGGTTGATACACAAACTATTTATCGCACGCGTACTGTATATGAGCTTCAAAATAAATAAATATATAAATAAAATAAATTTTATCAAACGATGAGATCAGTTGATTAATTGTATCGAGTACAATATTTTATACTCAAGGAAAATACTGTAGGTGTATGGTAGAATAAATTTCATTTTCCCAGTTCCCTAATTGCCATCGTGATAAACCATTTTCACTTTCTCTGATAACTTTAACACGATCTTCTAACGACAGCACTTTGCATTTCTTTCGTTTTTCGGACAATTTCGAACAAACTGAAATAAATTTCCTTTGTTGCTAGACTAATTCATTAATACCTGCACCTAATTTCAAGGGTGGGAGAGTGGGTTCCAATAAGAGTTTAGACTAATTCATTATGTTAGGAGGGGGAAACGTTGTTCAGATGGGTTCGAACAATAGTTTAGACCAGATATATTCGCGGAAGTGGTCGCTTATTACAGTTGTGGTATGTTGTTTTAGACCAAAAATCGATGCCCACAGTCGCGTCACACAGGTGGTCGTTTAATACCGGTAACTTATACGAAGACTCTATGTATAAACTATTCTGTGCCAGAAATTTTTGCCTGTTTTGACAGGTGCCCGTTGAATGCAGGTGGTCGCCTAAGCAGTTTTTACTGTGTCTGTTTCATATTGTATCGTTAACCATTTCTAATGCATCAAATGCTTCACTAGGTGTAGACACTGAAACATCAGATGCATTAGAAATCTGTGATTCATTAGCAAGGTTGAGGCCGAAGTTTTAAATGCAAAAATGTGTACGTCAGATGTTCAGCTCCGCTTTCCTGTAAGCCTAGAAGTTTGACAATGGTGTTTGGAAAGTCAGTGGAATCATGCTCCACATTCCAAACTCCATTGTCAAACTTCTAGGCTTACAGGAAAGTAGCACTGAACGTCCGACGTACATGTTTTTGCGTTTAAAACTTCAGCCTCAACCTTGCTATTAATCATTGTTTTCTACTTGTAATACACAAAACATAAATACTAGCTCAATAGTGGGCCTACAGGACACTGACAATCATTATTATGTAAAAACTTTGTAATTTCTGCAGTTAGTAATTTTTGAATAACAATTCACAAGAAAATTTTAATGTAACTGTCTCAATATAACATGTGATAGATATAGAACAGTTATTAATAATAAAATTCTATATTATATTCTTTTGCTTGTATGAAGAGAATTAAGCATTATCATTTGAAAACAATAACCTTAAATTTAGTTGTATGTCTTCTACAAAGATAATATTAGGCAAAAGAAATGTGAGTTACATCAAAGAAAATATAATTTTTTAAATTAAATTAATAAAGTTCAAACTTTTTTGATACATGGCTAATGGTTATAGTAAAGTAGAATTTTAAAATACACTAAAAATGAACAATTATTGAAGGTCAAGTGGCTATAAATGGCTGGCAAAGTAGTAAGGATGAAGACTTACATCATTCATTAATAATACGGGATGTACAAAAAGTTACTGTGCAGTGGAAAAGGTTTAAGTAAAGTTTTACGCTTCTCCCATGACAAATGCCAGAAATGTCCTCGGAAACCTCAGAATTCAAGGGAGTGGGAGGCCAGATTCTGTGAAAAATTATACAATCAACAAAGAAGTCTTCTATAAACTCTAGTTCAAAAACTGGGATGTACGTGAGCGAGCAGTAATGCCAACTATTGCAAAATGGAAATGCAAGAAGTACGACTTATGGATCTCTAATGTAATGTTACAAATTTTTAAACTGCATAATAACTTTTCAGATACCCTGTATTATTCTACTAAAACTTTCAAGAGGAATCCGATACAAGTAACCACAGCATTCTTTTTCAGCATATAAGCTATATAACATTTTTTAAAATTCATACCAAACGTCAATTATATCAAAAATAAAGTACCATGTTCAATATCGCTGCCCCAAGAAGCTTGACTATGTAAACTAGCCGGACTGTGTCCATAATATCCACTGACGTCACCAGCCGACTTATCAACGTCATCTTCAGGCGACGATATTCGACGTAACCTTTTATTGCGTGGTTCGGGAGAAGAACTGGCGGAACAGTGCTGCGAAGGATGCGTGCTGTGGGTGGGCACCGAAGTTATGGATCCTCCTTGTGCCGAACTCAGCACCCTGTGATCTGGCGGAGATGAATAATTATTACAGTAGTAAGGGGGTGACTCCATCTTGATCAGATTGACAGGAGGCTGAGTACCATTGGAAGGCTGCATAATTGATGCTAGACAATTCAAAATATAATTTTTTATGATTAATTATACATAGTAATGAATATTTTTTCTTCGAAACAATTCATGAGGATTTAGCATTATTTAATAAAAATTGATAATCACTACATTAATTAACTCTTAATATATAATTTTCATATTTATTATATATAATATAGACAGGACGACTACAAATTAGTAGACAATTGGAAAACTTATAATTATATACTCTCAAATACATAAATGCAAACTTGTATTATAAAAATACAAGGTTTATTGTATAGATCAAAGTAGTATTTATTAGATTTTAGACATTCTCCTCTTCGGTTATTGGCTTTACAACACATCTAAATATGCCGTAGAGCAGAAAATCGAAATTAACTGGATTAACTAGTTCATAACTAGGCTAATTCTGTACGTAAATATATAGTAGTTTGGACTAAAGGTAGGCACCTTTAGTCCAAACTACTTTATACCTATATATTTAATTAGCTGAGTTATGACCCGAAGAATCCTGCAGTATTACTCGATTAATTTACGATTTCAAACTTAGTTTGCCATGTAATTCGATCCATACAATATTAAAAATAGAATACAAATTTACATATATAAGAAGTAATTAAATATAAAACTGCTTTTTTGAGTTTATTGTCATTTGAGTAAGTGCTTTTGAGCAATGCACTCAAGTACCGATTGAAAGCACTTGAATACGTGCTTTTATATCATAGAAGCTGTCTCCAAAAGTAAGTGATGCTATTGAAAATGAGTATCACACACTTAAGGGTAGCTAAGATTCTTGAACCCAAAAGAACAGTTTAATCTTTAGTTTAAACAGTTTACTTCTACAATACATTAAAAAAGTAACATGAACTATCTATTTGTAAATAGTGAGGTTGAGGCCGAAGTTTTAAACGCGAAAACGTGTACATCAGATGTTCGGCGCCGCTTCCTGTACACGTTTTCGCGTTTAAAACTTCGGCCTCAACCTCACTATTATACTTCTATCTATTACATATAATGAAAGTCAAACATTCTGAAAGTTATGAAAAAACAGTTTATTTAATATTTCAATTTTAAAAATCCAAATTAAAAATGCAATCTAAAAGCTCGTTCAGATGCATTTGGTAGTTTACTTGAGTGGCAAGTAATTTAGAACATAGTGTACAAACTGCAAAATTTAATCAAATAGTTTAGTACAAACATTTAATTCTATTTTTCTGGTTAAGTAGTTGTCCTACTGCTGTAAACAATTGAACATGTCTGGACAGAAAGTTTTGGTCAAGTTCATTAGTTCAATACTCCCCATAGCATTATTTGATGCCGTACAAATACGTCTACGTCTGTCCGTCTCGAAGCATGCCTGCACACACAAGTGTACTCAAGTCTGGGAACTTTTTATGAATTTGGTGCATCGACTAGCTTTTTTCATATATGAAATTGCTAATTCATTAGAAGTCTCTTTATTTAAATGTATTAAATGTTTTTTGTGCTTAATTCGGCTCACTTTCAGTTACATACTTAAAAACTCAACAGAACATTAGAGAATTTTTACTGGAAATTTGGAAAATATTCAAAAACTAATGTTCTGTTGAATTTTTAAGTATCTATCTGATCATGAGTCGAATTAAGCCCAAAAAAAATTTAACACAGTTAAATAAAAAGACCTCTGTAATTAATTATTCATTTTATATATGTGTAAAGATAGTTGTATAAGTTTTGTCGTGCCCTGTGCGAGATTTGATTGTTGACTCCTCTTTTTTTAGAGGTGAAAAAAGCAAATATGATAGAAACAATTGATAATTTTTTTTACTTCAGCCAAAAATGTTACGGAATTTGCCCCATGGCAGTAAAATTTTAAAATAAAAATATACTGATAATTTTTAACATAGCATTTTCAGGCCTCCATTCCAGACCATCTGCTCGTACACCTTGTTAAATTAAACTAAACATGGCTATTAAACACTCAACTAAATTACTAGACGTGTCCAAGTGGAACTTAACGCCAAGTCAAAATTTTGTTTAACAAAGTTGGAAGAAAATAAAACTAATAATACTGTTTTAGGAATCAAAAACTCAAGCCGAACGATCGCCCTAATTAATTAAGCTATTAATATGCTATAATTAATAATTAGGAACTAAGTAATTTGGCATTAGGCATCATCTCTTATCTAAATTAATAACGTAAGTAACCATGAATGATTATATCTGAATTTAAATACATCTGGAAGTGATTTGCTCGGGGTCTGGATGGCATAATTGGTAAGCAGAAGTTGTAAACCGCGGGTTTGAGTCCTGTTCCGGGCGAGTTCTTTTCTTCCAGAATGTTCTAAATTAATTAATAACTTATTTTATTTGTGAATTTATATAAGTAAAATAAAATAAGTTATTAATTAATTTAGAACATTCTGGAAGAAAAGAACTCGCCCGGAACAGGACTCGAACCCGCGGTCTGCAACTTCTGCTTACCAATTATGCCATCCAGACCCCGAGCAAATCGCTTCCAGATGTATTTAAATTCAGATGTAATCATTCATGGTTACTTACGTTATTAATTTAGATAAGAGATGATGCCTAATGCCAAATTACTTAGTTTCTAATTATTAATTACGGAAATCATTTAGCTTAGTATTGATACGTCAGGTTCGGGGAAGTCAATATATATCAAAAACCTAAACTATTAAATACACAGAACTCGTTTATCTGATTCTGTGTTAAAAAAGTATAAGCGGAAGACTTTTAGAGAAGGTCGCGATTGCACTAGGAACGAAGCAAGTACATTCAAAGCAAGATCTTAAGTGGCATTTATGCTCGCAAGTAACTTGTACACCAATGCTCTACTTGTACGTGTAAACATCATTTGTACATACAAATTACTTGTAATTGTAAACGGTGCTTTAATTGACCAATCTGCAAAAAATTTCAGAAGTAGCATAAGAACTTTATTTATAGTTATATTTGATTGCATTATTTTCCTTTTTATTTCTGTTACATTAATTCTGTTAAATCTCAACACTTCCCAGTTTATTAGCTCATTTGCATAATTGTGTTAATATAATATTGGAACTTCATTTCATGAGAGTATTTTTTATTTTTAATCAGCATTATTTTAATAAATAATTTATTTATTATTTGTACAAATTTACTTATTTATTATTAATACAGATTGATAAGATTTTTACAATGTTGTAAGACTATGTAAATTAGTATTATGTCATTAAAGTGCATAAATGCTTTTAAAGCTAACAATAGCATCATTTAACTCAGCTGATAAGAGCTTGGAGCTTTGTATTATAAGTTTATAAATTCTTAATTTCAGGAGAAGGAAAAACCCTTAATCAAGATTAGCTGTAATTTTTGTATTCTATTCTAATTATTGAATTTTGTATAGCAGTAATTATCAAAGTCCGAACTGGCAAGTAATTAGTTTTAGTAGTACTTTTCTCTAAGGATCCTCTAGTACAGTGATTCCCAACCAGTGGTTCGCGAACCCCTGGGGGTTCGCAAAAATAATATTGTAATGGCGGATTTTTTAAAACGCCATTAAAATCAAAAGCAAAAAAAAAAAAAACAAAACAAAAACACAAAAATTAAAGAACACACCCACTGTAAAACAGATTGTTTGCTGCCTGTTTGTTAAGAAATATATAATAAATTTCAATATTTTCATTTCTTTTTTCCTTATTTGTTTTTCAAAATTACTTCATCAATATCAAATTATATCAACAATTTTATACATTATAATTTATTCCTCTTATTCAAGTAATCAAATACTATTCTCTTTTTATTACAAACATTTGATAAAATGTTTTAAATATAAATAATGTGATTAGTATCATGTTCTGCTTTATATTTAAAATCATTGCAGCAGTTTTCCCTTCTATGTAATATTTTTTTACAATACAATTGGAAATAAATATCAAATTAAGGCAGTTTACTACAGATTTTAGAATTAGATACTTGTTCACAACCGGAAACTGGGAGAGTAGTGTTGTATTAACCGACGTTCATACATAGGCTTAGCACTTGTAAAGTTTGAGTGATAGTGATACTGTGACTGTCAAGTTCTCGTGTAAATGATTTAATAATTATTAATTTAATTATTATTATAGCTTATTTTTATTATGGATCGATGGTTAAAAACGGGTCGTTTAGAAACGAGACATGATAATCGAGATGATAGTACTGAAAGCTGTAGTGAGGTACCGTTTCACCAGACGAAAAACAAAGGAAATGAAAAGAAACCTTCTTCAGGCTTCGTCGAATAGGCCGGCCTATTCGACGAAGCCTGAAGAAGAGCCCAGGAGGGGCTATGAAAACGTTTGCTAATCTGTAAATAGAACGAAGCGATTCTAAAAATAGAACCACACCGGGTAAAAAAGGTTAGAAGGGTTTCTTTTATTATTACAAGTTCCGGTGAATAGAGAGATTATATAACAAAGGAAATGATGATAGAAAAGGGAAAAAGCGAAAATATGACAGGGACTATCTACAATTGGGTTTTCATTTTACTGGGGATGAGTCAGAACCTAAACCGCTTTGTGTTATATGTAACGAAGTTCTTGCCAATAGCAGTTTAAAACCATCACTCCTTCGTAGACATATTGAAACAAAACATCCGACACACAAAGATAAACCTCTTGAATATTTCAAAAGAAAATTAGCAGATATCAAAAAGTGTAGCCTTTCTTCTTTCTTGACTTCAAACGAAGATAGTAAAATGGCCCTTGAAGCATCATTTCAAGTAAGTTATAGAATTGCAAGATCTGGACAAGCGCATACAATAGCAGAAAATTTAATTGGACCATGTGCGAAAGATATTGCCAAATGTATGCTTCGGGAAAAGGCAGCAAAGAAAATTGAGCTAGTTCCCTTATCAAACAACATGGTGTCGCGTAGAATTAATGACTTGGCTAATTGTACTATTTGCAAGATGTACTATTTGCAAAACCTTTGAAAACCTACACAACTGGAGAAGCGATTTTCGATATGATCAATGGGTATTTTGAAAAGAATGGAATAAGCTGGTTTTATTGTGTGGGTGTGTGTACAGATGGTGCAAAATCAATGACAGGAAAATTTTCTGGTTTTGTGGCAAGGGTGAAGAAGATCAACGAGAAAATTCAATGGACTCATTGTTGTATTCATAGACAAGCTTTAGTATGTAAGCGTATTCCTGCAGAGTTATCTACTACTTTAAGTGATGCTGTGAAAATTGTGAACTTTATAAAATCGCGTGCTACAAATTGCCGTCCATTCCGTACGCTTTGTGAGGATTTTGGAAGTTTCCACGTTTCTTTACTACTTCACACAGAAGTTAGATGGCTTTCCCGTGGTAAAGTTTTGACGTGTTTGTTTGAATTGAAGTCTGAAGTTCAAGCATTTTTTATTGATCATCCGTTTCATTTGTCTTCTTGTATATCTGATGTTCTTTGGCTGCAAAAGCTTGCATATTTAGCTGACATTTTTTGTAAACTGAATGAATTAAATATGTCTTTACAAGGCGAGGGTGTCATCATTTTCAGTGTACATGATAGAATTGAGGCTATGTTGAAAAAGATCAATTTTTGGATTCAATGCCTGCAGATGAATGAGTATGGATGTTTTGATTCTGTCAGCACTTTTTTATCAGAAAATTCAATTAAACTTGACGAAAACATTACAAGGAGTATATGTGAACATCTGAACTATCTTCGATTAACTTTCGATGACTATTTTCCCAACAGATGCAAAATATCCATCTCAAACAACTGGATACGTAATCCATTTCAAGGAAATGTAAGTTCAGAAACCTCTCTAAATATACTAGAAAAAGAAAAACTCATACAGTTATCTTGTGACAGTTCTCTAGAAGCAATTTTTAAAGATCAATCTTTAATTGACTTCTGGCTCAGTATACAAAATGAATATCCTGTTCTGTCAAAAAAAGCCATTGAAGTTCTACTACCATTTTGCACAACAAATCTATGCGAGAAAGGATTTTCAACATATACTTATCTGAAAGATAAATACAGAAACAGGTTAAATGCAGAACCTGATCTAAGACTGAAATTGTCAGATATTGAGCCTAACTTTGAATTGCTTTGTTCTATCAAACGGCCACAAATATCCCATTAAGAGTTTTTCCAAATGTAAAACATAAGAACCAGTTTGTTAAATTTATCTTGTTTTCAACTTTTATAGCCATCATTTTAGTCTTATTAATGTTTTATTTAAATGTTTCACGATTAATATAATCAATTATTCTGCAATATGTAAAATATATATATTCTATCAAATTTTATTGCTTTTTTTTTACCTGTCATTAACAACTACATAGGGGGTTCGTCAAATTTTTTTGGACCTTTCTTTTGGTTCGCGAGGAAAAAAAGGTTGGGAAACACTGCTCTAGTACAATGATCCCCAAAAAATGTTTTTAATTCTTGCAAGTTTCTATGATATAAATTTTGGGTTTTAAGAGCTAATTTTGGATTAAGAAAAACAATTATATATTATTATCTTCCATTTATGTATCTCAAGTTAAACTTAAAAGTTTTTCTAAACTCACAATGTAAGACAAGCCAATTTTATAGTAATGCATCAAAGCTTACTCTATCATCGTAACGGTAAATAACAATTTTGATTAGCAAGATTTTACTCTAACTAAAGCTGTCTACGGGTTCCTGGCACAGTATGTAGCATTCTCCTTTTAATAGATCTGTAAGTCAATACTGTCAATACTTCTTAACTTATTTTCCCGTGTACTCTCCATCCTTTGATGGGCCCTTGATCTTCATTTTCTTATCTTGTCTGAATAGGGACAATTTAAAATAAACACCAAGACTCTGCCATTACAACCTTGTGTCGGCATCCTTTTACTGACACTACGTCTCTGGCATTCTGATTGGGACACAAGGGGGTGCCTTGAAAACCCATTCAAGTGTTCTATTGTATACAATTTTATAATCACTCTATAAATAGATTCACGAGAAAAACATGTTAACTCAGGTCTTCTTTGGCCTTTTTAAACTGATTCGACAAGGTTTTACTGTAAGAGATGATAATACTTAGTTCATAAAAATTAGATAAAGTCAATATTAGGATCCTCAATCTAGTCTTTTGTTCATCTCTCCATGTAATTTTGTTGATTCTCTTGTTTTCGAAGATAACAGTTGATTTTACCCCCCTTTTTTGTTAAATCATCATTATACAAGGTTACCTTATACTTAGCAAGACCTTCAGAAGTATCATCTGAATGTTTTTTTCTCATAACTGGAAGTGCAATTTAGAATATATGTTTTTCTTTTATTGGAAGCAAGTGTTTAATATCTGATAATTTGGAAATCGATAAAGATTCTACTCCTAGTATGATCAGGTTAAACAAACACGCTTTGCCTACATAGCAGTGGCGTGCCGTCTGCAATGGAAGCACCGCATCCACCTTCCAATGACCTACCCTTGTATTTTCTAAAATACAAATTTTGATATTTTAACATACTTTGAATTAATTAAAATTAATATTTTATTATAACTGCATTATGTATCTTATTAAAAAATTCTATACTATATGTGAAAAAAACGATAAGATTGCTATTATATATTCGAATGTCAGTGGCGGAATGGAAGCGCTTTTGAGACAGCTTTCATGGCGAGAATAACTGAATGGTTTAAGCAGCCAGAGGGCATTGTTGCATGCACTTTACAGAGCACCAACCTTACCCGGTTTAGCTGGTGGAAACTACACACATGTAATGCTTCCAACGATTCTATCCCTTAACCACTGGTAGAGAGCTATCTGACTAAGTGAATTGTTTAAGATTTAAAAAAATAGAGTATTCAATGTTATTTTTATGTACTTTTTATTGCAAAGTTATATTTAATTACAGTATAATTAAAAGAAAATTATAATTATATTGACAGATTTTCAGACATAAAATCTTTAGAATTTTTATCACTTTTAGATGTTTTTCATAATATTAAAATTATTAACAACTTTTCCGAGTGTGTTTTAATTCTTTAAATTTTGGGGAAATTTTTTGATTTATCTAAATTACGTAGCAAATCGCAATATTTATATTCGTGTCTGGACTATATTGACAAGTAATTCTTGGACGTAAAACATATAATTAATGTCGATCTGAACAAAGATGTACTAAAAGAATTATATAATTTAATATCATTAATTTTTACGGTACCAACTACCGGTGGGTCTGCTGAGCGCAGTTTTTCGACCATGAAGCAAATTCATACATTGGCCAGGAACACTCAGTGGGAGGAAAAATTGTCGTCGCTAGCGTTGCTTTCGATACAAAAAGTGCTTTTAAATACGTTGATGGAGTCGACGACCAGCGACTTTTATGATAAAGTAATTAACGACTTGGCAGAAAAAATTGCCGAATAGAGTTAGTTTATAAAAAAATTTAACAAGTTTTTCCATCATTGTTTGTATCGTATCAATTTATATTATGTATGTATTATTTGTATTTTAGAACAAAAATACATAAATTGTTTATTTTTGTCATTTCCGGTATTTGTTTAAAACTTTATGGAAATGTCATGTACCGGCCAGGTCTGACCCGTCATGAAAGATGCAAAAAAACGATTAATTTAGAGAAAAATTTATTAGTTAAAAAGAAAAAAAAGGGTAAAAGTCGTTTGTAGTCAAACACCCATTGTTTATATCAAACTGCCAGGCAGAAACCATAAATCGCAAAAGGAAGTTGTCCAATGATCAATGGAAGATCGAATTCATCTTAGATTTTGACTCTTCTCACTCTCCGGATAAGAGTCTCGTTACGTTTAGTAACCAGGGACCGACCACTCGGGAAGCGTGATTGAGGAAGAACGACCAATCAAAATGGATGAAAGAAAGAACGGAGATTGATATAATCTCCAACAATCGAGGACACCTGACACTCGGTTAATGTTCTGAATAACCAAAACGCCGCGTGTCAACGCGAAAAAAAAAAAAAAAAAAAAAAAAAAAAAAACAATTTCTCATCTATTTTGCTAACCCGTAACTCGTGCCACTTTGGACTAAGACAGTGTCCCCGACTCCAACAGACAAAGTCTCCCCATGCCTTACAGACTCCTCAACGCCACTGTCCCAGGGCCACCTTCGATCGACCATCAAAGAACCACATCGATGTTCAGGACGTTCAAACAGCCGATTGTCCTAAAGCAAACTATTTTGTACATAGTGTATGTTTATTTTATGTTAAAATAAACGGTTTTTGTCAGATACTTGTCGTCTTTGTCTCTACAGCCACCACCCATGTACGAATGGACCCTAGACCATTACTGACGTGCGATTAACTGATTGCACCTGGAAGTCGGCTTCTTACAGAAACACAGCTTCCCTATCATCAAATGTCACGGCACGCCACTGCTACATAGTTATTTAGTTGACTATTACTTTATTTTTCCAGTTAGTTGACTGGTTTTGTTTTACGTAACAACAAGATGTTCTTATTCTCAAATCTGTTTTGATGGGCTGCAATTTGAAAAAAATTATAGATTTATAAATTTCCACCATTAACCGTCTGTGTTTCTTTAATCTCAAGAATGCAGTCAGATAGACGAAATCTGAGACTGGATATGGAAAGCCTAGTGGCGGGAGGCCTCGATTAACTCTTAACTCTTATATGAACTACTTTTGATGCAAATCTGAAGTCACGTTAGTTCAATTTAAAAAACTTTCCCTCGTAAGGAGTTATAGGTGACAACATGACTGTTGCTAACAGGATGATTATTATATACAGGGGCAACACACTAACTTTTTTAATGTATAAGATTTCCATTCTAGTACTGTTCCACTCTATTTTAAGATTGCCATTCTATTTGACCATTATTATTAATAGCATAACCATCCCCCTCTGGGACTAAATTCCAGTACAGTCAAACCTGTTTTTGTGCGGTCTTTTTCTGTGCGATTTTTATTTGTGCGATTTTTTTTGTGCGGTATATGAAAATTTCAATCAAATTGGAACATAATTGACTCCTGTAAAATTTTTAAAAAAACTCTATTGGTTGTTTTCTATGACATCAGCAGGTCACATCAGCATTTTCATTTTTTATTCAGTAAAATTTTTTTCTCATACGTTTATTTCGGTCCCCTCTTATTTTAATAGCATAAAAACCATAAATAT
Source organism: Centruroides vittatus (assembly GCF_030686945.1). Taxonomy (NCBI): domain Eukaryota; kingdom Metazoa; phylum Arthropoda; class Arachnida; order Scorpiones; family Buthidae; genus Centruroides; species Centruroides vittatus. The sequence goes on from NW_027121033.1 coordinate 548,377, forward strand.
TATGTTATATTTGAACAGATGCCATAAGTTAGCTCCCCTCCAGCTTTAGACTGCAGGTGTGAAATTTCACACCTTGTTAAATGAAATAACACTTCCTGCAGCTATATTTATCAAATAAAATCATTATTTAACGATTATTTTTAACTTTTTAATGTTAGATTCGTATTTAAGTGGAAATAATTAATTAATATAAAAATTAAAATTCTTAGAGGATTTCTTCCCCATTAGGTGTTGCAGAAAAAGGCCCAAGGAGTTAAAAAAGCAATTCCTAGTTATTTCGTACGGTTTCGAGTTATTTTCTACGTGAGACTTTTTTTATGCGGTCCCTATTCACCGCATAAAAAAAAATATTTTTTTAATTGTGTTGCGAAAACTATTTTTTATAGCCACTCGTAAAGTTTTGCGCGATTTTTTTTAATGCATTTTTTCTTTTATGCGGTCCCTATCCCCCGCATAAAAACAGGTTTGACTGTATTTAATACCTAATTATGATGTCTAGTGCCGCAACTCTCGTAGCAATATTTTCTATAATGTAGTTTTCTTAATTTGACAGATTGAGAACCATTTTGCACGAAGACACTTTAAATCAAGATTATTAGACAAAAGTTAACTGTTCCATTCAACAAAAGTTAAATTTGTGAAATTGAAGGAAATTTTTCTTAGACAAAAGTAGATTAACTGTCCAAGGGGAAAGAAAATCCCTAATAGAGTAATTTACTGTACTCGTGACAATCTTTAAGGTATTTTATGGTTGTGTGGCAAGTTTGTAATCGGTCGGGTTAATAGTTTTCTTAATATCCAGTTGCAGACTCTGTGCATCTAATCTTCACGGAATTCTTTTTGATGGCGTAACTAATTTCATTCATTATAGGTTTTTTACTCACTAGAAATGGATAATCCGATCAAAAGTAAATAAGTTTAGATTAAAAAAATGCAGAGGCATATGGAATTCCTAATGTATAATTAACCTGTGGGAATATCAAAGAATGATTGCCATGCATTAGGTAGGGATTCTGAGTCTTTGTATTAAGTATAATTATATTTTCAATATGAAAACCGGGACTGTGGAATTGGAGTCGGAAAAAATGCGTCGACTCTGATTCCCACATTTTAAATTTACTTTAATGTTTTTTTTTTTTTTAAATGAAAGAAAAATTATATATTTATTAATTTTTAAAAATATCTTTTTGTATTTTGTTATAATTCATTTATTTTAAATACAAAATGCATCAATTTAATAAATTAAATATGTAGTATTTGTGTTTAGTAGTTAAATTATTTTGACCCAATTGAATTTGAATATTTTTGAATCATTCCTTTATTATCCCTGCTCTGAATGAGTACTCTATTTTTCTGAATGAGCCAGACTAATTGATCAGAGTACATATTTTTCTTTTCTGAACAAGGGGCTGAAGTAGCTAGCTGGATTGCACACTTTTTAGTTGGACTAATTCTTCTGGAAGGATGAAATATTAGACAGCATTTTCACTTCAATATGTAGATGTAAAATTTTATCACCTCCTTTTTCCTCTTATTAAATGTTTGTTAAAAATTAATTTTTTTTATACAAATAAATAATATTTTTAATATTTAACTTACATTAATAACTATAAAAATATTTGGGTAAATGCCCCAGGCTCCTTTTCAGAGTTCAGAGTAGGGTACCCTCCTACGAGTGCCTCTGCCCCATAAAATGACTTGGTATTTAATTTTACCAGAGTTGGAGTCGGCCTACTAAAATTATCAGGAGTCTGAGTCGAGTGTTTTTTTACCAACTCCGCAAACCTGGTGGAAACATCACCAAACGAAATAATCAGGCTATAACTCTGCTAATTTAATGATTGATACTAAGTAATTTGCTACAAGAGGTAACGTTAGGTGCCATCTCTTAACTAAATTAATAATTATAATTTAGAACCATCTGGAAGAAAAGAACTGACCCGGGACAAGGTTTGAACCCGCAACCTCCGCTTGCCGTGCGGTGCTCTTGCCAGTTGCACCACTTGGACCCCAAGCAAGCCTTCGCTTCCAGATGTACTTAAATTTTAGATATAACCTTGTGGTTAATCACTGTGCCAGCTGGGGACGATTCCTACACCACAAGTCCCTATTCTGTACTGTACACGCATTGTTTTGCTTTTACTCTTTTCTAATTGTTCTACAATCCAAAGGTTTTATTCAATACTAAGCACCAGGTGTTTTCATTTGAAATTTACCATTTTAACATTAACATTTTTTAGCCTTTTTTGTACAGCAGCGATTGTCTCGATAAATTGTCTATATTAAAATTTAAACAGAGAAAGCAAGTGAAACATTACAAGTGGACTTTCCAGCAAATGTAAGATACATCAAAAAGTATGGAATTTGAACATATCTCTGTTAATTGGCACGATCTGCTCCTAAAAAATCACATGCTTCTCTACAGGTATTCATTTTACCATTCTAATAACTGGTAATATTAACGTGGTACCAGCCCATAACTGTGAAATGAATTACAACAATAGAACTTCACTTTTAAATAAAAAAATAACTTGTTGGTTGTTTTGACCCTGCTTTTGTGTCTGTCAAATTCTGATTAACCAAAAACTAAATTACAAAAAATTTTTTTTTAAGATTTTATTATAATTTGCTTACAAATTTTTATTAATTTTTACTTTATTTATTAATTCTTTTGTTCTTTGGCAAATACTGTTGCTGCAATTACAAAAAGAACCAGGCTGTTTTGAAAATTAAATAATTCTTTTTCTTCCTTTGCCAGCTAAAACACAAAATATATTTTTTTTAATTATAATGCAATTATGTAAGTTCTTACATAAAATAGCTTTTTGTAGTAAGACAAAATTAATTTTGCTATAAAATATGAAATTCAGGCATTGTATAGAATTACCTGGGTAATCTACAGAACTTATAAAGTCAGTTAGCAGAGTATGAAATAAATACAATTATTACTTTTACTAGTCATTTTTTAGAAAGGCCAGACGCACTGCTGTAAAAGTAAGAGTACGAGAAGACTATTCATTTTATTCTTCCATCTTTTAATCAATTCATAAATACCTATCAATGACTGAAATTAATGCATTAAAATGTTATTGTTGAAATAACAGTAACTCTCACAAAAATTTACAAGAGGCTACAAAAAAGGGATTGGATTTTTAGATGGATACCGTGTGAAATAATTGCAAAAACATTATGAAGCGAATGTTTTACAGAGAGTTAAGAGTAGACGTATCTGCAAAGAACGGCATTTGTCTCGCAGATTACGAAACTAGTAAGAGAAGTGAATAACGGGGAAAAAATAACCAATGATGAAGAGATTCCTAATGTAAGTACAGCATATTAAGGGTGCAAAAAAAACTAAGCGAATAGAAGTAAAAACAGAGCAGTCAGATTCTACATTTCAGATGGCGAGTTATTCAATATACTTTACGACTCTTGCTTCTATTGCCAAAATTATGACAATAGAATACCATACTCGGTCTATCAACTGAGTGTAGTAAGAATATTTGGCTTGATATAGAACTTTTCTTTACAGCTCTGTGAACCCTGTCAACAGAAACAAACGTTGCAAAAAAGGTATTACAGTGAAATCATTGATTTTATAAGAATTTAATTCTTGCAGTCGAGTGAGTAGATAAAACTACCTAACACTGGTAACTGGTTATATTCTCACTTGGAAAACTTCAAACAACCAGACTGTTGGCAAAGTTCTCTTCATGTGTCTAGCACCTAATTTAGTAGATTGCCCAAGTATTGCATTGCCTTGTTCAACTAACCAATATAAAGTTTGAAAATTGTAGGTCCAACTTATCCTTATGGCAAATTTAAGTATATCTTTGATTAGAAAGAAAATCTAACAAGTGTGGTGTTACTCCTTATGTTTTATTGTTTTTTGTAAACTCTTTTGTCTACCCCTATATTTCTGATCTTGGATACCTGTTTCTTTCACTTCTAGGGTTATCCTCATTCTTCCTGTCTGATTGTGAAGAACTGGTTGGGTGAGTTTTGGAAAGTAGTTTCCAGGAAACGGAAGTGAAGCAAGGAGACTTAAACTTCTGGATGAAGGAAGAGTGACTACTTTTGGCTGAGAGAAAAGCCAGGTCAGACAGCAGTTCTCTCTTTTAGTAAGAGAAAAATTCTGTGGACTAGTGAAGGTGGTCATCAAAGGAAAGCATGTGGCGTCGAGGTCTTTGGGTCAAACCGACACATGGAGAACAAAGACCATGCTTTGTCTTCGAAGAGTGGATAGTTGAAATCATACCAGTAGATGCTACCTTACTGCATGGTATTCTATATTGGAATGTCTTTTTTTACAATTATACTTTTGACTTCTAGAACATTTTCTATCTCTAATTGTCCAGGACTGCTCTAATAGTGCTCATGTTGCCATCTCTTGGTACCAGTTGATTTTTTTGTAATAAATTGTTTGGGCATATTATCGTTTGGTGGAAATCCCTACTGGTTGATTATCCCGAGTCTAGTAGAGAAGTTTTCTTTATTAAAGACAATAAAACACATGTAAACAAAATACAAGAAGTTTGTGAGGGTATATTAATAGTTTGTTCAGGTCATGGACAAAGAATCTTAACATTTCACAAAGGTTTGTGGCATTAAGAGCTTTAAATTCAAGAAACTGAGGAAGTAGCATCATATTCTTGATACACTTACTCTTCTTGGTGCTCCATTAATACTTCAGATAACAGAAGAGTTGGAAAACAATATCAGTAGTTTGAAGAATTACTGATCAACTGAAAACTGTGCATAGAAAACCTGACAAGAAAACATGAAATGAATAAAACAAGATGTAAAGAACAATCACAACATGAATGCAGGGTAATCTTCATTGGAGTGAACATATATTTTTCATTCAGTCAATAAGGAATAGGGTCTATCATTCAGGTATTAAACCATCTCTAAGAGAGACATGCAAAATAAAAGTTGATTTGAACACTTCATATTTGCCAAAAGAAGTGTTGAACATTACAAAACAAGAACTGGAAGACATTTTAGATTCTATTAATGCTAAAAGGAACAATGAGTATAAAGGGAGAGTGAATTCACAGCTGCACATGAATATACAGTTGAAAATGCAGCAGTTTGAAGGCACAATTCTTAGTTTCTACTTTGATCCAAGGATTTGAAGTTCAAGACTTTATTTGCTGCAACTGTTTCTAAAATCAACTAGTAATGTCAATCGGTATCAAAAACGGACAAAGCATTCATGCCACGTGCGGAAATCATGTGTGAAAAGGGATTTGGTGTACCTCTTACTTGTCCTCTTTGTTTCAAAACTAAAAAATCTTAGTTCACAAACTAAAATCTAGAATTTCAGACAAAGAAACTCAGAGACTTAAAACAAGTTCCAACCTGCTGAACAATGTAGTTGCATTCCAGTCCCAGAAGTAGATCAGGATACAGGAGAAACTCACATCATCTTGGCTATTGTAATGTATGTGACTAATGATGGATGGATTTTATCAACTGGAAACAAAACAAGGTCTCTTGAAACAGTTATACTTGAAGATTGTAATTCATTATAGTGCTACATTCTGTGATAAACCTTTTGAAACAATGAACAAAATTAGCAGTACAATTAGCATTAGTTCATGCCTGCTTTTACATATAATAATCTCATCAAAAATAAAATGTTAGTATACACTATATAATAAAGTGTCTCAAACATCTCAAAAATCAGAATTATTTTATAGAATTCCTAGATTTTATGGAATGCCCAAGCAAAATGGAAAATAAAACTTTAGCTATATTAGACAATCTATAAAAACATTCATTCTATACAACATTTGAATTTCATACTTTGTCGGTAAAATATAAATAAAGTGAAAGATAAAATTTAAGTAATTATATCAAAAAATAAAGAGAACAATGATTTTGACCAGACGAGGGTTTGATAGTTATTATTTGCTTTATATTTGTGGTGTTACGTCAACATAAACACAGTGCAGTATTTGTTTTCTCTCTGCCTTCCTGTGTTGATATATGTATATATTTGTTTTGCTTTTCTTTTATTCCCTGGCTTGTCTTTTACATTTCTCCCTTCTGTACCACCAGTTGGCGTACCCTGGATGTGCATTTGGTCAATATAACAATGGCCTGGCAGGGGGCAAGGTCCAGATTGGTCAGGATGACAAAAGAAAGGACACGATGATGAGATAAATCTTTTTTTTCCCGGCAGAGTTCGTGTGCGTGCAGGGTCATATGTTTGTATATTTGTAATAGAACTTTTGTTATATATATGTATATATCTAGCTATAGTTAAGCATAACAGCAGTGCATATAAACTGTTTACTTGTTCCATTCGTGTGAGGAACTACATATTTTATACTCGTGCAAAACTACTTTATCAAAGTTTTTTTATTAGAAAAAACAACTCAAACCGATTATTAATCAAAGCCCAAGTACTTTTGAGCTCAGCAGCTGAAAGACAACAGCTTTGTGGGTCTGTAAAAGGGACCACATATCTGTGGTCCCTTTTACAGACCCACAAAGACCAGGATTTTTTCAGGCCAATTTAATAGAATAATGCAGTTCTACATACAGTATAAAACTGACAAAGCCCTAACTAAAATGATTGAGAAACTAAAGACAAGTTATTCTTGGCAGTTCATGTTCTATAGGCTTAGTTTGTATCTGTTTTCTTTGAAACTTGCTCTTTTAAGCATTACAAAGGGATGGAAGAACACAAAAAGGGATATACAAAAGGAATGCTTTGAAGAATTTTATATATCATTTGATTCATCTGTACCTGCATGAGATGAATATAGATACAGAAAGGTGATCTTTGAGATTGAATATATGATAAAATGCCTTTTTTTTTTTTATGAAAGTAGGAATTTCTAAAGGCCAAATTAAAACTCAGATGAATTGGCAAATCATGAGAATTATAAACCTCAAGTAATAAATGCACCAAATACTGATAATATACAAAATATTTACACAAACAAAAATCCAGATCATAAAATGCAAAATGATGGACAAAAATGAATGTTTTCAATTGTTTTCAGCAATCGTCATCAAGCTAAAAAACTTATTCGGAAACAAATATCAGAATACAGCGAGTTATGGAATGTAATAATTTAAAATATAAAAATGAACATTTGACTTCCAGTTGGATGTTCATTTTTATATTTTAAATTATTACATTTACATTCCTGACATTTACATCCCGACACAAACAGAAGATGCAGAAGTAATATTAAATATCCAATATCTGTTCATTTTTCTCTGTCATTTGATGTTTTACAAGCTGGATTATTGGTTGTGTAAGTTTTTTATAAACCTCGGAGGTTATGACAAAAAAGGTGTCTTTTTACATTGCAGACTCATGGGGCTTAAGCTTTTACCAAGCCTTAGAGATGACAAGATGATGATCGTACTTAAGAGGAACCTCCAAACTTTGTCTTAGAAAAAGAAAAGCAAAATCCAATAGAGAAATCCGGAGTATACATTGCCTGCTGAGAACATTAGTGACTTACTTCAGAAATTGTCGACGGTGAGAGTCTCATGGTATACACAACTCAATCATTTACAGTAGAATGTATATGTCATGTCAGTATTCCATCACAAAATCTTTCAATATCATTAAAATTTGAATTAGTTTTGGTGATGTAATTAAAATAGTGAGGTTGAGGACTTCAACCTCGCTATTTAATGCAAAAATGTGTATGTTGGACATTCGGCATCGTCTTCCTGTAAGTGAAGAAGTTTGACAATGGTGTTTGGAACATCAGTGGAATCATGCTAGACAGGAACGTCCGACGTACACATTGAAAACTTTGGCCTCAATCTCACTAATAAAAAAGAACTAGCTTTTTTTTTCCTTCCTCTTTCAAGTTCATACCTACCCCATGTTACTTGAAGGTGATCTAGCTACAAAGAAAAAAATCAATTTGATAACTTGAATAATTGAGAAGGAACGAAATATACATAATCGATTTTGAACTTTGACAAAAATTATCTCAAAATGGCAGTTTTGGAGTTATGTTACTAATGTTCTCAGCAGGCAATATGGTAATGATAGAAGAAAAATCAGGAAAACAAATGTTTTATGTCCGATCAATAAAGTGGCTTGTGTCTATCACGAGACATAGCTTGTACGTCAAAACACGCCCCCACATAGCTGCTAATAAGTCCACTTCTTTAAAATTAATTGCTATTCCCCTCCTAAATGCTTGACGTACAATAGATCTTGGTCAAGTTTGGTTTTTATATTTGACATAGCTTGTTGCTCATAGAACCATCACATATTCTTTTAGTGGTATATCTTTGTAGTATAACTTCAAATTTTTTGTGAAGTTCAATTTTGAAAGTTGAGATTCGGAAATTGGAACCTCAAATGCCAGTTAAGATATTCAGGTTCTAGAATTTGATCTGTAAAGACCCAGAGAAAGGCATTAAAACATGTAATCATCTGTATTGTGAATAAATTTGCCAACTTTAAGGTGTAATGACTGTTTTCGTTAATATAATCCAATTGAAAGTTAAGGTTTAACTTTTATCCCAATGCGACTTCACACAAACTTAGTTCCGTGACCTAACAGAAAATGGATAATCCCATCTATTTGAATGTATAAGCTGAAATAGCAGTGACATTACAATATAAAATTAACACAGTATTTGGGCCTGTACTAATTTATTATCAATAAAAATAATTTTAAAATAAAATATTCAATATTTTAAATACCAAATGTGTTAAACTGAAGTGCTACTGTGTAGAAAAATGCAGCAAAATTTGTTTTCAACAGTGTCAATCTGAAATTGTGCATTTAAAAATTATACCAGATAAACTGAGGTTCAGTGTACATTAAACGTAATTCTCTCTTTATAGAAATAATTATAGAATTTAAAATTCAATTTGAAGTGATTTTATAAACTGTTGTTAAAAATGTTAAAATAATTATTAATTTTAAAATTTAATTTTGGTTATTTAGAAGTACAAATAAGTTTTTACTTACTTTTCTCTGGTCTAAATCGATACGTAGGAGCAAACAACTCTGTTAATCATCTCACAATTCTTCCCGTAAAACTTTTAAGATTTGATTCTGTGAAATTATCATCCAATTTTTGTACATTCCTTTGCTTTCTGTTCTACGGTGATAACATTTAAAATTGTAAACACAATTTTTTCCTTTACATTTTCCTTTTTCAATGTTCAATTTAAATTTCCAGGTATCAGATGAATAGCTTTTTTATGTAAATAAAATCTCAGACCTAATAGTCAATTGATATGTCTATAATGTAAGTTTAAGAAGCCATTTGTATTTTGTGCACACACTATTCACATATTCGACGTGTTAGAATTTAACACAAGTTTGTATAATTAATTTTAAATTTGCTGGTGTAAAATTCAAAACACTGCTTGGTTCTTATGGCAAATTTGAGGCAATACGACATAGTAAAACTTCAGAATAAACAACTCTGATTGTTTGTGGCCACGAGAAATTCATATTCTTGTGTTGGACTGAAGTGCACAACTGGTTACAATGTAGAATAATGTACTGGTACAAGCTCCTCTAGTCAATGGTATTTTATGCATTCTAGAAGTTCCATAAACCCAAAGAATATTTGTTTGAAATTAATGTTTTGTGCAACAAAAGTGGAAAATTGATGACTACTTTCAAAGAAAAATGCTTCATGTTTACATTATGTTTACATCAGAAGAGAATGTGGACTGATTTATATCTTCAAAAGCAATGCAAAAACCAGAGGTAACGTCTATTGAATTTACTATTAATAAATATAATTATATAAAAGTTCTCATTCTATTTAACAGATCTACACAGGTTAACAAAAATGAAGTTTAGATAGCATTAGCTTTTGCAGCTATTTTGATAATTCTAAACAACTCAAGCTATAAATAATGAATATTCATCATTAATAAATTATTTGTGAATTCTGGAGGAAAAAAGAATAAAACTGATGAGGCATGCTTTGCGCTGGAGGGAAAGGCTACACAATAGCCTAAAAAGAATATAGTAATGTATGCCTTTATATGTGTTGTCAGCAATGAGAAATTTTAAAACTTTATGGTAGGAAAAATTTAATGTAAGGCTAATACTTTTGTTGAACATTTTTAATTAAATTTACAAAAGAAATACATTTAGCAATGAGAAAAGTGCACTCTAGTGCTGGCAAGCAAATAGTTCTAATAAAAAAAGCCTCGCATTAGAGGTCTTAATATTTTTTGAAATCTCTTATTTGGCAATATTTTGAATATACTGTAACGTAAAACTATCTGTTAAACAAGTCTGCTCATCAATTATTTTAAATCCTTTTGATTGGCACGTTCGACTATCATTACAGGAGTGTAGATAAGCGTATCAAAAGAGATGTACTGTTGCTGCATAGGCCTATATTGAAAAGATGTGGATGATAGGATATAAGATGTTTTAATTTTTCTCTCATTAACTGTGAGATCACTAATGTTAGTGCAAATTAACTAAGTAATGTTTAGGAAACCATTTAAATATCTGATTTTTGAATTAGAGAACAGGCTTTGTTCTCCAATTCTTTAGCATACATAGAAAATAAATGTATACATTTATTTTCTATGTATGCTAAAGAATTGGAGAAATAATTAGATATAAAAGAACAAAAAATTAGTTTTATAATTTTATACTAAATAGGTATTGGTATGAAGAATAAAACTTCTTCAGAACATTAAACAAAGCAATGTTATTTAACTCAATCACACAGAACCTTGAATAGCAGCAAAAAATGTTTATTCAACTGAATAAAAATACTCGACAATTCTTCAGGCTAGCGTACACACACAGTAGTAAAGTACTTAGTAGAACCAAAAATACTCAGTAAGTAATCCACGAAAAGAAACAAAAACATTAGTCCTTGTGATTATTTACTGGAGATTTTTTGGTTCTACAAGATGTTTTACTACTGGAAAAAACTAATGTTTTTTGATCACTTTTAAAGACTGTTAGCTATAAACATCACAAAGCCCAAGGTTTTTAATAATAAGCCAAAGGTGTAAAGTAGCCAAATTAATATGGCAATTGTTTGGCTTATTATTAAAGATTGTGTATTTACAAACATCAACCTGACAAACATTCAAGTTTTGAAGCAGATCCATTAAAAATAATCAAAGATGTTAGCTGTTATAAGGTCGTGTGTGATTGAGATATACTGAAGCAGTTACTTTACTAACATTATTTTATTTGGAGGTCCTTATTACTCGTAACAAAAACTTTTCATTATGAATTTGTAACAGATTCTTTACTTTAACATAAAATAATTAAGCAAGCTGTTTGATTATTTTAAATTATCTTACTGTAAAGATGAACAGAGAAGCACTTACTAACTTGATTCTGATTACAATACTTCAAAATAATGCTTTAATTGAGTTTAAGGGGAATTATATAAACATTTTAAGTTTTCACTTCTTAAAATTTAGTAAGTAAATGCAAAAATAAATAAAATGAGCAATTAAGCTTTCTGTATCTGGTCTTGAATTTTGTTTATCTAACACAGTTTGAGATTAAAGAAAGACGAACGGACGGAACATCAAAAACACACATACAAACATTTTAAACTTTGAACTAGTTTCTGAACATTTGTGTTATAAATACTTTTAGTCATTTTGATTTATTAAAAATATTATATAATAATTATAGTATTAATTTGATTCAATAGTTCATCCAATATTAATTATTTTTTCAAATTTAAAATCAAATTTTACTTTCAATAATTTATTGAAAACAAAAGTACCTATATTGACACTAAGGACATTTAGTAGTATAATTTGATTGTGCGCACACTATTGTGTGAAGTGGCTCAACATTATTATTATCCTAAAAGATCATCTTGCTTCGAATGTTTTGTATACTATCGTAATATTTGTATATATTCTCTTCTGTCCATTTTAAGTTAAGTTTTTATTAATAAAAATATAATAAACTTTGACGAACTTAAAATAAAGATATTTACAGGTAGTTTTTCTGATATGACAAAGAACATATTGTGTAAAGACTAGCCTATCTATATATATTCATTATACAAGGGTGTCCTGAAAGTTACTGCACAGTGAGAAATTTGTAATGGCATTAAAGTTATTAGTCTCTTTTGCAATATCATATGTATTATCCTGCATTCACACTTTGTGGTAAGTGCTCTCTCACAGGTGTTTTGGTTTTCAGAAGACTTTGCCAATCACACAGTCCCCATGGAATCTGGTCCACTAGGTCTCTGCACCTCACGCCCCCAAATTTTAAGACCTTCAATGACATTTCTGGCATTTTACATAAGAGAAACTGCAATGTCATATGTAAAACTTCACTTTTCATACTCTTAAGTTTTTTCCACTACACAATAATTTTTCGGACACTTTGTATAACTCTACATAGAAATAATAAATCATAGATTTTACAATTTTAGTGTTTCACTTGTCTCGTTTCGACGACTGCTTATACTTTTGGCATAATGTACTGTACCTGCGATTGAGTTAATTAATATTTTCAAAGTCTTAGTATTTCAAATTTTCTAAAATCTTTTATTAATCTACAGTCTTAAAGATGACTTATTTGAACAAAATCACTGAAAAACTAATTTATTTAAGATTGACTTTCCAAACTTCTGTACAGTTTTCTGTGTACAAAAGCAAAACAAAATTTATGATATAAAATAGTGTATTGAAAACTAAAAATTTCATTCATTTAATTTCAGTTCAATTTCTAAAAAGAGAAACATGATAGAAAGTAGTTTTTGGAAAGATCGTATCATTTGAAAATTATCGAGAATAGAAATATACATCCATAAGCCCAATTCTTAGATTAACGCTAAACAATTGCCGGGTTACATTGGCTATATTAATGCTACTAATTACTAATTAAATGTCAAGTAATTTGGCCTAGAGATAGATGTTATGCACTGTCTCCTAATAAATTTAATAATTAATTAATTTAGAAGGTTCTGGAAGAAAACAATCGGCACAAATTGGGACTTGAACTCAGGACTCCCACTTGCCACGTGGATGCATTGGCAGTAATGCTACCCAGACATCTGTCCGATCTATGCTTCCGGTTATAAGCCGTAGGCTCCATAATTGTTCCCAGTCGGCACCATGAATCCCGAGTACAGTTATATCTAAATTAATAGTTCTGGAAACAAAGATCAGACAGAAGTTTGGGTAGCACAACTGGCAATGCATCTACCTGCACAGCAAGTAAGAGTTACAGGCTTCGGTCCTGCTTCGGGCCTATATTTTTCTTCCAGCACCTTATAATTAATTAATTTAAAATTAAATTAATATTAAATTTATTAACCAATGGCTCCTAATACTTACCTCTAGGCCAAATTACTTAATGTTAATTAGTAATTAGTAGCATTAATATAGCTCGATGTAATCTGGCAATCATTTGGCATTCATCGAGAATAATTAGTCTATTTGTAACTCTTAACATAAAGCTAAGAAAAGTGTATGTTTCATACCTAGATTGTGTTTCCTTCATCGTCCATTAACTGTAACATTATTTTTCCCAATACTTATTTGCATGCTCTTTGTGACAAATGACTGTTAATTTGTAAACAATGCCTTGTAGAAATCTCCACAAACTTATAAATTTTGCCTTTATTTGCTCAAGAGCCCCAAGTTTAATAGCTCAACTTATCTCAACTTCACTGTAGAATAAACTACCATACTTTCCGGCGTATAAGACGACCCCTCTTCCAACGTACACCAAATAAAAGTAAAAAAGAAAAAAATCAGATTTGATTTCAATATGGTAATTTTAATTCAAATGCTTATGACATGCAGGTACTTGGGTTAAAAAGTCATCTTATATGCTGGAAAATACAGTAGATGACTTACTTTTCTAAAACTTATTTTATTGAATTCATGTTCTGGGATTATACAAAATAGTAACTAAGAAATGATGCTTATTCCGACACAAAATCAGAGTAAGAAATGATGTGGTCAGTACTACATCCTAGCTGCCTTTTACACTTCTGGGATCCACTTCAAATAATCTTTTTTAAATTGAAACCAAGTCTAAGCCACGCAGAGGCAGATTCTGAGGAAAAATTAGGCCTCTACCGAGATGTTTTTAATGCTTAAGGCAGGCAACCTTTATACAACTAATTGTTAAAAGACTTAATTTTAATAAATTAAAGAATTGTTTGAATAATTTATTGAAGTTATCCCAATTTTGTTGAATTTTATTTTTACTTCTTTAATACTTTCTGAACAGGTTCTCCTGTGATATAGTAGAACTATAATGTTAAATGTTTGTTAGTGCAAAGTAACAGTACACCGCGAATTAAATGCTGTGCTCCAACTATTTCTATTGTAGAACTGAAACGTAATAGAATCAACTACACAAGAAATATAGAATGATGCTAGTCTTTACTATGAAAAATAAGGAAAGAATCAAAACCTGGGGAGTAGGGGGTAGTCTTGCTCCCAATGTCAGCAATAATTATATATACAGGGTGTCCATAAAGTCAGTGTGCAATTTAAAAAAAATTTACAACTTTATTAGTATTTGTGATAAAAAAAACTTTAAGCTTTCTAATACTTCTTACAATGTTTCTAAAGTTTTTTCTATCACAAATACTAATAAAGTTGTAAATTTTTAAAGTTGCAGATGGACTTTATGGACACCCTGTACAAGGGTACTTTTGGAATTTAGAGAAATACAGAAGTACAAAGGAGGAGCACAAGGAATAAGCAGAATATGGAGGAGAGCCAGCATTCTTCTTGACTGGCATTTTGTGTGAACAATTGTTAGCAACCATAGTTATCAGTCGGCAAAATTAGTCTTGATGATAAATGTCTTTATATTAATTCTATGTGACTAGGTGGCTAATAATAATATTAAAGAATAAAGTAAGTGCTCTGATTATAAATCTTTAGAAAATTATATCAATTATATATATACACAATACACACACAATAAAAATTAAAAGCTTTGTTTAGATCTAATAAAGTGTTTTACATTCTTATCAAAATTTACAATATAATATACAAGTTGTAATTTCAAGTGAAATATCAAATTAATTGTCAAAAATCTTATTAAGTTTATCTTTTTCTAGTTCTAATTCTTCCACATTGTTTACTTGATCAAAAAGTAAGTTATTTTAATCATTTATTAGAATATAATTTTTAGAATAATTAATATTGGATGAACCATCAGGCAGTTTGGCCTTTCAAATATTTTATTTTAAAATACAACATGCAGGAATTTAATGAAACATTTCATCTTACGGCACAAAATATTTTGTATCCTCATTTTCTGAAATAAGTTAGTTGCATCTTTTGTAAACGCTTCATATAGATTTGAATGTAATCGCACGTAATGATCTAAAAAACATACCTCTGTTAAATATTATTAATTTTATAATCTAATGTCTCATTACGAGTGCGTCTCGAAAGAAAAAGATGCAAGTTCTCGTTCTCTTCTTACCGAAAGACGAAAAGTTCCCCCAATTCCTGTTCGTCCATCGACGGCTTTCACCAAGATGGCTCCAAATTATTAATTAACGTTTTGAAATATATATATCTATCCATTAACAACTTAGTAATAACAGTTAATTAAGAACATTTTTCAAGAATTTCACGGCTTAGTTTTTGTTAGTGGGAGGTATATTTACCTTTGGACAACCTGTACAGCTCTGTAGATGTGAATACACCAGTGGCTAGAATGGTATTGTTATCTGTAATGTATAAATATCAGCTCACAGTATTATGAGAGTTGAAAGTTGATACATTACAAATTACATGCTTTGCAATAGATATTTTATGTGAAAGGGGGGAAAATACCAATTGCAGAGCATACACTCAAGAACTACTTAAACATTGAAATGCTAGAAAGTTATATTGAAATTTAATGATAATTAATGCATGCATATGTTAAACAAGTTTTTAGTAGGTTATATACATGCTATACATTAACAGAATGTTATATTAAATTTATATAAATTTATCCAACATCTTCACAACAGACAAATACTACATAACATTTTACACAGAGAAAGATTTTTTCAATCAGTATGATGGAGCTCTCGACACTTCAGGAGACTTAATTGAAATATTTTCCCAGATAAAGTACAGGTTTGCATTTTATTGTATATAAACAATTATATACAATAACATGTATATACAGTACATTTTAAATAGCACATGTTATGAGTCTGTATTTGATGTTAATGTTGACAAATTTTATAAAATGTAATTTGTAAATATTTTCATAATACAGGGTGTTTGTAATTAAAGTTTACATTTCAGATGTGTATAACTTGAACTAATCGGTAGAATAATTTTACACTTCACAAGATGTCTGCGGTTGTGGAATTCTATTTGAAAATTAAAAAAATTAATTACAAAAATGTCCACTTGAGTGGTAAATGGTGATGCAATACCATTGTGACTATCTCAAAATGTCTCAAAACATCCCGAAGCCTGATGTTTTAGTAATATATGCCTACCTCTAGTACGAAATTATTTACAGCTATTATCTGTAAGCCCACCAGTGGCAGAGCAGTTCTGTCACTAAACACTGGGAGTTTGGTCGCGGGTTTGTGCCGTGCTTGGACGGGGCTGGCCACGTGGAGTTTTCTCCATGTTTGTAACACCTGAACAGGGGCCAGTTTCCCTTATAAGACCTCCCAGAAAGCATTTCCCCTCACGTAACATCGCACCCCAGAGAAGGCAATGGGAAACCACTCTGGCTGTAACTTTCCCTAGAAACACCTCGGCATATTACTAACTTACTAACCTATGCCAGGTGTTGCCGACATCAGGAATCTGATATGGCGTACACAGAAGAAGAATTATCTGTAAATAAATTTACAGATAATAGCTGTAAAAGTAGCTCGATTTAATCCAGCAATTATCTAGTATACAGTATGATGTGTTGTTAAGCATCAGCGTCAGCTCGATATGCCAAGAGTCCCCAGACTTTAAATTCTTAATTTCTACCTGTGGACACACGCATGCATAATTGAATCCATTGAAAGTGTGTAATATCTGATGTGTTAACAAAAATTCAGCTCAAACGAGAGAGACGTATCCATACGTACAATGCCTTAACTAGCTTTACATGCATCCTGTATATGATTTTATTTTGACTCCCTTCTTTTTTGGGGAAAAATACAATAGAAATTGTATGATTAAAGTTAACCCAACCATGTTATCCAGACCATGTGGCAGCAAAATTTAAAACTAAAAATATAATACTGATCCAAGTTTTTTGATACCCCATTTCAGGTCCTCCCTTTGTTCTGGATGCCATACCTGCACACCTGCCTAGTTACAACACTGCATATATATTTAGAAGAATGAATTATCTATACATGTTGGATTTCTGAGATTATAATGTCACATTTTTCAAGTAAGTGTTAAATATTCCAGTGTATTGCAACATTTAGAACACCCCGTATATGTACCGTATAAAAATTTCGACATGAATCCGAATCTAAAATACAAATCAGTAGTGCATAATGCAAATTTAAAATTTTGAAATTATCACAAATACATCTAGATACTTAGAAATCTTTAAATAATCACAAATTAATTTGCATTAAGATTTCTTCATTGTAACATTTCCTTTTTATGTATACAAGTACTTTATCCAGAAGAATATTTTGATTATCACTAGGAAAACTATGTATTATGGGATCATTCTTCACTGTTTGACCTTTATTGAGCAAATAAGTGACACTTTCCAAACATTTGACATTCTGAAAAGTTCATTTACATGTGATGTAAGAAGCAAATTAGAAACTTATTTATGTAATGTTTGGCACTGTAGAAAAAAGAACATTAAAAACAGTTTTAACATGACCATATCAAAATGCTTTTAACTTCTACTTATTTTTAAACTGTACTCCAATTGATATTGGCAAATGAGAAAAAGCATTTGGTTTTATGCTACTAGTTTAAGCAGTTCAGTTTATGTACTTAATTATAATATTTAATTAAAAAATATAATTAACTTTTTAATTTACATAAATGGAACATCTATATAAAATAAAATAGACTTTTCACAAGTGAACTTTTGCACAAAACAAGAAAATATAAAAGATAAATTGTCAAGAACTTGAGTAAAGTTTCTAAAATAGTAAAAGGCAAATTCTTTAAATCACTAGATTTTGGTGTAAATATTCTAATGGGACTGTATTAGAGTATTTTGAAAATAATTTATTCATTATATATTTTAATGTAAATATGCTATCAAGCATCTGTAAGCTCAATTATATTTGAGCTAGAATTAAAAAAATTATTAATCATTAGCCAATTAAATTGCAAAATTTATCTGGTTCTGAAATATTTGACTATTGGAAATTTTGTTGTTTACATTGTACACTCCCCAAAAGTGAAATCGCAACACAACGAAGAAATGTGCATAGCCAGATGCCAGATGCAAATTGCAGGATTGGTAGAAATGACAGATGTACAAATGATTACATTTGCACACACATCGGGTGATGATGTACCCAGTTTTGGACTATAAAGACCAACAGTTGGGTCAGGCCATAAATGTGATTATGGCAGATTAACTTTCAAAGAAACATTGAAAATGCCTTGGAGATGACAGCAAGCTAACTACCACCAATTAACAATGGGGTTAGAAACTGCACAACCTGAGTTTGTCAATGAGCACAGTTGCCACATCTGTTGGGCATAACATGAATATGATCAACAGTAATGCATGACAATGGATGCAGGAACATCTGTGAACATACTGAAGGAGGAGTGATTGCACTGACTGGCAGATTTGCCAAATGGCCTATCAGGACTCATTCTCCACAATACCTGACATCCAAAGCCACCCATTGCTGTCAACAGGTGCATCTGCGTCCATTTAAGCCATTTGCAACAGGTTTTATAAAGTCAGGCTGCATGCATGGCAACCATCAACTGGTGCCATTAACCACTCAACACAGGGCTGCATGCTTGGCATGTTGTTCAGTAGTCCAGTTGTGATGATAAACTGGACTACTGAATGGCATCCAGTATTGTTTACAGATGAATCCTGCTTCTGTTTGTGGAGAAATAATGGCCATGGACAACTGTGATGGTATCCTGGGGAATGTTCCCCAAGACCTTTTCACCTAGCCCTTTTCACCAAGTGCCACACTGATCGCACACCAGGCATCATGGTTTGGGAAGCATCGTGTTCAATCAGCAAATAGCCCCAGTGCACATTTCTGGTATTCTGATAGCAGACCAGCACATTAAAAGACTTGTGGGGCCTGTGGTTTGGCTACAGGTGCAGTACAATGGAAATACAACGCCCAACTGCATGTCACGCAGCAAACTGTCACCAACATGAATGGAATTCACATTCTTCTCTTATCAGCAGTTTCTACAGATCTCTCTTCCATCAAAACACCCGTGGGACGTCATCTGACATGAGGTGCCCTGGGGATCACCGTCACATACCATAGAGTCTATGGTATGTGACGGTGATCACCAGGGCACCTCATCTAATACGACGTATATATCGTCTATGGCATAGACAATATATACACCATATTAGATGCAGCTTGGCAAAAGAAATCTAAGGCAATCATTAATTGCCTCATTGATAGTATTCCTTCCCATATAGCAGCTTGTGGGGGCCTTATTCATTACTGAATAAACAGGTGTCTGTTGCATATCTTTGTTCTTTTAATCATTTCCATATCTCTGTCACCACTATTAATCTCGCAATGTACAGTACATATGGCTACATGTACATATGGCACATTGTGTGACAATATTCTTTCGTGGGGTTGCCATTTCACTTTTTAGTAGTGTATTTTAAGTAAGAAAATGTAGCAACAGACTGAATAAAACTTATTATATTGCATTTATCATTCATAAATCTGTGATAATAAAAACTAATATGTTCTACAAAATTATTGAAACAGAATTTATTTTATTTTTTCTTTTTTACTAGAAACCAAAAATTTCAGAGCATATGCTCCAATATTGCTGCCAGCTAAGAACTTATATCTTTGGGAAAACTATAATATAAAAAAAAATTGAAAAAAGCAGTAAAAATTCTTAAGAATTTTAACATTTCTCAAATCATTCTTATAAAAACAAAAGAGAAATTTAAAAATTTTTCTATTATGATGTAAATTTCCTGAAGATAAATGGAAAAATCTAAAAAAACACTGAGTTATTTTGACTATTTTACACAAATAAAACAATATGTTGATTAAATATGAATAAATTTCATTTGGAACTAGGACAGTTCACACATTAATGCCAGCTTGCCATGCGGGACAGCAGCTTTTATACTCTTATTGCGTATAAGCTTGACTTTTTTCGAAGCCCGCTTTGGATCTGTTTGAGTCTAAATGGAACCTTTTCTACAAATGACAGTGACTGATCCCAACAGAAAAAAGCAGCCAAGATGTGGTATTAGCCAAACTATGTTTCGTACCAGCATACAGTTGAGTACGTATGCTGGTCTGAGCACCTCTTGGAATAAAGGATTAAAATTTGCTAGAAATTTAAATGAATTCGGAATGATCTTAGAAGAAATGACCGATTCCGTGTCGTAGAAATGTTGAGCGATAATTGACCAATTACGGAAATTAAAAATAATTATTTGTAGAAAATAATATTACAATAATTTGTAATTTAAGATAAAATAAATATTTGTCATAATCTTAATAATAATATATTAGACAATTTTTTTAATATTGACTATAATAATAATTTTAAAAGATTTATGAACTTTTTCCTGTTTCAATGTGAAGAGTACACTTGTGAAATTTATTAAATAAGTTAAGTTTCGTCTATACAGAGAGTCAATATCATACTCATATAAAAACATTTAGAAAATCTGATAATTTAAATCAATGTTCCTATTTTTGCAGTTTAGATTTCTTGTTAATAAAGTGCAATATAAAACTTAGATGGAAAAGAAGGTTATATTCAAGTTATAAACTTAATTGAAGTAAATTCTCTTTCAAGTAATATAGTTGCAATTGCTTTTGATACTGTGGCATTTTGAAATAATTCTATACAGCTTAGACTTTACACTGAATCAGTGCTTTAAAATCTTTTCATGTCAAATACACCAAAACATTATTCTTACCATTGATAGCATTAATAATGTTTAAAGTAAAGATTGGTTCTCTTGCTAGAAAACTCAATAACCCACATACAAAAAATTGCTTGGATGTTGGAGGGCCATTTTCAACATCTGCTTTAAGGAGACCTTGTTTTATGAGAAGGTAAGTGCATGTAAATTTTCATAGAAAACCATTAAGCAATAAGGAGTAATAGAAGAATGTTTGGATTCCTAGCAAGAGAATCATCCCGTATTCCTACCAGTGGACTTAAGATGACATTCTTTGGGGAGCAGCTTGATGAACATCAGATATGATTAAAGTTGATTATAAAATGAAAAATTTTTAATAAATTTTTGCCAAATTTCTGCTTATCTTTGTGTTTTTAAAAGAAATGTAATAGTAGTATTAATGATTGATACATTCATAAAAATCCAAAAGAAGAATATAGAATGGAATGACACTCAAAAATACAATTATTTGTGAGTTAGGTACGAAATATTCCTATTTACACCAGGTTTTCTGAACAGAAAAGCCAATTTTTATAACACACCGTTCATTCAATTCATTCTGCTTCTGTTATTCTTTCCTCCTTTAAAATTCTAAATTACTCAAAACTGATATCCGAAATTACATTCTTTAATAAACACACACTATTTAAGTCTTTTGAGTTTTCTTCTACTTTTAAAAGAAGAGCTTGTCTCTAAATTTTTGAATGTAAGTAACAACTAAAGTGATTTCAATCTTATCAAATGTTAATAGTTTTGGAAGAAATGTGTAAAAAATAATTTTTGGATTGTTCTATCATCTCTTCTATTCTACTATCTGTTTTATTTGTTTAAAAAAGTTAGTGCATATTTCTTCGTTAAGAAAGATGAATTTAGATCATGGTACATCTACTTATTAAAAATTTCCCTCTACAACAGTAATTAATTATCTCATAAAACTGATAATTACTTTCCATAAAATACAAAGTGTTAAGCACTGTTGCTTTGGAGTCAACAAAAACTATACAGATAAATTTAATGCGATCATTTGGCTATGTATCAATAAATTTAACTATGCTACATGTATGGATGTCTTGAAAGATATAAACAGAATCCTTGCTATGCTATATATTGTAAGTAAAGTCTAAAAACATGCCATAACTTGTCTGCAACTTATGATATCCAGTAGAAATGAATTACATGTTGCATTTTGTGAGTCTTTATATGGTATTACTAAAATTATCATTTTAAAAGAGTCCTTCTACTATGAAGAAAAACTATTATTACAAATGAAATTACAAACTGCACAAATAGATTTATATAGAATGAAAAATTAAAACCAATAGTCCTGATCAGTGGTGGACCCAGGGAGTAGGTCAAGGGGTCCTGGCACAAAAAGAAAAAAAAAAAAAAGGAAAAGAAACACTAGTATATTTTTCAGAAATAGTTTCCTAATTAAAATTCATTTTTTTTATTAATATTGTGTTGTGTGTTCTATTTCTATATTACTTATTACTTAGCAATCACATAAGGTGGGAATTTTATTGAGTTCACATTAAAAACTTTATCCATTCAACTCAGCTTTCCAAGATTAAATCTCGAGTGTGGCATCAGTTCAGATATCGATAATCCTGGGTGACACTGGCTCCGTGATATTAAGAAAATATCCAAGAATGATTAATTCAGGGAGCCAATGGCCTGAATTGAGTATTTTTGGATACATTCTTAGTCCTAATATTTTGATTAATTAAAACTCTGTTTTAATTAACTACACCAGTATAATAAGTCCTATTTATAAATAAGGCCTACGCAGACAATATAAAAACAAAATATGAAATATTATGGGTCTAGAGAGACAAAGAATTAATGATCAAACCATGGTTTGGAAGCCATAAGTGGCTCTTCTAGACACTTATTGTGGCTCCTGTAAGCCTACTTATATATATATAAAAAAGAAATTGTATAAGTTTAAATTTATAAAAAGTTTAAGGGCTGTCACCTATTTCTAATAAGTGATATAAGACTTATTGTGACAAGCTTTGGCCACTCACAATATATAGAAAATAGAAATAGCCCAAATTAAAACGCCTACAATTAAAAATTATCACAAAAAAAAAAATCATGATTTAAGCCTGTTATTTGTCTCTCCATTTTTCCATTAAGAAGAAACTTGCAACTAATAATGTGTGCCAAACTTATCGGAAAATCAATTACAGTAAGCAGAATAGTAATTTGAAATGATCACTGTTTTGTTTTGATGCAAACACTATGCTTGGTATCATTGTTAGTCTCTCAAAATTAAAGTAAATTAGATATTTTATTAACTAAAATGTTACTCACAAAAAACCTTTAACTGGTGCATAACACACAACATCAGTCACTACAAACATTTTCAAAACCCCTCCTGGGTTCTTCTTCAGGTAAAAAATTGACTGGAACGATTTTCGAAGACGAAAACGAACCAAATCATGTGCCGAACAGCATTGAACATTGAAGTTTTACGTATGGCCGAATGTCATTTTAAAAATATCAATGTCACAAGGCATGATGAGAAACAAATCGTCAAATCCCTAACATAAGATCGAATGTTATTTTAAAATATCGATGTCACAAGGCATCCAAGGCATTTATTTTATACACCTGGTGTGCAGTTGTTAATAAAATAATGATGAACATTAAAAGGAAGGCTAGTTTTCGACTTGGACCTCATGAGAAAATTCTTTAATTTGATATATTCCTTTTCCTTCTACTCGCGCGGAAAGGGATGTATCATTACCGGCTAAATTCCGGTGGGTCCGAATTCTCACAATAGTCTTTCTTAGAATGGCTTAACACAGCATTTCTCAAATGTCTTGCTTGTGCAACTGTGAGAATCGGAATTATATCATTTATTTAGCGTGAGAAAGTGTATTTATTTTTCCCTATTGTTTACTTTAACGGAAGACAGAAGTGACACTGTTGTGCTAGAAAGGAAAATCCACTTCCCTTCACAAGTTCTTATCTCCAATTTTGACAACCATCTGCATATCTAAATCCCTGTACATCCCATTAGCAGACATAAATCCATTAATTCTATTGATCGAGAGATACGATAAAAAGGGCAATTTTCCACCATTTGAGGCAGTCAATAGAAATCCAACATTGCCATATAGACGGGCAGATTTTCAAAAGTGTCACATAGGAGACACGCTGTTACGTAATTGATGACCTGTTTTTGTGCTGAGAAGTAAGCATCTAGTTCCCTCACTCATGTCCTCCTCCTTGAGCCTCGACCTCCTCAATGATTCTCCGCCTATCGTCATTCAGAATAAGAAGACTGTACATGATGAAACGATGGATATAAAGTGACAATTAAACAACTTAACAGTTTTATTATAAACTCTCTCTCGCACAATTAGATAGGGGTCTAGTATCAATTTATTATTTTCTTTTATATTTTGT
The DNA here is from genome assembly GCF_030686945.1 of Centruroides vittatus. Classification (NCBI taxonomy): domain Eukaryota; kingdom Metazoa; phylum Arthropoda; class Arachnida; order Scorpiones; family Buthidae; genus Centruroides; species Centruroides vittatus. Next base: position 572,838 of record NW_027121033.1, read on the forward strand.
TTCGTTTGTTTTAAATGGTCTCGTTATTGAGCTCAACTCAACACCAAAGTCTTAACACGGGTCCACAATCCCTCCCTCTCAGAAAGGTATTTAAAATTTAGTCATTAGCGTGTCTAACGCTCTAATTAGGCTGGTGTTAGGAAAAAGTGACAGGTAGCTCGTAAGAACTTCCTGTCTCCCAAATCAAATACTAAAAGCCCATCCTAGTGACAACGCAGGCAGATCTTTCTGATCTGAGGCCGAACAAGAGTGAGAAACATGCTTTCTCAACTCCGGATTTCCACACAACCCAATATATATCTTTGTAATGGTTCCATGACCCAAATGTTTATAATATAAAATTTGCTATTTAATGTTGTTAAAAATTTTCAGTATATAACAGATGCATATATTGTTCTTAGTTCTTAGAAAATATTTCATTAATACAAAAATTATAAATATTTCTGCAAAAGGTAGTATTGTTTTGCAATGCATTAAAATTTTAACGCAACCCAATATTGTGTCACAATCCATAGTTTGAGAAAAGCTGGTCTAACAGATGATAACACAAATTACAGTAGAGCTACTTTATAATAAAACTGTTAAGTTGTTTAATTGTCACTTTATATCCATCGTTTCATCAAATTTATAAATCCTTCTGTGAATAACTGAATTTTAGCTTCACAGATATGGGGAAAAAACAGTTGCAAATATGTAATTAACGAATAGATGAATATGGAGCATCTACTGTATGCTAAATCCTCAATTCAGTACAGTCAAACCTGTTTTTATGCGATCTTTCTTTGTGCGATTTTTATTTGTGCAGTGTAGTTGACGACTAGTCTCGTGCAATTTGTCATGTCTCATGTTGACTTATTATAACTGAATAAACTTATTATAGAAATGAACTTATTATAGTAATATTATTGCATGAATATGCGAAAAATGAAATAATTTATTTTTTAAGTCAACAAAACATCACCTGGACAAAAATATGTAAAACAGATGATAGACGAGACGATGCAGTCAAGTGCTGACATCTGTTGTCAATAAATTCTATTTCGTACGGTTTTGAGTTATTTTCTATGTGAGACTTTTTTTTATGCGGTCCCTATTGACCGCATAAAAAAAATATTTTTTAAATTGTGTTGCGAAAACTATTTTTTACAGCCATTCGTGAAGTTTCGTGCGATTTTTTTATGCGTTTTTTTTATGCGGTCCCTATCCACCGCATAAAAACAGGTTTGACTGTATTTTTTATTCAACATACAAACATATGAGGGACATTCGTAAAAAGTTTCCAGAAAATAAATAAAAAGACTGCAAAAGCCCTTCCGATAGAAGTCCGATGGGTCTTTAATTCTAGCCGCCACACTACTAAACATTTCACTTGATCTATCAACTGCCAGCAAATGCCTTTCATCTCTTCTTTTTAGATTTGGGAATAAAGAAAGTCTTACAAGGCTAAGTATAAATACCCAAAGAAACTGGTCTCAACAAGTTTGTTTGCATCAATTATAAATATAGCAATCTGTTACAAATAATAACTGCTTGAATGCACCACACATTAATATTTCAAAATAATTTTTAGTTTGCTATAAAAATAACGTTCATAGTCATCATTTTACAAGAAAACAGCAATTAGTTTATGCCAGTAATGAAGAACTAATAAACAGTATACAGTTCCTATTAAAAAGAGATCAGAAACCTCAAATATATAGACCCACCAGTGGCCAAGTTGTTCTATTACCCGAACACCGGGAGTTCGATTGTGGGTTCGCACCTCACCGCGACAAACTGGCATGTGGAGTTTTCCAGGTCTTCTCTACCTCTGAATAGAGGCCAGTTACCCTTAAAAAGACCTCCTGGAAAGCATCCCCCAGGAAGATCACCCAAGTGTTGCATTGCCGTAACTTAATAAAACAAACAAACTCAAGAATACAATTTAATATCCACAAAACAGAGGAGGAATAATTGAAACTTATTTAATGCGTGTTAAGTGTTTGTAAAAATGGTGTGAAAATTCATGACAAAAGCATCAAAAAATCAGTTTAATAAATATTTTCATATGAGTATTAGTTATAAATTTGTAAATAACTTATGATAATTTGAAAACATTAACTGTACTTTGCACCACACATTTCAATGGTAAAAAAAAACAATTATATATTTCTAAAATAAAATATAAAATAATAAAAGTATTTAAGATAAACTGCATAAAATTTGAGAGAATTTTAAAACGGTGTGGTTATAATTAATTCGTAATAAAATAATACAGAATGACCCCATACTAAGCTGAACACAACATTGCCATAGTATATGGAATTTTTAAAATTTCACGTAAAATTAAACATTTAATTCATAATAAGTACAAACAAACTAATTACATCTAAAACAATTTATACATAATATATTTTTTTTGAAACTACAAGCAAATCAAACAAGGTTGGCAATCAAAGTTTAATTTCATTTAATAAATTTTCACTAAGATAAAGAAACAGAAATACCATGCCATTTTTTGTCCTTTTTTCAATTCTTAAATCATCGGGAAGACAGCCTCTACAATGGAATGAAGGTTTTGTCTCTGTGCAACCATTCCATTATAGTTCCCTATAAAGATTTTGATATAAGAAAGTATAGGAGTATCGAGTCACTTGAACCTTAATAAGGCACTTTCTTACATTTGTATTTTCTATTAATTACATATAAAATGTAAAAAAGGAAATACCGATCTCTACATGGATCATTATTCCACTTTAACAAATGACTTCTTTTATTTTCCATCTACGTTTCCACGAACATGTTTTGGGAGTTCTATCGGTATGGCACAGGCATCTTTTTTTGAAAACGTCCTCGTGCTCAAGGTCTTTCGAAAGTTTTTAGCCACTTTCTTCTGCTTATTAGCTGTTAACAAAACTTCTGTTATTTGTATACTGATATTTGATTAAATCGAACATTCATTTTGGTAACAGAATCATTTAACACTTTAGGTATTTTACAGAGTTTTTAAAAATTTTTGTAAACGTATTAAAAGCTATTAAAGATATTTCTTTCTAATTTGAACACAATGTACAAACTGTACTCTCGATCTGCTTTACAAATGTGAATCATCGTCGAGATAATTCTCACAGCTTTTAATTCCAGTTTGTATTGCAAAGGACTGGCAAATTTTGCAGCTTATCTGCCTATACTGCAAGATTATTTTTGTTAATATTGAAATAAAACTGTACTATATTAGCTAAAAGAACATAACCTACAAATAAAACTGAGTTTCACAGCATTTAAATCATTAAAAAGTATTGGAGGTTATACTATGAAAGTCTGTAATGTTGTTTTTAATATATGAAATTCATAGATATTTAACTGTATTGTAAGAGAGTGTATGCAAGTGTTCCTACATATCATCAATTGCATTCAATAGCACAATACTATTGAAATACAAAAAAATTTTAATGGCTATTTTCATGTCATTACAGAAACTGCTTGAAATAACTTTAAAATAGCATATAATTTTTGTTGATTTATACATTGCATTACACTAAAATGAAATGCCTGCATAGACAACAAAACATTGGCACTTGAAATTAAATTAGAGCTAAAAATGCTTTAACAGTACAGAAGATTTTATAAAAAAGGAAAGTTTAAGCATTTTCAAGTGCTAAATACTTATCTATTTTCCAATACTCGAAAGTGCTTGAACCTTTTATTGTAAGGTCAGCCATTCCCTTTGAAACATCTCTCTTTTGTTATAACAGAAACAGAACCAAAATATGCTGTTTTTAATGGATAATCTTGAAAATAAACAAAAATTATCTCTCTACAAATCACAATTGCTTAAGTATACAATTCGTCAGTTAACACTTAACTAAATTTCCACCAGATGTTACAAATAATGGAAGACTACAAGCAATTGTATTCAATATAATTTTGCAACTATCAATTTAATCTCTAAATAAATTTAAAATATTAAACAAAACAACTTTTCAACACTTTGTTTTATTTTATAATTGATGCCATAATATTCATTTGTTATAGATTTAGTATATATTTTTCAATGATTTCATTAAAAGATTAAACTTATCATTGCACAACCTTGATGTATACAGTATATATACACCTAAATCGATTAACAAATATGTAAAATAACAAAAATATATCTGTAAAACTTACTTTGGTTATCATCTTTATCATTATCACACATTTCCCTTACACCACTCAATGTTTCTGTAAAGAACAAAATAACTTTTAAATAATTTTAATAAAAGTTGCCAATATTAATAACAATACTGCAAAGCATCGAAAATCTAAATATCAGAAGTCCAGATTCGGCCATCAAAAAATGATATTAATTTACATAAATATTTGAGAATCCAAACAGGTCCAGTCCCAATTACTCCGGATGTTTGACACTATCGTACTTAGGAGGTTCTATAAATTATGTCCACATTTTCTTGAAATTTTTACCCCCCCCTCTTGTCCCAGTTTGTCCAAGTTTCCTTAACCTCCTCTCCTCTTTGAATGTCCAACTCCCCTTAAAACCTTCATTACTTTATGAATGATACATACAATAGGTAGAAATGAAATATAAAAGTAATTTTGAAATATACAGTAGTACCTTGACATACGAGTGTCCCGACTTACATGGTTTTCAAGATACGAGCCCTTTCTCGATCAATTTTTTGCTTTGAGTCAAGAGCTAAAATTTGGGTTATGAGCCAGTCTCAAATACCCCACCACTGATTGGTGCAGCAAATGTTACAGTAAGCGATAAATTAAAAAGAAAAAAAATGGAAAACTGCCATAATTTCATTATTTTCATTACTCTTCCAATGTCTGACAGGCTAGCTTATATAAGAACGAAATTGAGTGACACAGGAATTACGTCACTTCCATGTTGTATGCAGCGCCACTGTCTTTATTCTTGAATTTTCCATCTTTTCTTCCTTTTCTATGTAACAAATGCTGCAACATCCGCAAAACCAGTTTATTGTAGTACATTCTGTTGTGTTTTTATACGCTACTCATTATTTATAAGTACATTTTTCTTTTTTAAAAATGTATAACAAAAAAATTGTAGTGTTTTGGGGTATGGAATGGATTAATGGCATTTCAATTGATTTCAATGGGGAAAATTGATTTGACATATGAATAATTTGAGTTATGAGTTCCATTGTGGAATGAATTAAACTCATAAGTCAAGGAAGGCATCATTGTATAATAAAATGCATAAAATTTAATGAAATAAACAGACGTCCACTGAAGTTCGACCTCTCTCCTCTCCCTTGTCCGATTTTGTCAGACTTGTCTTAATCTTTGTATTTACAAATGTACTTCAAATAAATTTGTAAAAATTCAGAAGTCATGCTACCGAAAATGAAAAGTAAGTAAAGACACTGTTCTGACGTTTCATTTGTTTTCAGTAGTACCGTATCTGCATTTGACTTGTAGTCGTGCAGTTTAGTAGTTTTTATTCGAAATTCCAATGCCATTTTAAAAGCTTATTGTTAACAGTTTGTTACAGTAGGTTCTCCAGTTATATGTGCACTGTAATTATTAAATGGCAGCAGTGAGTTAACTGTAGCTTGTGACCTATCACTGGCTGACAAATCCTAATTTCAGAAACACTGTACAGTCTGTTACAAAAGTATAGGAACACCACTTAAAAGTCTCTTAAAAATTAATTTATCATAATAATAATTAAAAATATTACCACTACATTAGATGTCATTATTTTTAATTGTCCTGTTGGCTTTTTTGAATGTTTCGAATGTTTTATTTTTGAATGTTTTATTTATATAAACATTTTCAACAATGCCTCATGGAACTGTACTTCGGGAGCAAGAAATACGTAAAATTTATTATTTGAGTGGTTCAGACAAGTCTCTGAGGCAAATTGCTACAGCTGTAAATAGATCTACGAATGCTATTCTAAACGTTTTGAAACAAGGTGAAAATTACAGCTAAAAAAAGGAAGTCAGGATGGCCGAAATGCTTAACATTCACGAACGAGAGACAAGTTTTGAACCTTATAACTAATAAAAACATGTCAACAAGGCAAGCTGCTGCTGACTTACCAGTAGATATATCTCATGTGACTGCTTGGCATTTTTTTTGAAATTCTCCAATGTAAAATATTTAAAATTGAAATTGAAACCACCTTTAACAAATTAATGCATTTAAACTGGGCCAAAAACAAGATGGGATGGACTGTAGAATGGCAAGAAATGTTTAGGGATGAGAAGAAGTTTAATTTAGATTGCCCTGACGGGTTTTCATATTATTGGCATGATTTAAGAAGAGAAAGGAGGGTTAAAATAAGCTGACAACAAGGGGATGGGTCTGTAATGATTTGGGGTGGTAAAACTAATTTAGTATTTGTTGACAAAAATATGAGCTCAGAAAAGTATCAAGAATTATTGTATAATAATATGATTACATTTGGTGCATTAATTGGGAGGTCATAAATGGAAGTTTCAACGAGATAAAGCTCTCATTCATGCCTCAATGTCAACTAAAAATTGGTTTAAAAAAGAAAATATTGATGTAATTCACTGGCCTTCGTGTAGTCCAGATTTAAATCCCATTGAAAATTTATAGGATGTAGACTGTTTATCAAAATAGAAAACAATATGTATCTGTAAATCAATTGAAAATTGCAATAATAGATGCATGGGATGAAATTAAGGATGAACAATTAAAAAAAGATTATTAAACTCCATGACTAACAGAATTTTTTAAGTAATTGTAGCCAAAGGGGGTGAAACCAAATATTAAAAGTGTATAAAATAATTTTAAATATATCTTAGAAAATAAACCTATACCTTTGTAACACAAAAATGAATATGCTGCTTTACAAAATGTAAAAAACACTTGATAAAATAATCAAAATAATGATAAAAAAATAATTAATAATATTTTCAAAATAAATTTTGAAAAAACTTTGGTGGGTTCCTATACTTTTGTAACAGACCATAGTAGTATACATATTATAGTATAGGTCAAGTGTTTATAAAATACAAAATAATTAGTCTTTGAAAGTTTAAACATAAAAATAAGGTTCAATAATTCAACAAACACTCATCCTGCAAGACAAGTTTTCTAAAAAACAATCTAGAAGAGATGACGATATGTGATAATTTATTACTCGGTAATAAATTATAATTAATCTTTAATGACAAACTTCATTATTATGAATTACGTTAACTAACATTGTCAAAGATTCAAATTAAAATGTCAATATTCTGCATTCCCTCACAAGCTTAAAATAAATCACACCGTTAAGTGCTGTAGATAAAAAGCAGCTCAAGAAAAAGACTATGCACAATTAAGATGCATCCATACTAAATTTTTATATTTCAATTATTTCTAGATAAGAGTAAAATAATTATGTAAAAAGGTTACAAAATAGTAGTCTCATAGAATTCAATTAGATTCCTTATACCATATTATAAAACTAGATGTTTTAAAAACAAATAATAGCAGCTAATTACCATGACTGAGAATGAAGTTGGCCAGGTAGAGGTCTAGCTCACGGACGGAGACATTGATGTGGTAAGGGTTGACACATAAATTGGGGTGGAGGCACTCGGGTGACTTCTCCAGACGTTCTCCATCTGTACTTTCTAACGGTATAGCTTTAAACAAGATCACCATTACTAGATCTAAACGCCATACCTGGTTAAATAATAAAATCAATATATAAATATGTGCAATAAATTTAATCTATAGATTGTTAATTACTAATAATATTGAAGTACATTCGGGGTCTTCCAAGAAAATTACAATAATTTAAAATGGTACCAATATTAATTATTATTACCTGAGAAGTACGTGTTATACGGTTACTCTGTCAATTAGTGTACGAGTTTTGTCTTCCAACTGCCAAAATGTCTTTTTGTCTACTGCATTTAGGAAATGCTGTAAACAAAAATGGCTCCTCCACAAAAAAAGTGTTTCGTGTTCTTCAATTCACAAGGTTGTGCAATGATAACTGATTCTAATCAGTTATCATTGCACAGAAAAATGCAAAATACCTTCTCTGTTGCAAAGTTGCCATTTTCATTTATATTACTTCCTAGAGGCAGTAGACAAAAACGTTTGAATGAAGACAGGAAATGAAATTTGGACAGTTATTCTGTTGACTGGCATACAACGCATACTTCTCAGATAATTATTAACGTGATTAATTTAAAATGGCAGTATTCTTTTTGGAAGGCCCCGTATAACTCCAAATTTTATACATGTACTGTACTTTCGTTACATACAAGTTCCCAATTACAGCAGAAACACATTTTTCCGACTGAATGATTTCAAAAAATCTGACGTTTTAACAATCCGCCTGCATAAAGAAGATTTAAGATTGAAAATTACTAGAAGTATAAGTAATATACTTTTATACATGAAAATCTTTTTAGTAGATAGAAATATATCCTGCACTTCTTGAATTTTAAAACACCATCAAATTTTATGAATGAAAACTTAATGAAATTGACTGTTTTAAGGTACAGGCACCCATTATTTAACACAGGATTTAATTAATGTGGCTTTACCAGCTGTGTTTACTTAATGTAGATACTGTATTTGATTAATGCCTTTGATATACATGGTAGCACCGAGGGATTAATTAACCAAGTTAATCAAAGAATACCTGTAATAACAATTTACAAAAGCAATACAGTAGACCCCCTTATAACACGGGTTCATATAACACGAATTTGTATAACACGGCGAAAAAATTGCGATTGTGTTCATGTAACACGTTAGAAGAGACTCTTATAACACAGTAAAACATCATCGCCGACTCGTGTTGCAACAGGATTGGTCGAATCTGCACCAATAGCGGACACTGCACAAACCGTTGAGTTTAAACGAGCAGCAGACCTACTACAAACCATTTATTATTTAACGGCCATAAAAATTGTATTTAAATTAATGATGTCTCTAAAGTTCAGCTAATTTTTCTCAGAAAAATAACTTATCAGGAAACATGCGCCCGCCGTTCGATGAGCCACTCTGTGACGAAAACAAGCTTAAGCAATGGCATCGTCGAACGGTGCACACTCGGTAAGTAATCCTACAATTTTTTGTTTATAGCATAGTTTATATGGATTATTCCCAAAAAATTATATGTGATTTGGAAATGTTGAGTCAAACTAGTCTAGAATCAATAATCAATTAATTTTATGGAAGTAAACCTTTCAAACAGCTGTAGCCCCTAAACTGCACACGGACCAGGCTGTGATTGGCTCATGTATTTAAGTGACTCATACAACACAGAATTCATATAACACGGAACGTATCTACCGTGTTATAGGGGTCTACTGTACAAATAACGTAAAATAGATACTGGCAGCTTCATTTCTACACTCATGCATATATAATAACTTAGTTTTAATGCCATATCGAAAAGTTGCTTTAAATGTTAAGGGTGTAAATTAAAATGGCCTTTTACCTTCTCATCTGAACTAATGCAATCACTGTAAAGCAAAGCTGAAAATGTATCATTGATACATAATTTATCATATTTCTGCAATGAATATCAATTGTTATGTTGTATTGTGATTGTAAGATACCATTGATTTTAAGGTGCATCTCTATTCCAGACAAGTAAAAATGATTGAAATAGCATGTCATAGAATAGGCTGGCCAAACTTTGTCACAACAGGAGTCATACGTCACCCATCAGAAATACAAGAGTCGGCTTCTCTATTAAAACTGTATTTTGTATAATGGATATGTATGTGGCTCTCTTATACAATTAATTATTCGATGCTATAGGGTAGATGTACCAGTTTTGGCCAGTGTACCAGTTCTGGCCAGAAAACAAATTTAACTTAAAAATATAATCACAAATGAAACAAACTTTTATTGTTAACTGTGTGAACAGTTAACAATAAAAGTTTGTTTCATTTGTGATTATATTTTTAAGTTAAATTTGTTTTCTGGCCAGAACTGGTACATCTACCCTAGCATATATCAAAACCACACTAATCAAATACAGTGATACCTGGGTCCTCAACCAAACAATCACAACCCACTAGAAAATAATATATTTAACTGAAAATTTGATTTTAACTTCAAATTTTATCATCTGTAAAAAGTTTTCTATGATAAAATGACTACCAGTAACTAATTTTAAAATAAAATGAAACCTTACAGCTGTCTGCCTTCATTAAACAAAATTATACTCAATCTAGTTCACTCTCTGGAACTTGTAACTGGTGCGTAAAGCGCATAAATTCTATATCGCAGGTGACAAACATTTTCAAACAACTGAGAAGAAGCTGACCTGAAGAGCGACGTGCTTGTTTGAAAATGTTTGTCACCTGCGATATAGACTATATGCGCATTACGCACCGGTTACAGGTTCCAGAGAGTGTAGATTTCACACCCTGGTGCTCAAGTTGGAATCATTTCTGTGTCAATCTAGTTCATTTGTGTCATTTGTCAACATGCACTAAATGAAAAATTGTTTTTCATTTAATGCATGTTGACAAATGACCACTTAGAAAATGTTGACATTTAGAAATGTTGACCACTTAAAAAATGTTGACAAAAGCAGTTATGACCACTTAGAATGTCCACAACAGTGTTTTAACAATACGTATCTGTGACACATTAAGATTTGCTGCAAGTTTGTGAGTTGTTATTAGTCAATTTTTAACAATTCTTCCTGCAATTTTTTCTTGTCAACAGTGTTTGTGCATCCCATACATTTTTGTATCCTTTAGTTCAAAATTTCCCGAAGGAAACTTTTAAGTATAAATTTCGCACATTTGAAGTTTAGGAGTATCTTCCCCATATACACTGAGTAGTTTTTATTGTTTGTACAACATTACATCCTTTATAAAACAAAAAGTATAATATACCTATTATGCTTTTTGTTTTATAAAGGATAATAGCATAATATACCTATCATGCATTTTATCTCGGACAGTTCAACCTGATTTTATGCAAACAAATTGTGAAGTAAAAGCTTTAAAACAAGCTATACAAGTTAATTGTAGCACTGACCAGAGACACATTATAGTCTACAACCCTCCAGCAGACTTATAATTAAAAACTATACAATAAAAAGTCTTCTCTTGTCATTTCTCACATCAAGAAAATAACAGTCTTACTGCAGAGTTGACCTTTTATTACAGGCTGCTCGTCTGCTTTACAATTCAAAACATTAAAAAAGAAACTTTCTTTTGGTGGTTTTCTTTACATTTTGAATTAAATCACTTCTTTAATTAAAAAATTAACTTGTTAATTTTACAATTACTGTCAATTTTTATAAAATGTATTATAATAACGTATTTTGAAATTTTAGGCCAAATCATACGTGGATGAAATAGTGAAATATGTTACATAATGATGACTACAGCTCATTATTGTCAAAATGTCCACTTCAAAGAGCTTTTTTAAATCCAAAAACGAAGAATAGTCTGATGGGACCTGATCTGGGTTGTAAAGTGAGTATTTGAGCTGCTCAAAGCCACAGTACCAAATGGCAGCTTAGCAAAGGCTACCATTCAGGATGGGTGCATTCTCGTGCAATAAGTGTCCTTCTCTTGTTAATTTTACTTGTTATTTTTCACATCTCTCTGCAGACAACTGATGTAAGAACATTGAAAAATACTACTGTAAATGAAAAATATTATTCTTTTTATTAAAGTCCACCATCAATACACCCTCACAGTCCCAAAAACAGTGGCCATGATCTTAGTTGATGATAATACTTAGCCTTTTCTGGATCTCTCTCCCATGGTCTTCGTTTCGCCATTGATTCCATTTTAGAAAAGGAGTCATAACACAGTACAGGGAACTAAACTGTAGTTCTAACAGATTTCAAAAAATATCAACTCCACCCGTTTCATAGCAGTCCAAAGCCAACAGCTCACTTTGTACCATTGGACAGCAGAAAGATGCTTGGAAACCCATCTTGAGATGACTTTGTTCATGCCTAGATCAGGAAGTATATTCTGAAAACTTGTATCTAATAGATTGATCGTTGTTGCTATTTCTTTCACTTCCAACCAGCATTCCAAAAGAACCAGCTCTTCCACCACATCAATTTTTTCCAAGATTGCCACATCTACTGGACAACCAAAACTCGTGTTCAAGGGATTCTTGTCCCAATCAAAAACATTTCACCCATTCTTTGATGATGGTATATGACCACGAAGCTTCTCTAGACAAAGGCTTGATTTTCATGAGTGTTTGGCCTTCTTTTGTAAGAAACTCTACTGCCTGCACTCTAATTTAAAATTTGCTGTCATGTCATATACAGAGGTCCACTATAAATCATTTTTTAGTACTACAGCTACTAAATTATACATTTGTCTTGACATGTCTTTTAGTAATGTGCAATAGGTTAGGTCAAAAGAACTTATATAGATAAGAAGTGCCATATGTATAGTATTAATTGAAGACCTTAGTGCAAGTTATGGGGATACTATAGATTACTACCTATGAAATTTTGGGACTGAGTATATTTCTGAACTCAGGGGACCGAGACAAGTTCAACGATACCCTACTTTTGGACCGGAGACAAAAAATAAGAAAGTTATCATACTTTTTTCCGGCGATCGCTCAATGATTGGGAGTCGTGTCCACTAAGCCTATCGCATGTTTAACAGACAGTCCGGCAAGTCGGCCATATATACCAGGGGTGGCCAACTTTTGTGCACATAAGATCTACTTTTTATCGTAAAAATGTGTCGCGATCGACTTGTTGTCATAGGCATAGTCTAAGTGGGGAGGGGAAAGTGTGAAATACATACTATGTTTATACACTGTTTCAGTACGAAGTGCACTCATTGCTTATGAGTCGAGTCATAACTGCATGCATACAGTTGCGTTCGGTTACAAATATAATACATTAAGTCAAGACATCGCTAGCGATCGACCAAAATTGGCATGGCGATCGACTGGTCAATCGCGATTGACTTGTTGGCCACCCCTGATATATACCTTCAACAGAGGCAGATGTTGATCCACGAGCACACCAATCGCTTGCAGTTGGAGTTAAGTTTTTTTCACACACCCTCGCGCTCCTTGACCTCGGGGCCTACAGCCCCTCAGTCACTGACACACTCTTTATCGCTCGTGGTCGGCTAGTAGTAACATGCCGCTATCACGGCTTGTCCAACAAACCTAACCTATCCCTCCAGGAGATGACAGTCACCGCTAGGTGGCAGAAAAATCTGAAATGGCATGGAATGCACTGTGAAAGGCAAGAAATTGTAAATATTATAACTTTCTTATTTTTCGTCTCCAGTCCGTAAGTAGGGTATCGTTGAACTCAAGTGTGGACTTAATATTTCTAAATGTTTACAAGTATACACGTCAAGAATGCCTGATCTTGTACTTTTAAAAATCATTTTTCAAGTTAATAGGCATAAACCTACAGACATAAAAACAAGTTTGAAGCTCTTATGAAAAGTTTCAAAAAACGCAGTTTAAAAACAAAACAAAGCAACATTAGGTCATTTTCGTAGTTCCAGTGGTTGTCTATTCCCTTTCCCCTTATCACTTGTTAGATTCTGATAGAACTGACATTTTGCTACCTCATTATCAACATATTGAAGAAGCTTGACAAATAGTTCAGATTTCTTCATTGGTAAGCTTATCCTTACATTCATACCTGCAATCAGATATCTCTTGTGGACCCTTCACTATTGCTTGTATAAGCAAAACATGGATAATGACAATTATTATTAAATACAGTTTGTTAAAGATAACAATAAGATTATTTCATAAAGTAATACTGGTTGCATTAGTGCAGGAATGGCAAACCTTTCTGAATCCTCATGCCATATTGTGAGCATACTTAGCTTTAAAGATGTTAATGTGTGCCAATGTCTTAAACTTCGAATAATGATATTTAAAGAAATTAAACAAATATGCTTTAATTCGAATAAATGTAAAAAAATCTGATTGAAAAAAAAAAGATCAGGTGATAAACAGAAAGGATGATTGAAAAAGACAGAAATCATATGATACGTTACATGCCAGATGATTTCTATTACATGCCACTTTGGGCACACGTGCCATAGGTTCACCATCCCTGCATTAGTGTAAAGAATAAGGTATATCACACATTTAGGAGAAGGAGATTTGAATGTTAGGACATAATACATGAAGCAAATGATAAAGTTTTATGAAAAAGAGGAAAGGGAATCAAAACTCATTTAAAATGTGACATGTTTTATGGTTGTCTCCATATGGAGTGGGTATTTAGCTACAAAATATAACCCAGTATTTTAGTAGATTTTTCTGCTATAGTATCAAATAATAGCTTAATTTATTGATATGATGTGCACTACAGCACTGTGGCCGTCGGCCATATTACCGTATTTTGTAATTAATAATTTTATAAATTTAAGTTAGGCTTAAGGTTTCTTTTGTTTTCCTCCCTTTCCTGTCGACTAAGAAAAAAAACTTCTTTCTTAATTGCTTTACTATCTGGTGGGGAGTGATGCCTCTGACAAAAGAAACAACATTGTAAAAAACAGAATAATAAAAAGAAAGAAAGGAGAGAAGAGATCTCCGCTCTCGACAAGGAAGGTCGAGGGGAACGGGCTCTGAGTCAGAACAAGGGAAGTTAGGAAGTGAAACTCGACGAGGGAGGTCGAGGAGAAGAAGCCATCTGGTCCAGTAAAGGAGGCCAAGAACTTTCTACTGGACTGTCAATTTTATCGAATGGATTGGACACCGACAATATTGAGGAAAGTGGATCATTGATGAAGTGAACGGGAGTGGTCTACTAAAAATGAAAAGGAAGAGCCAAGACAGATCTCGTCGATAGGAGTAGATGATCAGAGACAACAGTAACCCCACCCAGTATCACAGAGCCAAGGCCGGATTATCGAATAGGCAAAGTAGGCAAATGTCTAGGGCCTGTAATTCAGAGGGGCCCGGCTTCAGTGCAGAAGATTTCTCTGTTTCAAAACGAGTTAAAAATTATGTAAGAAATTCGATAGGACAGAAAAGGCTGTATTTAACAATTCCTACTAAGCTCCGCTCGACTGGCCATTGCCTAAAAGAAAAAAAAAAGGTCAACAGTCACCCGAGCCACCCATCAGAAGTAATGTACACCACGAGATCTCTCGCACCATCCAGAAATATTTCTAGGGCCGCCTCTCGTAATAGTACTAATGTATGGTTATGATTTATTTTCTAAATCTAAACTTATACTTTGTGACATCACATATTCGATATAGCGTTCGAGTTGCTCGAGTGCGAAGATATTACAATTCAATAGTGTTTTATAGAAGAGTTAAAAAGGGTGACACTACGGTGTGACTTGGGGTGACACCACGATATCCGCACCGGGTGTCACCCATGCTAGCTACGCTAATGTCACATTATATAAGATTTGTTTAGAAGCAACTTATTTAAATGGGGCCCCCAATTTAAATTTTGTCTAGGGCCCGCTAGAGGCTTAATCCGGCGCTGCACAGAGCATCCAGAGCAAAAACCCGGGTATTTCCACCTTCCCCTTATTCTGTCCTTATATTCTCTCTTTCTTCCTTCTTATAGTTTGTAAGTAGATTGAGTATAGATATAGACACTTGTAATAATAATTGTTTTATGTATACTGGATCTTGTATTCTCACCGTCTACATGTTGGGATCCAATGTACAAAGAACCTGATAATACAGCAAATTAAAGAACAGTTTGTAAATTAACAAGAAAGTGTTTGTTAATCCTCATTTTGTTCGCAAAAAACGAAACTAATAACTTTTCATTCGCTGTTGGTTATCACAGCACTATACTTACATAATTTCAATGTTAATAACCTGTACACTAAAGAATTTTAGTCAAAATAATAACAGTTATAATCAACAAAAGTAAAATATCAGTAAAATATGCACATAACACAATCATCCTTTCCAATCATAACCCATAATCTTACTAATACTAATAAAAAGCACTTATGACATTGTTTATTAGTCTTTTTAACATTCATTTTCCAATTACACTCATATCTTTTTTCTCCTTTATTTTCAATTACTCCCACAAAATCCATGGATGCCACTCTTCTTTACAGTAAGTGATGTAAACATCATGTGATCTAAAGCTGCCAGTTAATTGGTACAATGACTTGTGCACTTTTGCATTACAACCAAAAACTAACAATAAATGTCTGAATGAGACTTAAATACCATTTTCAACTAACTTTTTTATTTTAAACATGAAGTTTATATGATTTTGATGTATCTGTATCAAAAAGTACTTCTGAACTTTTTGCACTGGGGTCTTCAATTAAAATATTTATTATGTAATGATTCCTGTGTAATAATTTTTTGTAATTTTAAAATCTCTAGAAAAATCCAAGTACTTTTTGCAAGATTTTCTGGAAAGTTTAAATTACAGCATCTGGTGATGCTGGCTATACAAAAAAACCTTATAACTGGCAGCACAATTGCATGGTACACAAGACACAAGATCCACGTCGCCAACTTCTTAATAAGCTTCTCCTACACCTAAACTATTTTCTCATCATATTAGGCCAATATTTCCAAACAATTTTAGTGATCAAAATTTCCTGTTCTCTGGTTTAATAATCTTATTCTCTATTATAATGTTATGGGATCGAGGCTGTATATGCAATCGGACATTGCTCGAATGTATGTTATACAGTGCTGACTGCTGTACAGTAATTCCTCTGTTTTCGTTGACTTTGGTTATCGTCAGTTTGTTTTCGTTGAATTTTTCGCGAAAAATTTGTCTCAGTTTTCGTCAATTGCCTTGGATTTTGTTGGAGTGCCCAAGTGATCTCGCTGCTAATTTTGCAAAAACAAAGGGCGACCCATGCATTTTCCGGCTCAATGCGGCGTTATTTCTCATTCTGTGAGCATTACCCCAGGATGGCCCACCATTGGCCAATGTTTCCGTTCCCTGAACACTGGGAGTTCGGTCATGGGTTTGTGCTTCGCCAGGATGGGCTGATCATGTGGAGTTTCCGGGTTTTCTCCACATCTGTAACGCCTGAAACACCTGACCATTTACCCTTAAATGGACCTCCTGAAAAGCGTTATTCCCCACGATATGACCATCATAAATGCATACAACTACTATTACATGACAATTACATCACACTTTACCACGGAGTGATATAGACTAGAAGCTCATGTCTTGTCTTGTAGAAATTAGTTGGACATTACCCTGTGCATCTAGCCAAACAATTCCATTGTTCCTTTAGATTAGTTTTTTTATATTAATTTCTTATTGCTTTTAGTATTTAATGCTATATTAATTATCTATAAAATGTGTTTTTGGTATGTATTTTGAAGTGTCTAGAACAAATTAATTGGATTTACATTGATTCATATAGAAATAATTGCCTCAGTTTACGTCAGTTTCTAATTTTGTTGATTGTTTTTGGATGAATTATCGACAAAAACAGAGGTATCACTGTATTTCTTTTATACTATTTTAGTGTGATAATGGGAATTAAATCTCAATTTATGACACAAGATATATAAGAAAACAGTCTGATTAACAATGGTTTGATTAATGACAGTTGTTAAGAAACTAATTAGATCGTAAAAGTAAGATGTGTATGTTTACACGTATACACAAAAAGAATAAATTTTGACAGCATTTTGCACACTTGATAGAAACATACTATTTAAATAGATTTTAAAGTTCTCTATAACGAAAGAAGTGTGTTAAGTGAATCTAGACAATTGGCATATTGTCAACAAAGCATATTGTTTAGACAGGTTTAGAGACAGTGTCTTGTCTACACTGTTACTCTAATTAGACCTCTACTACCTTACTGTACCCTGAGAGATGGAATTAAATTTTTAGCTGGATGGTCTAAAGCTTTTACACTGGAGCAATTCAATCTATTTTTAGATTAGATTTTAAAATAAGCTAATCCCATCCTCTGAATAGATTAAGACAAAACCTAACGATACTTGATTTTTAATCTGATATTAATTCTAAGGTTAACTGATGTAATTACGTACAAAATATGTAATTAAAAGAGCTAGATACCTTAATTTCTGCTTGGTTCGAGATTTTGAATTTGTTTTTTTTTAATTACGAAACAAAACACTTACTTTGTCAGCTTGTCGGAGACAATCGATGCGTCTCATTTTCCCTTTTTGATCTGGATTACTTAAGACACATGTTGCTCTCTTTTTTCCTGTAATACCAAGCACAAAATCTTCTCTATATTCTTGAGTAATATCTTTCCTTAATTTACCTAGCAAGCGTGATGCCCATTTCTGTTTAACTTCCAATCTTTCAGTCTAATAAAATTAAAATTCGACAACTAAATTTTACGGCATTTTGCAAACCTAACTAATGCATGATAAGTTTGCTAAAATTTACCAAAAATTAGAATCTTGAAAACACAAATAAACATTATTTTGATAATTTTAAAGTAAAATTACTTACCTCTAATTCTTCTTTACACCTTCTTTCCTCGTCTAAGCTCATTCGTTTCTCATGTTTCTTAAAATATTTTCGTTTTGCAGCTTGTAAATTAAACCATGTGTAAGAAAAGGCCTTGACGTGAGGCAGAAGGGCCTCAATAAATGGATGGAATTCATCCTAAGTAAAAATAGAAAATTTTAAATATTTAAAATCTGTTCAAATTTTTATTTAAAGTGGAATTTCTTAGCCAATCATTTATCTGTATCTTTAATAATATAATAATAATAATAATAATAATAATAATAATATAATAACAATCAAACAAAAAGTTTACTTGTGAGAAGTAGATTTGCTGACATTGTGAACTAGTTTGTTACTGCCTTGTTGTGTCATGAGAAATCTTGAACATTTATTCACTATAGACTTTAGGAATTACATTTAAAACTCCTTGTCAATGTTGCAAAGTCTATTCTTTGCAAGCAAACTTCTCATTTGATTACCATATATATGTTACATAGATCTTCATCAAAGAACACTGATTCAAATGTTTAAAATTTGTAGTGTCATTATGCATGGTATTGTAAATTCATTTGGTCATATGACACTTCCTGTAATTAGTCATTATGAACATAACAAGTTTTTACTAAACAAAAATTACTTTAAGATCCATGGTGATGAGAAGTTTGTTGCATGCCCAATGCAATTGACAATGAAAATCTCTAGTTACATATAAAAAATAAAAGTTAATTTAATTACAAAAATTTATTTAGTGAATGTATGTTTTTGCCGCTGGCAGATTACTAAATGTGCAGACTGTGCAAGTGTACAGGGCTCCCAATTTAATGAACTCTAGACCCTAGCTATGTCCCATGTAACTTATTTTCTGCTAAAATAAATGCTTCAATAAAAGAAAAATACTATTTTTTCTTTATCTGTCTAATTTGGCATTCTCTCATCTGTAGTTTCTACTTCAAGTTTCTTTTGCTGTCTTCCTTATGTGTTGGCTGCAAGGTGTGTAGGACCCAAAGGTCAGCTACATCTATTCTGTGAAGAATGTCTTATTTTACATTTCAGTAGATCTAACATCCCTAGTTTTATGTTGGACCATGTCCCTTGCCATCTGGCTGCTCTACTGTGAGCTTGACCAAATGTCGGACTTGGTAAAAAGGCATTTTTAATGCCCTAACAATGAGGAAGAAAGAAGTGCTCCACACAAAACAGCAAACTCGTCAAAAGTCTTGTCCCTTTTCGCTTTTTTGAGAAATCCAGTAATAGTGTTGCTTGAAAACTGAGTACCTGTAAAAGCCGGTTTACACAATATGACTACCTTTGGCATTCTGGTTGTCTCCTGAAACCACAATACATACAGATTTGCTTTGTTTGAATAAACTTGTCAAACCAAAATTGCAAATAAGTCACAAGTCACAATGTTGTTGTAGAAAATCTAATCCATCAGATTTTTCTCATTGTCATATCATTGAATCAATCTGACAAAATCAGAACTGCATTATATCATGTTCTTACCATATTTGAGAAAAACAAATGCTGTCATTCAGGTTTGTGAGTCAGAATATTCCAGTGCATCATGTAAAACATCAGAATCACCAACAAATCATGTAGACATACTTTTTGGTGCGAGAAAATGTCAGTGGTAGTAATATTGTGTAATCTGGTCTTAAAAATGGGTTCATTCTTTTGCCCACTAGACCAGCGATCGCCAATTGGTGGTCTGTGGAGAAATTTGGACGTTGATCGACTCGAGGTTATGCAAAGTAATACGAAAAAAAAATGCAAAACGATTGGTTGCTTTTTCTCATTCATTGGGATTTTTTTATTCAAATCTAAAATCAAATACAAAATGATTTATCAATAAATAATGTTGTAATGTTGTAAATGCAATTACAGTCCTTGGAAGAGAGCCAAGAATCCCATAAACTTACTTTGAACAAGCAGCAACAAACTTCACAATAATTTGTTATTATTAATATGAAATTCACTTGTTTAATTAAGTAAAATGGAACTTTTATGATCATTACTCTATAGATGTTTGTATCATTTAAAAAAATTTGCAATAGTGATTCGCAGGATTCGAAATTGAGTTTAGTGGTCCGCAAGGTCAGAATGCTTGGCGACCGCTGCACTAGACCAATAGGACTGATTCTATGCCAAATTTCTAAACAACCATTAATGTTTTGAAAATATGGCATAGAATCATAAACCTACTACTCCTTCAGCTTCGTGCACAGGACCCCAAAACTTCTTAATCCATCATTGATCCTTCACAAAAAATTGATAATAAAAAGCATTTATCATTATAACAGAATCATGTAACTGAGTAGAATTATTGTGAATTGAAAAATGTAAAAGTGTGTACAATGAAATGTCAAATGAACTCCATTTATGTGATACATTCTGACAGCGGTTTTCCACAATAATTGCATGATTGAACTGTTTCATATTATCTGAATCTCATTTCTTTTCTATTCTGGTGTATGCGCACTAGGAGAGCCTTTTAGCCATACCCATCATGGATTCAACTAGGTTGACAATGGGGTAGGGCACAACATGTCTGGGACAAACTGCATAAATTCAATTCCCGGTTCCTCGGAATCTAGCATCTTAACCTCTTCAGCCCTCTGGCCAACACACTTTTCTACTAGGACTGACAAGATATCACTTGTTCAAACATTTTGAGATTATCATCTCTCATTGTTAGCTCTACACCTAATAACTTTAAAATCAAATATAGATTCATAGAACAACAAACAATCAAACAGAAACATTTAAAGGAATGCTTAATATCATCTTTTGACAATTTAGTAATATAATTTACATTACTTTAATGGATACATTTTGAGTTGTTTACACCATTTATAAGAAAAAAATTAAATTCTGGATTTGTTTATGAACAATAATATTATTTTACTTTTCAAGTCTTATTAAAATTCAAATAGATTCAGTTAATGAACATATTGTATATTACTATAATAAGAAAAACCCACATTTCTCGTCACTTTGTCCGCATCGTGGCCACCCAGTACCACTAGTAATGTTCTTCGGAACTTTGTACTTTGGGGTCGTCGCCATGGTCATCCGCTACCATCTAGCGAATTCTCTGCAAACTAACTGAGGAGAGAATTTTTATGAAGAATGTGGTGTACAAGGAAAGTATCACAATGGATAGATTTGAAGTATAATTCATTAAGTTTTGTTCTTACATTTAAATGTAAAAAAATAGATAAAAAATTGACAAATTATTTAGCTTAACATTCCAATTTACAATTTTGTATAGCCCGACAGCATACACCAGTGGTTGGCTTTAGTAACATGTGTTTGGTTTTTGTAGAGTTGTTTAACCTGCAGTAGTGTTGTGCAAGATCAAAAACATTCATTAAATTTACATTAAATTATTTACTGGAACTATCAAAGCTTTGATTGGCATACTTAGTTATTGTGTAATGATTTTATAGTACTGTTGAGCATAAAGGACAAGCACTATATATATTATTCTATATTACTAATATGTATTTAAAAACTTGTTAAATTACATCTTTATGGTGTTAAAAATGAAGCCAAGTATAAAAACACAAAATATATTTAGAAGTACTTTCAATGATAAAACAATCATGAAAAGTATTCTTTATATATATTTCTGTTTCATACTCATTTTATTTTTATCATCATAGTAACAGAATTTTTTTCTATTTGATTTGTTTTGGTGAACACCTAGATGTATAAACAAGTTAAAATTCAGTATATTACATAATGTTAAACATAAATTGAATACTGATACTTGTTTCATAACAAACATTCCATTTTCAAATGATTAAAATTTCAAGCTGATGCTAATCTACAATAGATCAAAAACATTTCTGATGTAATAAACAAATTTGGATTCCCAATCATAGTTAAAATAAGAATCATACACCGAAGTGCCACTGAATTAGGGATCGGAGACGGTATGCAAATTGGGACAACTCTGTAATAATATATAATAATAATAGCAAGGTTGAGGTCAAAGTTTTAAACGCGAAAACGTGTATATCGGACATTCAGCGCCACTTTCCTGTAATCCTAGAAATTTGACAATGGCATTTGGAATGTCTAGCATGATTCCACTGACTATCCAAACACCATTGTCAAACTTCTAGGCTTACAGGAAAGCAGCACTGAACGTCCGACGTACACGTTTTCACGTTTAAAACTTTGGCCTCAACCTCACTAACAGAGAGCTTTTCCTTCTCCAAATATTTGTTTTGAGAAGCATAATGGGGAAAGTGTTTACATGCATTTGATCATGATCATTTATTGAGCACCTACTGTATGGACTGCTTGATATGTAATTGTTATAGAATTAAGACCTTTTTGTACAATTGCTTACAGAGTGTTTCAGGAATGTGCGAATAATATACAAAAAAAAAAAATACAAAAAAAAGGAACAAGGCAAAGTGTCAAGGGCCACTAGCCTTGAATTTGAGCCTGGGCTTTAGTGGATAGCCCATATTGTAAGAACCCGTAAGATCAGACATCTCAAAATCATCTACAGATGCAAAATTGCATCCTTTGTCAACTAACTTGAACATCACCACATTGTGAGAGTAGTAGATTTATTTTTCCTCAATCAAAAATGATAATATGAATAATAAAAAAAATACATTATACTTCCATGTTTTCTGCACACCCCATGTTAAGATGTCAAAGTTATCTGCAGGTGGTTTGCTCTACTGTGATAGAAATTGTACTTGTGATTGTCAGTTTACTTTGCTAGATCAGAACATCACTTTCCCTATTGTGATCTTTGACAAAGATTTTAAAAAAAAAATCACATGTTTGCAAAGAATATAAAAGTTGATGGTCAAAAAGAATGCTCACACTGGATGACAAATAAATCACACTATAAACCTATTGTAATACGTACACTGCATGACCATTTTTGGGCTCCTCCCAAGTCCTGCTTCAGATGAATCTTGTTTCATTGACAGAACACAATCTCAGTAAAGAAAAATTTTGAATGTCCATTAAAAATACAAAGACCAATGTCTGTTAAAAATCGAAACGATTTAAATAAAGTAATGAATTGAAGCACCTGCTTTAACAGTATGAAAAACAGAAAAAAAAATGCCATGCATTAGTATGGGCATGTGCAAGAAGTCCTTCAACAACTAAAAAACTACAGCTCTGGTTTGTAAACAACCTGTCAAGCTGCATATACAAAAAGTTCCTCCCTGAGATTGATACACATGCTGTTTATGCTTACTTTAAAAATTTCTAAGGCTTCTAAATACCTAAGCCGGTCAGTTTGGCATGTTGCTATTAGGATGCTAGTTTGTTGTAAGTGTACCTCTATATCCAGGTCAGCTGCATATAATGACAGGGCCATAGAGAGCCTTGATTGCCATATGTCAGCAGTCTGCTCTTGAGTCACTTTTCCACCAATCTTTTTTGAAGCTTATGTACACCTATATACATGAGGTTCCTATCAAATCTCCTATCTTTCAATAGCATGCAATACACACCCCTTATGGGGACAAGTCCTTGGCATTTCTAAGGAAAGCAAAATTTTCGCTTTACGTTTGTAATGGCTATAGTAAAGCTTTATGCGTTCTATTCTGCATTGGATTTGCTCCTTTTTAAAGTTTTTCCGCAAATTTATGCACTTGCCTGAAGACAACGACAGTAAGGTTCGTCGAAAGTACTTGCGACAAGCAAATGTGGATATAACGCTGAACTCAGTGAACTTTTTGCAATGTTTATACAGTGTTTGGTGTGAAAATTGTCGTACCGATATTTAAGCAAAAGTAGTAGGACATCTCCCATAAGTAATATTTATGTCCCTTTTTCTGGCTGTTGTATTAAATACTGACCTAAAGAAAAGGTGAAAGGTCATCACACAATGCTCCTCTCTAACCTGGCAATCACTACATAGCCCATTTAGCCCTTCTGGTGGTTTGGGGAGGTCAAGAGCAACCTTAGTGGCTATCCTATGCACTAATGATCATTATATCCATGGGCTATGGCTAAGCTTTCTATCTGCACCAACTCATCATCATGTAACCATGGAGAGGAAGAGTGAGTATATGCACATCTAATGAGAGCTCTATAACCAGTAATTTTATATAGGTAGGAATTACACGATTCAGCCAAGTTGTAGCACAGAATGAAAGTTGGGTTATGATAGACCGAGGTCACCCTTGTGCTTGGATGTTGATATCCAAGAAATGCACTTCATCCTTGCTTGCTTGATCCAGCTCAAGTAGCAACCCATAGGGATTGTGATTGATAAAAATCAAGAAATGCCCTTAAATCAGGAACCTCCTTCAATAAAATGAGGATATCATCCACATATCTCTTGTATAAAAGAATGTTGGAGTGAAATACTGGGAGAACCTTTTATTATAACTGGCAAATCACTATTTCACACAGGTCTCCCAAAATTGGGCTACCCGTCAAGACCTTACCTTTGAACTGGAAGATGGGACTGTGGCAAATCAGATGTGGCAATTCCACCAACATTCTTTTATACAGGAGATATGTGGATGATATTTTCATTTTATGGAAGAAGGTCTCTGATTTAAAGACATTTCTTGATTCCATCAATTGCAACTCCTATGGGCTGCAACCGATAGTATCAAGTACACTGGTAGAAGCAACAGCCAAAAAAGTATTACATGCTGCACTATCTCGTGCACTATTTTATGCTTAATGTTATGCAGTAGTTTTCTATTATCATTTAATGAATTATTAGTTTTGTCACCAGAAGTAAAGGTTATTTTATTGTTATTATAACAAAAACACCATGCAAATCCATATTGCAGACCTTTTCAATAGAGTCTCATATCACAGAGCAGGATCACTGGCACTACAGAGTACAACGAGACTATCTTAATCATAGGCAGCCAGGCACCCAGGAATCACTGAGGTTTCTGAACAAGACTGAGAAGTCAGACTGAGTTATATGATTGGGACATGTTTGAGCTGATTATTGGTGAAATTGAACAGAATAGTATTCCCATTGTCATTGGTTACTTTATGCAACACTGCAAGTAGAATGTAGAACTTCAAACTTTAAAATGACAGACTGGATGGCCGGATAATATCAAACAAGTTCCAGCTTCAATTACTAAATATTAAACATTTAGAAATGAAGCTGAACTATCTATATATGAAGGTTTGGTATTTAAAAGCAGTCATCTAATTTTTCTCTTAGTTTATGCAATATATTTAACATTAATTCATTGGGGCCATTTGGGAGTCACTTTGGTCTTACAACATGCTTGATAAATTAGCTATTGGTATGCTATGACCAAAGATATATACTAGTTCATACGATACCATGTTCGAAAGCAAACTGCTAGATCACAAAATAGTGAACCAATATTCACAAAATCTTCCTCAAATTACCCATTGCAACATGTGGCTACTGATTTGTTTTTTTCATTAATTTCAAAACCTATCTATCTATCTATTGTGGATAACTACTCAGGTTTTTTAAAAATCCAAAAATTAACTCATGCTACTTATGAACCTGAAATTAAAGTTTCAAAAACTTTGTTTGCCACTTATGGAATCCCTAACATTTTGGAATCAAATAATGGTCTGCAGTTTACATCTCAGCTGTTTTGTAGTTTGGCCAAAAGCCGGTATTCGGTCATCCACATCACATTATCTGAAGTGTAACAAACTAGCAGAAAGACATGTTAAGATAGCAAATCACTTCTAAAACATTGCACTAAGGATAGTACTGATGTTTACCTGGCTTTATTAAACTGGTATAATACATCATGCCAGGGATTATAATTGCCAACATGAGCTCTGTTAGGTCAGCCAACATGTTCACTGATTCCATTGCATGGAAAACTGAGTCTAGAAACATAGTGGTGGAATATGACAAGAGGCTGAAACCAATATACAAAGAAATTATAATGGAAGAAAAAAGCTGGCATACAAAACGGCAATACTATGTATCAAATGCTAAAAAGTAGTAGATATAGATAGGACCAGAGCTCCTGGAATTTATAGTGTACCATTAAAGGACGACAGATTTGACAAGGATTTAATTTACGTAGGCACCACAAATTGATCTCTTAGAAGCAGGATTAAAGAACACAAGTATGATATTGAAAGAGAAAACAACTATGCTATCCATATATGCCTCAGAACCAGAAGTTGAAGATAAAAAACAGCAAGCAGCATTAATTAGAGAAGAAACAAAATTTCTAGATATGTTAGATATATTTAAAACAGCCTTGAAGAGAGAGAGTGCATTAATATATAAGATGCAGATTCATTATCATGTGCTTGGAAAGCTTTTTATAATTGAAAATTTTGAATCCAGTTGGAATGTATTATGCTACAGAACAAGCATTATAAATGGAACACACAACTGACCTGAAGCAGGATACTAAATTTCGGTAGTCACCATTAATTATATTATGGGTAATTTTTTGTACTTTTTATGAGTTGAAAGTGTATGTAAAATATAAATAACTATTTAATGTGTTCTGTAATTTCTTATGTAGTTTTATATACTATACATAACAAGGACTGAAAAGGAGCATATAACCCAAAATGCATTTCCTTTTATTAAAAAAGAAAATAAAAAATAAAATCTTTTTCCATTGAAAAAAAAGACAGTTTGGATTGGCAAGAGTGCACCATATATAGAAAATTTGAAGTTTTCCAAAATTATATGAACTTCAAAACAATATTTGATAAGCAATATTTGATAAGCTATTCATGCGATACATAGCTAATAAAGTTATAATGTCTTGATAATGAGCACTGAGTTCAGCATTAATACAATATT